>NW_027150808.1:0-333511 GCF_020186115.1 Histomonas meleagridis
CCGGGAGATAAACCTTATAAAGATATCATTCCAATAAGTTATTTACGCGTAAATACTCCTCAAATAATGAGTAATATTGAAAAGCAATACTTTAAAAATATATAACTTTAAGATAACGATATTAACAAATTATACTTTTTTGAAAAAGTCTAAGCCTACGGGGTTATTTCAATGTAACTGCATTTCGATAATTATATATAAATACTAATTGTATAATAAATTTACAGTACCTTGGATATATAAATTTTTTATTACTGTTTGAAAATGTTATATTAAAAGTATTACCGTCTGTTGGAGGATTAAATAATACAGTCGGTTTATCATAAAAATCATTATTTAAACCGATAAATCTGCGTTTATTATCACTAAATGAAGCATTAAATTCAATATATTCTCGGTCCCACACATTATCAAATTGTAAGCTTGTATTAGATTGGTTTTTTAATTTATTAATATTTGCTTGTGAAGTATCTTGATTCAAAAACTTTAAGAAATTTGTTAGATTTTCAGTTGTTTTTGATTCAACATCTTGAAAACAAAAATTGCATTGATTTATTGTTTGTGTATCAGATTTATATTTACAAAATAACCTTAATGTATTGTTTTCATCTAAATCGAATAATAATATATAATTTGTCGCCTGTTCATTAAATTGATTACACATATCAAATAATATTTCACGTAATGTATTATTTGATTGAATATATAAAGTAACATTACGTGTAAGACCGCTTGATTGACTCGGACCTTTAGCCCAAATTTTTAACATAATAGTATGACTTGTAGGTGTTATTTTTAAACGTCTTAAACTGATAACTTTATTTTGACTTGGACACTCAATCCAACGTTGTGGAAATCTAAAAGTATAACCTTTACCTTTATCTAATTTATCAATATTTTGTTCATTTTCTTGTATATCAAAATTTGTATATATTTCTTCTACAGGTAACTGTGATACACTAGTACTCATTTGACGTTCATTTTTATACATTATTTAATTATAATAAAATATGTTAAATAATAGGATTGACAGAATTGAAAACGTTGTAAAATCATTATTAAATAAAAACAGTGTAATATATTCTAATCACAGTAAAACAGCAGATACTATTTCAAACGGAATTTGTTCATTAACAATTAACAGTTTAGATAAATCATTTATATTTACATACGGAAGAAATCATATAATAATTAATCCTTTAGATAACAGTATTAAAAACATTACTTTAATAAATGATATATTAGTAAGTGATATTATTACAGGATCCAATATTATGAATAATGCTTATTCAAAACAAATGTTTAGTGATATTGATAAAGTATTAGATTTATACAAAGAATTTGTTAAAATAAATGTTGATAATAATAACGTCAGTATATATAATCTTTTAATAGATACTATTAACGGTTATTCTACAGAAGATTTCGCTTTAAAAGATCATACTCATGACGATAAATATTCTTTAATAGATCATACTCATAATATATTTAATAATGATATTATCGTTAACGGTAAAATTAATAATTATTATATTCTAAACAGTACAGGAGGAGGATCTAATTCAACAATAACAATTCCTTGTATAGCTACTGTTAAAAATGACGGCGTTATGGAAGTAGGAGAATACATTGATTTTCATTATAGAGATGATTATAATAAAGATAATACTTGGCGGATTAGAGCTATAACTGATACATTAAGTTTTCAAGCAAAAGGCGGTAAAACAATTAGTTATAATAATAACGGCAACATTCAATGTAATTCTATAAATAATACATCTGTTGACGATTTTTCTTTAATAACACATGATCATGATGATAAATATGCTTTAATAGATCATGTTCACAGTGATTATTGAACAATTGCTAATTTAGATAATATTAATAATAAACTAACAGGAATTACTTATCACAAAGATTATATAGAAACTATTGAAGAGGAGGATATCTGTGAAAAGTATACTAATATTAATCAAAATTTGAAAATAAATGGGAATATAGAAGTTGATTCTGTTAACAATATACCTGTTGATAATTTCTCTTTAAATAATCATACTCATTACAATACTACTGGTATATATTACAATGAAGAATTATTAGAAACTATTGAGGAAGAAGAGGATATTTATGAAAAATATACATTAATTAATCAAGATCTTATTGTTAACGGTAAAATCAACGAAATTGATACTAATAATATAGCACTTATAGAAGACGGTATTTTAACAATTGATGACGTAATATTATTTGATAACGGCGTTAATATATCAACTTATGATAATACAACTGATGAAGGAACTGTCGAAAACAATTTATTAATTAATTTTCCAAACGGTAATAGTATTATGTTAGAAGATTCTGGACATACTTATGGAATAGTTAATGTTGACGGAGTATTAACATCAGAATACTATTTAACAAAACAAATGATTATAGATGATGATGAAATACAAGAACTATTGACAAGAGCTCCTGGAGAAGATGGTGAAGGATACAAAAAGAATTGGCTAGAATATTTATTAGATGTTTTTTCTTTTGCTATGTCATTAGCTGAATTCGCTGAACTGGCAAGTAAAGTATATAACAGTATTAAAAACAGTTCTTGGGCAATGACATTAATTAGCAGATTAAAAAATGTATTTACAGGAGCCAGGGGTTATATACCTATACCTACATTAAGATCTGTTGTATTTGATGAATATGATATATCAACTGATGAAAATTTAGATGATTTAGAAGGTCCTGACGATACTGATATCGATAATAACTTTAATGAATATAACTATTTGATAACACTATTTCCTGAAATGAATACTATATTTAAGAATTTAAAAATATTATTATAAGGATGTTTCTAAAGGACAAAGAACTAATGAATTAGGTGTGTCATTAGTTGACTGTCAAATATATAAACGTTTTATAAATCATACTCATGATCAATACTTAATAGCATCTGATTTAAATAATTATACAGGAATCACTTATAATAAAGATTTAATTGATACTATTATTAATGAAAATGAAGAAGAAGAAGATGTTTATGAAATATATACTAATATAAATCAAAATTTAAAAAATAAATGGTGATATAATATGTAATAATATTAACGGCATTGATTCAGATGAATTATCTGTTATTAGTAATGATATATTTAACATTAACAATAAGTTAACAGGAATTAGTTATAATAAGGATTTATTAGAAACTATTGAAGAGGAGGATATCTGTGAAAAGTATACTAATATTAATCAAAATTTGAAAGTCAACGGTAATATAACTGTTGACAGTGCTATTTGTACCGGTAATATAGAAGTTGATACTGTTAACAATATACTTGTTGATAACTTTTCTTTAATAAATCATACTCACAATCAGTATTTAACTAATGAAAGTTTAACTGATATTAATAAGGCTTTAACAGGAATATCATATAATCAATACGGAGTTTGAACAAAGGTTGAACAAGATTTATTAGTAGATAATGATATTTCATGTAGAATATTAACATCAAAACGTAATATCAATATTGATTGCAGCAAATATCCAGATGATACAAATATTTATTCAGGATTATATATTTATAGAGCTAATGCAGTAACAGGTAATTCTATAAGAATGGAAATAGGTGTATTACCGTATGGAGATGATTGTAGTGTAATAGAACATTACGTAGGTTATGATGATAATATTGATACTTGTTTAAGATTTAAAACTTGTGACGGTAATTATGTAAGTATATATAAAAACGGTAATATTAGTTGTAATTCTATTAACGGAATTGATACTAATAATATTTCTTTAACAACACATAATCATGACGATAAATATTCTTTAATAAATCATACTCATAGTTATAATGATATTACTGATAAACCAACAACTTTTCCGCCAAGTTCTCATAATCATGATGAAAAATATGCTTTAATAGATCATAATCATGACGATAAATATTCTTAGAAAAATCATACTCACAACACTATAAATAACGATTTAAAAATATATGGTAATTTAGAAGTAAATTATATTAATTATATACCTGTTGATAACTTCTCTTTAACAACACATAATCATGACGATAAATATTCTTTAAAAAATCATACTCATAATACTATAAATAACGACTTAACTGTTAACGGTAAAATTAATAATTATTATTTGAATAACGGTTCTAATGCAAATAATTTATTAAACACATTACCTTGTATAGCTACTATTAAATCAGACGGTGTTATGGAAGTAGGTTGTTATATAGATTTTCATGATAATAATGAATTTAACAGTGATTACTCTTGGAGAATAACATCTGCTGATTCATTAGAGTTTAAAAGAAAAGGTTCTGGATCAATTACTTTTAACAGTAACGGTAATATAAATTGTAATACTGTTAACTGAATTAACTTAAATAATTTAGCATTAACAAGTCATACTCATGAACCAAATGATATAATTCCTTATCAAAATGCTGTATTAAGAACAGGTAGATTTTTAGATTTCGTATATCATGATCAATCAACAGAAGCACCCTGGAACATATACTTGGAGAATTACTTCTTATCAAAATGAATTAGGATTTTTGGCATTATTCTAATAATATATATAGAAAAGCAATTATTAGCAGTTCAGGAGGAGGTCAAATTAATAAAACAATTATACATAACAGTCCTATTTCTGAAAATGAAAATATTGATAATTTCATTGTCGGAAAGCCTGTATTTATAACAGGTTATGTTTATAAATTAAACGGCAAAAATAAGTATATTTCTACAACAGATTCTACTAACTGTATACCTTCAGTTAAAAGTACAGGTTCTTATAAAGAGTTTATAGTAATATGTGTTGATAAACATATTGCTAACAGTGTTTTTCAAATAGGTGATACTATAAAACAAGATATTAGTATTAATCAAGATACTGTTGATTTTGCTACTCATGGTGATTATTATTTTTAAAGTTAATGATAGCAGTAAATATACTACAGGTGACATAGTTTTATATGACGGCAGTATTTTGAATGATGATACTGTATTAACAACAAAAATAAACAGTATGATTATAGGAAAAATTACTTCAAGAATTGATAATAATACAGTAGCCGTTTTTAAAATTTAGTTTTATATAGTGTTTTAGTTAAATGATTATATAAAGAGTATGTATTAGAAGTACGATGATTTAAGCTATTTTTATAGTGTTTTTGTTCATTGTCGGATCCGGCAACATTGCCAGATAAAATGGTCACTTTTGAGCAAAATGGTCATTTTGAGACTTTTTTTAGGTTATATTTTTTCACGATGATTTAATCAATTTTTTATATTGAGGACTTAGTGATATATAAATATATTATAATTGCTAAAAGTAATACATCAAAGAAGTCTAAAAAATTAGGTTTAAACCCGTATGATATACATGATAATATTAATATAAAAATAAAAGAACCGTTGACAAATATATCTAAAGGACGTTTCATACTAATGTTTGATCCAAACAAAAATGAAATAATTGTCGCAGAAGGCGAAGAAAAATATTAATTATGACATATATTAATAACTTAGATTAAATTATATTGCTTTATAAAAATTGAATAATAAACTTTTACTTGCTTATTATTTATATCTCTTGCATAAACAAATGCTTTATTATATTTTGTATAATTTATTTTTAGTTTTCTGTAATTGATTCCGTTATAGTAATAAAATACATCTTCTTTATCATTATAATAATAATTTTCAAAACTATACTTTCCATATACATCAACTAAAATACAATCGTCATCAATATCATCAACATATTCATATCCTTTATGTGATGATTTATTTTTATTATTATCACTACTAGAAACCCAACGTAAATTAATTAATCTATTATCAGATCTAATATGATTAATATGATCAATTTCTAATTTATTGTCAGGATCATCATTTGGTATGAATTGTAATGCAATTATTCTATGTTTCAAATATAGTTTTTTATTTAAATAGCATTTGATATAATCACAATTCAAGTGTTCTTTGATAATCTTTTTATTTTATTTTCTTCTTATTTGATAAGGATATTGATTACATATTTCGTAATCAGAATCAACAACGCAACTAACCCATTGGCCATCAGCACTCATGATATATAGTAGAATAAAAAAAATTAAATAATTTTATAAACAATACTTATAAAAACAATACTTATAAAAATAATACTTTGACATATTATTTTTGAACATTTTATAATTACGATAACTTTAGATTAAATTATTAATGCTATTATAGTTCAGTATTCACTAACTCTTCTAATTGTTAATGTGCAATATACAAATCATCATTAATTTCTTCTGTGCAGGACTCAACTAATTTATCATGATAGACTTTATATTCATTATAATATTCCCCCTTTAAACAATATACTCTTTCTACTTTACCATTAACTCTTACACAAATAGATTGACCAGTATATTTTTTAATATTAGCTATAAATGTTTTAGATGAACAACTATTAAATCTATTTTGATCTACAAATTCACAATATAATTTAAATAAATTAGGTCCTGTGATATTATTAATTTTATCATAATTATCTCTAACAAATATTTCATATGATGACATAGAGGCTTCTTTAATATTGTCTTTAGCCTCAGTATTAGGTATATTTCTGAGATTAACTTTAGTTGTATTCATCATCATAAAGAATGTAAATAAGTTTTCATAGAACTCAGGAGTAAATGTATTATATAAATTGATGAAATAATAAAAGTCTTGTTTATGTTTATTTGAAGCTGTAATTACTAAATATCTTCTATCATCATTATCAATTTTAATTGGGATATCGTTATTAGAAACCATAAAGAAATTAGCCACATTTTCAACTGTTTATATAGGTTCATTTTTTTGATTAATATTGATAGTATCATCAGTAATAATTGATTTTAATGCATCAGAGTTTAAAAACTTATTAGTATCTATATTTTGTAATTCATTTAATACTAATAATTTCTTATTTTCTAATGTAGCATTAAACTTACCGACAATATTTTCAATATTAGTAACATTTTTATTAGCATATCTGGCCATTAATTTACAAATAATATCAGTGAAAAATGTATTTTTTTCAACTCCTTGATTACCGAGTATAACAATAGCTATACCTGTTTTAAAATTGGGTTTTTGTAATATTGATGCTATCCATATTAATATATATTTATAAATTTCTCGGTTATTATCACATATTACTTCTAATACATGATCTAAAAACGGTTGTATAATTTCTTGTTTAACTTCATCTAAATTATTATAATCATAACCTCTAAAATAACTGTATATTTCTGGGTCTTCACTATAAAATTTTAATGCTTTAACAGTAAATAATAATGTATTTTCTAAGTATAAATCCCGAGCATTTATTGATTTTGTTTTTTTGCCTTCAATTCTATTGCCGACAATAATCTTTTTTAATTTACTCATAGCAATTTTCTCATTAGTATAACTAACTTTAACACAATTATTTAAGCCGTCATAATCTTTAAACATAAAGACTTCTGGCGTTGAATCGCATACTACAAAGCATTTTTTAATATCAACTAATACATCTAATTAATTTAAATCATATGGACATTTTTTACGAATATCCATTAAATTAAATTTATCATTTATATCAATTGTAGTATTTTTAACGTCATCAAATGTTAACTTTTGTTCTGTAACGGTTGTCATATCTTTTGCTACAAATAAAAATAATGTTAAAATTTTATAAACATATACTTTTTTGGAGATACATTTATTCATAAATTATTTTGAGATTATTTTTGTAACTTCTGTAACTTGTAGCTTCTGTAACTTCTGTAACTTCTGTAACCTGTAGCTTCTGTAACCTGTAGCTTGTAACTTCTGTAACCTGTAGCTACCATTATTTTTGTATCAAAAGTACTATAAATTTCATCATTATTTCCTTTATTATTAGTGTAACTTTTGTAACGTCTGTAACGTCTATTTTTGAAATCCCTTATACTTTATTATACTTTATTATCTATATTCATTTATTTACATGTTACAAATGTTACAATGTTACACTACAAAAGTATAGGGATTTTAGAGGTTTTCCTATTACCATTTGAATGTTGTGCGTAGCACATATGTAACTTGTAACAGTTACATTTCTAACATATTATTTATTTGAAATTGTTGTTATTTGAAAGTAAACTTTATTCTTCGAAGCGAACGCGAGTGAGCTGAGAACACACACCGAGCGGAGCGAAGTGCACAATGAAACGAAGTGAAGTTGTGCTGTGTGTGTGTGTAAGTCATATTTTTCCTGAAAAGAAAAGGCTTTAAACTCAGCCAAATTAAACAAGAGTTAGATGATGTTTATCACCAAGATGCACTTGATATTAATACCATAAAATATTGGGTGCATCAATTTAAATTAGGGAGATCTGAAATAACAAACATTCAAGATCCAGGAAGACCAGTACTTGATTTCATTGATTCAAAAATTTTGGCTGCACTCGGAATGGAACCATTTCATTCGACATATACATTAAGTGAAGCCTTATCTATACCACGATCCACCATAAATGATCACCTCAATAAATTAGGCTTCCATAATTATAATAATTTAAGAGTGGTTCCATATGAACTGACATGTGAAATGAAAGAAGAAAGAGTGCGAAAAGCAACTGAGCTTCTTGATATCTTAAAAGTTAGTAAGAGAAAAGGTTTCCATAGAATCATAATCGGGGGATGAATCATGGTTTTTCTTATCATATGATCACAAGCATATGTGGTCACAATCAAGAGATAATTTACCTGAAATTATCGATACAAAAATTGACATGATAAAATATATGGTAACTATCTTTTGGAATATTGATCAATTCTTTATAGTTGATATTATGAAAGATGGTGAAAAATTTAAATCAAAGTATTTTATTAATAATATAATTAAACCCTTGAAGCAAATTGTATACCCACAAAGAAAAAAGCCCAATGAAAACCCATATGTTTTACATTTCGATAATGCATCTCCCCATACCTCTAATGCTTCAACTAAATTTTTGGTTGATAATAATTTTATAAGAGCTCCACAGCCACCATATGCACCAGATCTTGCTCCTTCAGATTTCTTTTTATTTGGTTTTTTAAAAAATCAACTAGAAGGAGAAAAATTCGATGATTTTCAACAATTGCACGATAAAATAACTGAAATTTTGTGTGAAATTTCAAAGGATAATTTAGCAAAAGTTTTTGAAGAATGGATTGAAAGATGTCAATGGGTGATAAAGAACAAAGGTAACTACTATCATAAGTAAACCTAAAAAAAATAATTAAAATCTTTTATTTCGATTTTATTAAATTTAGGATAAAACATTTCCGTCCCCCCTATAATATTTGGTAATAATATAAACTATTTTGTGCTGCCCTTATTTTTGCATCTAGATATGGTTATAGAGAAATAGTTAAATTACTTCTTGAACAAGAAGTAAGTGATATCAATGCAAAGGATGTATATTTCACATATTATGCGCTTGTTTTATGTTTTTTATGTTTCAAAATACAAATATTTTTGAGTTGACGACCGTTATGAGCAATTTTTTTTGGTGACGGTTGATGATCAAAATGAATTAGATATAAAAAATAAAGTATTCAATTCAAACTATCGGGCGACCGTTATGAGTAATTTCTTGTAATTTTTGCTAGGTAATATAATCTTGCTCAGGTACCACTAACGTTCTACGCAATATGACAGCCTAGCAAAAATTATTTTTATTTTTAAACGTCCTCGAATAACGCTTATTTGAAAAATAAAATTTAAACCTGACCCTCACCCCTAGTACACTTTATACTGATCACCTGTCTACGCCCTTTTATAAAAAAAGTGCTCCGCGGAGTCGGGCTACGGCAGGTTTGTGATAAATGCACTCATTCGCCATTAGGGCTCTCTTTGGGGGAGGGGGGTACCTTGGTTTAAAAAAAAAAAAAAAAAAGAAAAAAGTTCTCAATTGCCCATAGAGTGAACAAACTTTGTTATTATCACTTATGTGCTGAAAAAAAAAAAAAAAAAAAAAATTAACCAGAAAAACCGATAGAAAAAAGAAATTATCTTAAAATCAATTGAATGGTTTACATTTTACAATTAAAAATTAAATGAATAATTAGAATTAGGAACAATTAAAACACTGGGTGCAGATACTTCAAAATTGGTTTCACGAATATAAAATACAAGAGAATTATTAGATGTAAAAAAAACCAACTGTTCGATTATTAACTGATGGATAAGTAGTACCAAAATCATATAAATAATAATAATAAGTACCTGAACTAGAAATAGATGATTGATGTAAATAATTGACATATATCTCAGTATATTCAGAATTGGGTTGATTAGGTTCAATTTGAATAATAACATAATAATGTGTTGGATCTATTGTCTGATTTAAATTAGTGATATAAGTAAATTGTGATAATGAAATAAAACCAGGAATATCTGAAATAGATATAAAAGATATTGGTATAATAACCTTAATAGTAGATCCAATTTCATAAGCAATTCTTTTAGTACTAGAACCACCAGGATAATTAACAATGGTATCTTGAATAGTATAATCAGGAATCCTACCATTGTTCTTAAGAACTTCATAAGCACGATCTAGATCATATTTAGTAAGAGGTGGATTAATAGGAGGTACCAACTTACGTTGTATAACACGTCCCTTATTACGTGAATAATAAGATTCACTAATAGGTCCAATACGATGTGGATCAAACATAAAAAATAACAGTAGGGAAAATTTTTTATTCTGTTATTTTTATGGGCAAACAGAAAACGATCATATTGTTATCAATTTTTTGTTAAATATTTAATCGTCTTATTTTTCAAAAAAATTGTACGTCTTGAAACCGTTTATTTGATTTCATTTGTGTGCTACACCAAATGTAAATTTTTCATTATAGTTGTTAAGTAAATTTTGATGATGCAAAGCAAAATCAAGTGTTGTCTTATAACTTACAGTAATATTGCAATCTAAAATTTCTGATTTGATCTCATTGGCTTGAATTCGCTAGTGTTAATTTTATGCGTTTTATGATGATTTTTTTGATATAAGACACATATTTATGATGCCTAAATGAAAAGGCTCTCAACATGTTTCAAAAAAAAATTTCTAATAAAAATTAAAAACAAAATAAAGGATATGAAATATAAATTTTTATAAATTAAACGCATTTTTGAAGACATAATTTTTTATAACATCTAGATTCTTTGAGTTAAATTTCTTTTTCGATTTTTTATTGTTTAAGTAATTTAACTATTTCTGTATGTCCATTTTCAGATGCATACATAAGTGCTGTTTTGAATATTTTAAATAATATCCAAATATTTTTTTGAAATATTCCAAAATTATTAAAATAAATATTAAATAAAACAAATAAATATTTTTAGCATTAATATCAATTCCTTCTTGTTCAAGAAGTAATTTAACTATTTCTGTATGACCTTTTGAAGATGCTTTTATAAGTGCTGTATTAAATGATTTAAATAATTTCCAAAATTTATTTTGAAATACTATAAAATAAAACAAATAAATATCCTTAGCATTAATATCAATTCCTTTATGCTCAAGCAGAAATTTAAATATTTCTATGTGTCCTTGCGAAGATTCAAGCACAAGTAAATTTCCAGATAATTTGAATTAATCATAAACAACACAACTAAACATGAAATTAATAATTTAAATATTTGAAACATTCATGTCAATTCCTTCTTGTTCAAGAAGTAATTTAACTATTTCTGTATGACCTTTCCAAGATGCTAAAATAAGTGCTGTCCAAAATTATTTAAATAATTTCCAAATATTATTTTGAAATATAAAATTATTAAAATAAATTTCAAATAAAACAAATAAATATCTTTAGCATTAATATCAATTCCTTCTTGTTCAAGAAGTAATTTAACTATTTCTATATGACCATTTTTAGATGCATAAATAAGTGCTGTTCTAAATAATTTAAATCATTTCCAAATATTATTTTGAAATATAAAATTATTAAAATAAATTTCAAATAAAACAAATAAATATCTTTAGCATTAATATCAATTCCTTCTTGTTCAAGAAGTAATTTAACTATTTCTGTATGACCTTCATAAGATGCATTCATAAGTGCTGTCCAAAATAATTTAAATAATTTCCTAATATTATTTTGATTTATCTTGTTTATTATTGATATCGATTATATTATGTTCAAGAAGTAATCTAACTACTTCAATATGGCTAAATTCAGATGCAAAAAAAAGTGCCTTATCATTAATTTTAAATAATTTTCATTTAATGTTTTGAAATATAAAATTAATGAAAAGAATAAATTTATCATTGTAATCTTTTCTATTTTTTTCAAGAAGCAATTTAACTACTTCAATCTTACCTTTTTGGGCTGCATAAGTAAGTGCTGTAAAATATTTTATTAAACATATTTTGAAAATATTTTTTACGAATATTAAATTATCAAAATTAATAGTGCTCGCATAGATGTCAACTTCCTTTTTTTCAAGTAGTAATTTGACTATTTCTGTATGACCTTCTTCTGCTGCAAACATAAGTGCTGTTCTAAATAATTTAAATAATTACCGAATATTATAATGAAATCCCAAATTATTAAAATAAATATTAAATAAAACAAATAAATGTCTTGAGCATTAATATCAATTCCTTCTTGTTCAAGAAGTAATTTAAATATTTCTATATTACCATTCCAAGATGCATATATAAGTGCTGTTCTAAATAATTTAAATAATTTCCAAATATTATTTTGAAATATAAAATAACAAAAATAAATATCAAATAAAACAAATAAATACCTTTAACATTAATATCAATTCCTTCTTGTTCAAGAAGTAATTTAAATATTTCTATATGACCATTATAAGTTGTATACATAAGTGCTGTTTTAAATAATTATTTTAATTTCCAAATATTATTTTGAAATACTATAAAATTATTAAAATAAATATCTTTAGAATTAACATCAATTCCTTCTTGTTCAAGAAGTAATTTAACTATTTCTGTATAACCTTTTACAGTTACCCATATAAGTGCTGTTTTAAATAATTTTTTTAATTTCCAAATATTATTTTGAAATTTCAAATAAATGAAATAAATAAATAATATTACAAATAAAAATCATGTTCATTAACATTTGTAACTCCTTTTTTAAGAAGAATTTTGACTATATCGAGATATCCTTTCAAAGATGCCATAATAAGTGCAGATTGAAATGTTTTTTAACAATTTCCAAATACTATTTTGAAGTTCCAACATATTAAAAATCAACTTTGTTCTTAATAAATAAATACCTTTAACATTGATATCTACATCTTTTTGTGCAAGAAGGAATTTTACGGTTTCTTTGTGATCATTTTCCAATGCAAATATAAGATTTGTGTTAAGTGCTATGAATATTTTCCATAAGCGTTTTAAAAATATTAAATTATTGTATTAAATATTGATACTAAGAAATAAACGCTTTTACTATTATTATCAATTCCTTTTTGTTCAATAAGTAATTTGACAATGTCTATATAACCATATTCAGATGCATACATAATTGCTGTTTTAAATTATTCGAACAATTTCCAAATATTATTTTAAAACATCTAATTATCAAAATAAAAATAAAACAAAATAATTGAATATTTATAGTATTAATATTAAATCCTCCATGTTCAACAAGTAATTTGATGACTTCAATATGATTGTTTTTAGAAGCTGTTATTAGTGCTATATCAAATTTTAGAAATAATTTCCAAATATTATTTAAAAATCCAAAATCATCGAAAAAAATTTTAAACAAAACAAATTAATGTTTTTAATATTTAGATCAATTTTCTCTTGTTTAAGAAGTAATTTCACGATTTCATTATTTCCATTTTCAGAAGCTCTAATAAGTGCTGTATTAAATATTTAGATTATATTCCAAATATAATTTTAAATCATCAAATTCATACAACATTTTTTAAAAGTACTAAACACAATATCTTTTTTCATTGATATTTATATCTTTTTGTTCAAGAATATATTTTACTAGTTCGACATTATCAGAACAAGAAGAAAACACCAAAATATCTTTTGGAATTCGATTATTTTCAATCAAATGTTTAGCAAGATAAAAATTCCCAGTTTTTGCTGTTTCATTTATAAATGAATTATCAATTTGATTATCTTTTTTTTTTTTTTAAAAAATTTCATAATTCCCACTTTTAACACAAATGTCAATTATTTTATTAAAATTTTTTTCTCCAAATTTATTTGAAAAATTCGTGTAATTCATTAATTGTGATTGATGTTCATCTTGAGAATCTTCATAAAAATATTTAAAAATATCATTTCGATGAAATTTAATTGCGACCTCAAATAAATCGTCAAATGATGTGTGATTTTGTTCACATAAATGAATAATCTCTAAGTTTCCACCTGCAATAACATATTTACCAATATCATTTACATTAGCGCCATTCATAAGTAAAAAATTTAAAACATTTTATAGCAGAAAAAAATGCTGCAAAACCAATTAATGAAACATTTTCTTGATTAATAAACGAGTATCTTTCATAAAGTGATGGTTCAATTGTTTGATTAAAATCAAAATCTTCTTGCGATGATATTTCTTGAAGTTTTTCAACATCATCGTTTCGAATTATTTTTGCAATTTCATTAGGATTAACTCCTTCTTTTACTAATTGTTTATGAAGTTCGAAATCATTATTTGAAAGTTTGGAATAACTATCATAAAATTTTCTAGAGAATGGATCATTTTGATTAAAATTTTTATTTTCTAATTCTGTCTTATAATGAGCAAAATATTTAGATTGAATATTTGATGTAATATTTTCATTAATTAAATTTTCCATAATCATTCTTTCTATAAGAAAATATGCTTCTTGTGTTTCTATTTTAGAGATATATTTACCAAAGATATCAAATATTTTAATATTGTTTTTCTTTAATTCTTCTTCTTTCGATTGAATTGATTTTAAATATTTAAAATATAAATCATAATCATTCCTTAGAGAAGAAAATGCTGTATATACTAATATACAAACAACAATATTAAATGAATATACATAATTAGGATCAAATATGTTCATTGCTTGATGAATTGATATATTGAAATTTTCTTCATTTAAGTTAAAAAATTATTTTTTCAAGTTCATTTAAAATTTGCATAAAGATGGTTTCAGCTTTAGAACATTCCACTTTATTTTCCAAATGATTTTCTGTCTGTGATGCATTGAATTTTGTTTCATTCTCGCACATATAGTAATGAAAAAGATGAGCCTTTTTTTTATGAAATGGTGTGCCCCGATCATCTTTTTTTTATTTTGTGTGTGTTTTAATCGTCTCTGAGTTCAGACAACCGTTATTTTATAACATAATTTGAAAATTCCAACTCGTAATGAATTCAGATTTTCGTTTTTATCTATTTATATATTTAACCTTCTAAAAATCGATAATTTTCGATGGTTTTGTTTGCACTATTCTTAGAATAGTTTCTCATATTTTAATATTATATTTTTTTTATCAGAATCTGGCGTTTTGCTCCTTTTTTTTTATATATCAAATTTAATCACAGCAAAACGACATGGTTTGTCTGTAGCAAAGAACGATTGGCCTAAACATTCTATATTAAAATTTTATAAAGAATTATTTTTCCAAAACACTGTTTTGTTCTTTAATATACACATCTTGTGAGTAATTCTTCAAAATATGAACTGCAGTAACTTGTTTATTATGATAATAACAAAACTATAGAACGATAGATCACAACTCAAAGTTAAAATTGCGAACATTTCAATAATCTTTAAGTTCGTAAACTCTTTCTTTTGTTTGTATGCCTTGTAAATAAATAAAATATGTTTCAAATTCCTCTCTCATAGAAGAAAAAGCATGTCTAACAAAAGAACAGATAATATAATTGCATGAATAAATAAAATATGTATCAAGCAGAATTATTGTTTGTTGAACAGAATAATTAAGGTTTTCTTTGTTTAAATGAAACACTATTTGTTGAAGTTGTAGGAGTTCATGAAATGAGGTGAGCTTATTTGAACCCTCCATGAAGAATTTTGCCATCATCCTTTCAATTTCTGTTAAAATTTATTTTTAGGAAAAAAACATAAACTCGTAATAAGTTCGATTACTATTATAACATTATCAAACAAGAAAACTACTGTTTATGCAAATCGAAAAAATTTAAACACAAATTCTTCAACAATATTAGTTAACTCTTTTTCAATTAATAAGGAGATTAAATAATAGATTTTAGAAAATAGATTAAATTTATTTCTATATTTAAAATATTTTTCTGGTTAACTTTATGGTAATTTGCAACAATATTCAATTGCTCTCATGTTGAGTTAGATGAAAATTCCATTAATAATGTATTGATCCACCTTTCATAAGTGGAAAAACGAAATTTGTGGATGATAACATTGAATACTTTACATATTAAAAAGTCATTTCAGACATCTCTTCCTGGTTCTTAGAAAAAATATATTTTTTTCAATAATAATAAAGATATCTTTTGAAATAATTTTTTTTCGAACAAACTTTTCTCAAACACCTATCAAGAAGTAATTTTCATAATCTTATTAGTTTTTATAATAAATAGATTTGAATTTATAAGAAGAAATCGAGTGTAAACCCTTTCAAAGCTCACAAATCGGGTGGTTTTACTATTGAATTTTTTAATATGCGATAAATTTTCAGAGATGAATTTGTGAGTAAAACCGCTTACGATTTTTGGTTCACTTTCTCTTTGCAATGTCTCAACATTGGTTATGGAACAACACAACACAAGTTGCTTTTGGCACAGGATGTGTCAAGGAATATATGCCAAAATTTGTTAAGCCAAACAGCAAAGTTCTTTGCACATTTGGTGGCGGTTCAATAGATCATAATGGTGCCAGGAAGGATGTTACCGAAGCTCTTGATGCCCTTAAATGCGAAGTTCGTTGGGAAGGCGGAATTCCACCAAATCCAGAATATGATAGACTCATTGAAATTGTCAAAGTTGTCAAAGAATTCAAGCCAGATCTTCTTCTTGCTGTTGGTGGTGGTTCAGTTCTTGATGGCACTAAATTCATTGCACTTGCTTCCAAGCTTGCTGATAATGAAGATCCATGGGAAATCACAACAGGAAAGCTCACTCCTCCAGAAGCCTATCCAATTGCATCTGTTATGACCATTCCAGCCACTGGTAGTGAATGGAACTGTGGTTTTGTTGTAAGCCGCCATTCAATCAATGCCAAGAATGGTCGTCTTGTTTCTCTTGTTTATCCAAAGTTCTCACTTCTTGACCCACAATACACAATGACATTACCACCACGTCAACTTCGCAATGGTGTTTATGATGCCGTATGTCATATTATTGATCAACTTATCACACCAGTAGAAAACCCATTAATGGACCACTTCCTTATGTCTGTTCTTAAAGAACTTGTTGACATTGGTCCTGAAGTTGTTAAAGAAGGATCATCAATTGAACTCCATGAAAGATTAATCATTGCTGCCTCATTTGCACTTAACTATGTTCTTGTTCTTGGCAAAGAAACATGCTGGGGCATTCATATGATTGGTCATCAACTTACAGCTGAATATGGAATTGATCATGGCGCAACATTAGCCATTGTCACACCATTTTTACTTGAGAACCAATTCGAACCACGCAAGACACTCCTTGCAAAGACCGGTGAATTCGTGTTCGGATGCACTGGAACCGAAGAAGAAAAGGCACGTGGCTTCATTGCAGAAATGAGGAAATTCATCAAAGCAATTGGACAAGCAACAAAGGTATCCGATTGGGAAGGAGCTAAGATCAAAGATGGCGACTTAGATAAGGTGACTAAGATGGTTATGGAATCAATGGGCAATAAGCCATTCGGATTCAGAGGATCTATTGACGAAAAGGCAACAAGAGAAATCTTGAGCCATTGCATCGTTTAAATAAAGAAACAAAGTTAAATTTATGAGTTTTTAGGTTATCTCTTGAATGTCAAAGCATTTTTGTGAGTGAATTTGATCAGATATTAACTTAGCTGATTTTTCAAATGTTGTTATCATATGTGCTGCTTTTAATGTTATGAAAATTCCCATTTGTTGTTTATGAAATTTTTTTAAATATTAAAAGCATTTTATCACTGATGAAAAAAATTAATAGCATCAACATCAATTCCTTCATGTTTAAGTAGTAATTTAACTATTTCTATATCAAAAGTTTTAATGAAGCCTATTTACACTCCACAAAAATCGAAAACTGATTTTAAATTAAGCAACTTCCTTCGATGAGCGCATACATAGTTTGTGAAGTAAAAACCGTTAAAATTAGTTCATTTGTCTTTTATTTGTACGAATTTTGCTTGGGTTTGCCAGCCTGTTAATTTTTGAAGGTTGGCTGTAATTTCTTGGGCATCTTCTTCACTACATGGTGATGTCCAAATTCCAATCTTATAATTTTGGGCACGGACACTAAATTCAACACCATTAACTAAATTCGACTTAGCAATTGTTTCACCAATACAAGAGAGAACCACGTCAACCCATCTATCTGCAATGTTTGCTTTTTTCGATCCAGAAATTTGATGTTCTATTGAAATTTCATATCCGTTTATGTTTGCATTATCTTCCCAAAGTGGATTAACACCTTTCTTAAAAACATAGTATTTACACCCTTTTGGTAATTTATGTGCTGGTTCAACAGCATTCAATGTTGACCAAATATCTTCAATTGTTTCAATAGATCCGAGACAATGTAAAAAATCACCCCAATTAGCGTCGATGTTTGTCGAGCGATCAGGGATCAAATACCAAAAATTCCAAGATCTGAGAAGTTTAGAACTTTCCATTCTGTCAGAAAACCTCTTTTTTTCCAGAAAAGGGGCCATTTGAAATTGAATGGTTTATTGGGGGCACCCCAACGCGGTTTTGTTCGGAATAAACGTTCGTTTAACGGTTTTGTCGGGCCAAGAAAATTCCTTTTTGAACAATGTCAAGCCTTAAACTTCAGAAACGTCTTGCAGCTTCAGTCCTTAACTGTGGTGTTGGCCGCGTTTGGATGGATGAAACAGAAATTTCAACCATTGCAATGGCTAACTCCAGACAACAAATCAGAAAACTTGTTGGTGATGGTATCATTGTTCGTCGTCCAGTTGCTATGCACTCAAGTGCTCGTCATACAAAGCGCGTTCTTGCTAAGCGTCTTGGTCGTCATAGAGGCTATGGTAAGCGCCGTGGTACACGTAATGCACGCCTTAATTCAAAGTGGCAATGGATCCGCCGTATTCGTGTTCTCCGCCGCACACTCAGAGATTTCAAACAGAAGAAAGAAATCGATTCACATCTTTATCGCAAATTATATCTTAAGGCTAAAGGTAATGAATTCCGTAACAAGCGTGTTTTAATGGAACATATCCATACACTCAAAGTTGAAAACGAACGTGAAAAGAACCTTCAACAACAAATTGCAGCTCGTCGCGCACGTAGCCGCAGAATGAGAGAAAAAAAGGCAGCCGCTGCTAAGTAAATGGTAATTTTACTTATTTCTCTTTCTGAACAATAAGAGTAAAGGATCTTCACTCACATCATTTTAAACGTCAATAACCGCCTTTAAACGGTCTTAAAATAGAAAGTTTTGTTTTTTAGACCTATTGTGTTTTAATGAATTAAATCATTGTGTGCTTATACGTGTATACCTCAACTTCCCTTGACTCGTTCAAGCTATATTGATAAACATCTAATTGATCTTTCTTGATATCAAGAACCATAAAGGATGGAACCGATTCTGACGCTGTGTTAGAGTAAGCTCCTGTGACACTTCCAGGGTTTAAAAATAATCTTCCTTCATACGTTGATATGGAAGGAATGTGTGTTTGTCCAGAAATGAAAATATCAACGCCCATATTCCTTGCATATTCTCCCAATCTCTCAGGATCACCCCATGGTGTGATTTGATGACCATGAATCATTCCAATTGTAAATGAACCTAATTTTACTGTAACTGATTCTTTTGCATCAGGAAGCTGTTTATCATAATCGCCAGTGACATATATTACATCTTTGCATATTGATTTCAGCCAATTTAATTCATCTTTTGATGTAAGATTTCCTGTACAAAGAATACGATGAACTTTACCTGGTTTTAGTAACTTTCGAAATTCATCTGGGATAACAAGTTTTCTTTCTGGAATATGGAGATCACCTATTACGAGTATAATCATTGTTTTGACGGTCATAACCGCCGAAAAAAAGAACTGAACAAAACAACTCAGCAATAAACACATTGATTCCCAAATCTCAAGTATTTTATCTATAGGAGATAATTGGGAAACACGAAAATAACATGAATTTTGAATATTAAAATATTAATATATTAATTTCAGAAATTAACTTTCAATTAATGATTATAAGAATGTTAACTATGAAAGAAATGATAAAAACAGATGAATTTTTTATCATCAATTAATTAATTTTTGTGTAAATGTTTAATTCAGATCTGATTTAAATTTAAAGCTCAATCACAATTAAGGAATTTAAAAAATATTGAAAAAAATGTAAACTTTAGTTAAGGAAATCATTATCATCTTCTGGAAGTGGGATTGCTTCTGCTTGTTGAAGTTCAGCTTCATATTGTGCAGCAAGATTTGGATCCATTTCAACTTCTGGTGGCATCAAAACAGTTGCTGTAGTGAATTGAAGATTAGGATCACCTGATAATGAACGAGCTAATGAAAGGAATGGAAGTTCAAAGTGGTAGTTACTTTTAGCTGATATTTCGAAGTACCTCATGTTGTTCTTCTTGTGGAAAATAACACGCTTGGCTTGAACTTTCCTATCACGAACATCAATCTTGTTACCAACGAGAACAATTGGAATATTTGGACATACACGAACCAAATCGCGGTGCCATGTTGGGACATTACGATATGTTGTTGGTGAAGTTACATCGAACATGATGATAGCACAATTTGCTTCAAGATAGTAACCTTCACGGAGACCACCAAAACGTTCTTGACCTGCTGTATCCCAAATATTATATGTTAAAACACCATGTGTTGTTTGGAATGAAAGTTGGGATACTTGAACACCTAATGTTGGAATATATTTCTTTTCAAATTCACCAGTTTGGTGGCGCTTTACAAATGTTGTTTTACCAACACCTCCATCACCAACAAGTACGAGTTTTGCTTGCATTTTTTTCTTTTATTTTTAAGATTTTTTGACCATGGCAAAACCGTTTTATGCACACAAAGTAATTTTTTAGTAAAATCTTTTTTTCTCAACATTTTGTTCAATTAACAAAATTTTAAAAGTAAAGCTGATTAGTTTTTTATTATTTAAGAAATTAAAATGCTATTATAAATTCCAAAATCTTTTTAAAATAGTTTTTTGGAAAAAATGTGATTTTGTTCATCATATCGTAGTACTCAATTTTGAATAGTGTAAACGGTTTGTTGTGGTCGAACAAAATCATGACAAACTCTTTTTCTTCCTTAAAACTTCCTGATTTTATATTAAGAACGTGCAAACAAATTGGCTTAACAAACCCAACTCCAGTTCAATTAGCTACAATTCCACAGATTTTAGCAGGAAGAAATGTTGTTGCTATTTCACCAACTGGTAGTGGAAAAACAGCAGCTTTTGCATTACCTATAATATCAGAATTGTCCAAAGATCCATATGGAATTTATTGTTTAATTTTAAGTCCAACACGTGAACTTGCTGAACAAATTTCAGATCAGTTTGATTTATTCGGTAATGGAATGAAAATTGATGTCGCTCAAATCCTTGGTGGTCTTTCATACAACCAACAGGCATCTATCATTGAAAGAAATCCACATATTTTAGTTGCAACTCCGGGGCGTCTTCTTCAACATCTAAGATCTACAACAAGAGTTACTTTCGATAACCTTCGATTTCTTGTTCTTGATGAAGTTGACAGACTTTTTAGTGAAGGCTTTTGGAAAGATGTCGAAGATATAGTCAAATATTTACCTGAAGTTCGTCAAACCTTACTCTACAGTGCGACATTCAATGAAAAAATCCCCATTTCAAACATTCTTTCCAAGCCGCCAAATGTTATAAAATCAACAAATTTCCAACCAGATGAACATCAAAATCTTAGTGATGATGGCAACACATATTTTTGGAAGGCAACCATTGATCAAGCACCACGAATCCAACACATGATAACCAATGTTCCAGGTCATCTTCGCGAAATATATTTAATCATATTACTTGAAGAGATCATGAAAAACAACGAATATTCGCAAGTTTTGGTATTTACAAACCATTGTGAGACCACTAATGTAGTTACATTGATTTTACGACGATTCAAATTCAAAACTGCAATGCTCCATTCCCAAATGGAACAAGACGACAGATTTGCTGCAATTCGCGACTTCAAGTCCGGAAGCCAACGAATTCTTGTAGCAACTGATGTTGCAGCTCGTGGACTCGATATTCCATATGTCGATGAAGTCATCCATTTTAACCCTCCGCCAAGTGCAACGATCTATGTACATCGAGCTGGACGTACCGGGAGAGCAGGAAGGAGCGGGCGATCAATTCTTTTTGTTAATGGAAACAAAGATGCGAAAATTGTCGAAGAGATACAAAAAGAAATTGGACACGAACTTGAAGTACTGAAGATAAACGAAAAGGAAATTGTGTCGAAAATGAATGATGTTTTAAATGCAAAACGCGATGCGAAAGTTTTGATGTATGACAATAATTTCGGAGAAAGAGAAAAACGATTGAGGCAAATTGATGAAGCTAAAAGCGAACTTGGGATTGTTGATAAATAATAAAATTGTTTGTGATTATATACAATAAATAAATGAATACAAACAAAATTATGTCCGAATGAATTCTATATACAATGTAAATAACTGAGCATTTGTTTGCATCAATATTTTATCTATTTTGATATTAACATTTGAACAATTGAAATTTAGAAGTTTTATAATAAAAAATGTCTTTTTGCATTGAATATTTTGTGATTTTTTGCATAGTTTACTCCATGATATTAGATTCAATTTTGAGAAATTATTTTCGCTCTGGCAAAATATATGGAAGCGGTTCATTTTGAAAAGTGCCAAATGCAAGACTTGTTTGCAGGAACACCATATGACATTGCACAAACAGAAAGAATCAGAAACGATATCTTAGATTTGACAAGAGCTTTTAGGCAAATGAACGTCTCACTTGATACTTCAATAAATCCACCTCTTATTCAAATATCTGGTCCAATTTCTATAACATCACAAGAAAAAGAATATGAACTTCCTGTTGTGCTAACACTCCCGTCTGGATTTCCAAATTGTGAACCAATCGTCAGAATTCCACTTCCTTTACATACGTCCCTTAAGAAAAAAAATTTCCAACCTAACGGTGTTTTAAACCAAGGTGTTATTTCGTATTCACAAAACTCATCGCTTTCTGATTTTTTAATTATTCTTATCGAATACTTCAATTCTCACCCTCCTGTTGGTTTCGTTGATGCTAATCTTATTCTTCGAAATTTCTTATCAACAACCCGCCTACAAACTCCACCTACACCACATATTAATCCAAATCCACCACCAAAACCACAGCCAAAGCAACTCACCGCAATTCCTGATGATTACATGTGTCCCGTCTGCTATGAAATCATGAAACGACCTGACCACGTTCCAATGATCCTCTTTCCATGTGGTCATACAGCTTGTAAATCATGTATAGATTCATACCAAAACAAGTCTGGTCATAAAAGATGCTGTCTTTGTAATCAAGAATTCCAAAATTATGCAACCAATTATAATCTTTTGCATCTTATTGAAAATGACGAAATACCAAATCAGTTCCAAGCACAAACAAATCAATTAGATAAATATCACAAAAAGTTTAATGAAAAGAAAGAGAAAATGTTTTTATATTTTGAACAACAAAATAAGTTAAAAAATCAGTTAAAAGATATGAAAGATGAAATCCAAAACCAAAGAAAAACAGTGAACTCTCTCGAAGATGAATTAAAGCGTATAAATACGGAATTAGTACTTCAAAAGACAAAATTGAGTGAATTAAACATGAAAAAAGGAGCAACCAAAGAGCAAATTCAGGAACTAAATGAAATTTTAAAAAAGTTGGTTCCAAAAGTACAAAAATATGAAGCATTATCAAACGCTCAAAATAGTGTACACCCCACCTAATAATTTTTACTTTTTACTTTTTTGAATAAACATTAAATCCTTGTGTACAATGTTTTTCTAAATTTAATCTTTTTCAGTTGGGGTACACCAAATTGACGAATGTTTGTGATACAAATTGTGAGATACGATAGCGAAAAGTGACGTTTTTAAACCGCAACAACCACCGCCATATGTCAAAAGAAGTTTATAATCTCACTCCAATCAATAAAGATCCTGATGTTCTTCTTGGATATCATAAGATCACTCCCAAAGTTTCTCAAATTGATATACTCGCTCAACAAGTTTCAGTTGACGAAGCTTTTAATATTGATTCAACCAAAACAGAAGATCCATTTGCCGAATCCAATCAAAGCACTCATACAACCACTAGCCTTCAATCTCGCTGGAGTAAATTCAAGAATCATTGTCTTTCTTCTTTCCAAACTCGTGCAAGTGATTTCATGAAAGAAGATGAAAACTTCCTTTTATTGTCCAAACGTGTACGTGATAGACTTGCAGAGCTATCAGTTACTAGTGATGAAGCTAAACAAATTACATTTATGCAACATAATGAAGAACAACTTCGTCGTAAAATTAAACGTCAAAGTGAAACATTAGAAGTATTATATCAAGAATCCAAACATTGGGAGATGATTGAATTAATTTCCAAGACATGTGAGCTTTTAATCAATACCAGATCACCACAATTTTATCCAGCCCAATTTATGTTAGTATTAGAGCTTGTAGAACATTTTGGGACCATAGTTTATAATCGTATTTCGTCACATTCCGCATGTGAGAAAGGTCAAAATTATGTTGATACGAAAGATGGATGTCGAGAACTCTTATGCTTAAACTGGGCAATGATCTTATGTCGTACCGCCCGATTATTACCACGTCTTCTTCTTCAAATAGCTTTTTTGCGTTGTTACAAATTTCATCCTTACAAAAGTGCCACGGAATCCGTTAAGCAGATCATCAAAGCGATTCCTGGGTTAGGGTCAGGTTCATCAGGGATATATGTTCGCTCATATTTAGTCTATACCATTTATACATATTTACCGGAGACTCATTGTGAATTATTATTACCATTATTTACATCATATGTTCATTTTTTATTATATTTCAAAGACGAAGGATTTAAACGACAATTTAATAAAATCAGTGAATATACATTTAATAAGTATATCGAGACACATAAACCAGCGTTAGAGTTCTTAATTTCTACATTAGTTTCAGTCAGTGATACAAATTTCTTAAAAGAAATTCTCGACGAGTTTTATAACGCAGGTAAACCTTCATCATTTATCTTATCGATATTATTAGATCAATTTCCATCTAAGTTCATATCGAAGATATATAATGTTGTGTTAATGTTAATTGATAAAAGTGATGATGTAATATCACATTCGATTTTATTATATAAGTTAATAAACTCAATGTTGAACGTGAAGTTGACAGAAGGTTTCGTAGAGTTCATGAATGAAATATGGAATCGAATGGGCAAATTCACAAACATTGAAGATTTCATATACGTTGCATCTCCATTAAGTAAATTCATTGCAAAGTTTTGTCAGCCACATTACTTGAATTACTTTTTAAAGAATGTTGTTACATTATTACGTAAGAACATTCAAATGTCATTAACAGATAATAATAATCTTAAAAACATTGGAATCAAGAATGAAAAGATTAGTAATAACATATCACAATGTGTATCCGAATGTATAATTAATGCAGTAACAGCCGGCAAAAACTTTTCGGAAGTATTACAACATATTAATTCGATTGTCGACTTAATGGATTTCTTAAATGAAGAATCACTTGTTGAAATCTCTCGTTTCATCTTAAATGATATCTCTGTTAAACCATTTGAGTTAAATGATCCATTATGTGTCCGAATTCTTTTAGAGTTATCACAGATATTATATCAATCATTAAATATATTATCACCTGTCGACGTTATCGAGAAGACGAATCAAGTCATCGAATGGTTTTTGTTTCATGTTGATTTCGGTAATAATTTCGAAGCGCATTTAAACTTTTTACTTTCTGCACGTTCTTCATTTCCTTCAAGTGATCGAATATTATCTACTATAAGTCGAATTAGTTTTCGATTATCGACATTAGTTTATTCTAAGAAACGTAATAATTATGATGTAATCACACGATCATTTTTATCATTTTCATTTGTAACTATTCCAACAATTACAAATATCATTGAACGATCGAAATTATTATTATTAGGTACAAATGTATCATTAATATGTAATGTAATATGTTTTACTAATTCGTTTTATGATGAGTTCATTAAAATCATTGATGAAATACCATTAAAGAAAGATATTTATGAGTTATATATCCAAACATTAAATTTGTTATTATTAATTCCTTCAAGTAATATATCAAACGAACCATATGAAAACATACGAAAATTCATAATACAAATCATTCGTATGAATTGGTCCGATTCAGAACCTGTTGACTTTGCACTCGAATCAATTATTATGATGACGCATTCATTAAGAAGTGAATACGTGTTACATATCGATAACGTGAATAGTAACGACGTTTTGTTCGCAGGAAATTCCGAGTTTAAAGTAAATGGTAAAAAATTCATTAACCAAATGGTGCCCCGTTTCATGAACGCATTACAAAGATATGGAGAAAAAGGTGTAATCGCATTGAAAACTAAGGTGCCATTGATTGCTTTGCACGCTATAAGCGCTTTCGTGGACGTGTTTGAGTTGGATGACAAAAACGAATTGTTGAAATTGTTGGAGAAGTTGTTGACATTCGTGAAGAAAGGTGATAATAAGAAAATAGTCGATATAAAGGAAAAAGTGTCGAAGCACTTGAATTACGTGTTCAGTAATAACGAAGAAGCACAAAAGTTTCTGGAGGTGTTTGATGAAAAATAAATAAAAATAATAATAAGTTTTGGAATTACTTTTTTGAAATATTTTATTATTTTCCTTTTCGACTCGTCACAGCTAAGAACAAAAATCGTCAAAACAAATTTGATAACTTCATATGTATAAGTTATTAATATTGAAATTAATGTTAACTAAATATTTTGACTTTTTATTTGTTGATAGATTTTTCTTGTCCCTTTATGTACATTCTTTTTGTGTTTGAAAAAATCTTCAAAAACTTAATAGTTAATCAACAAAAGGTAATTAAATTATCATTCTTTTCCCTATAAATTTCATGCAAGATAAAATCACAGACTTCAATTAACTCAAAATATTCAAAACTTAATATCAGTAGGTGATAATAAAGATTATAAAGATGTTAGAAAAAATATTCAACATCTAATTGAATCCAAGTATTACCTACTTTTTTAAGTTTTAATTAGAATTTTTATTTTATAATAATTGTTTTTTACTTATATACACAATTATATAACATTAAGTTAATAAATGTGACAGTCTTTCTTAGATTTACCAAATAATTCAAATGAATTCTAAATATAATATTGAAAGATTATATCATTAAAATAGATTTTAAATTAAAGCAACAAATATTTTTACCTTTCATTTTAATGATATCCTGTTTGTCAAAAAGTTTTTCTATTTCTGTGTATCCGTTTTTAGCTGCACATAAAGGTGCTGTCATAAAAGATTTAAATAAAATCCAAATCTTATTCTGAAAAATCATTTTAATTAAATAAATATTAAGCAAAGTATATTAATATCTACAGCATAAATATCAATTCTTTCTTGCTCAAGAAGTAATTTAACTATGTCTATGTAACCATCTGCAGAAGCATACATTAGAGCTGTCCAAATTAATATATTTGAATACCAAATAGTATTTTGAAATGAAAAAACATCAAAAGAGATATTAAATAAAACATTAAAATATTTCTAATATTTATTTCAATTCCTTCTTGCTCAAGAAGTAATTTAACAATGTCTATATATCCATTTTTAGTTGCACATATAAGTGCCGTATTAAATAATTTACATAATTTCCAAATATATAATAAAAACATCAAATTAAGTAAATATATATTAAATTAAAAATATAAATGTCTTTAGCATTGATTTCGTTTTCTTCATTATTAAGTGGAAGTTCTTCAATTTCTGTTTCATAAGGTGTGAATTTAAGTAGTGTATAAAATGCTTTAAATAAATCCCAAATATTTGTTTGAATTATTAAAAAAATTAATGAAAATATTATTATTAGTGCTAATTAAACTTTTCCGTCGTTCAATAAATAAATTGACTATTTCTATAAATCCTTTTTCAGCTGCTAAAATAAGTGCAGTTTTAAATGATTTTTATAATTTCCAAATAATATTTTGAATTATCAAATCATTTAAATATATATTAAATATAATGGATAAATATTTTTATCACTAATATCAATCCCTGAATATGCAAGAAGTAATTTGACCATTTCTGTGTTACCATTCAAGGATCCTATCATAAGTGCTGTGTTAAATGATAAAAATAATCACCAAATTATATATTGATATATCAATATTATAAAATAAATATCAAATAAAATATGTAAAAATTTTGAATATTAATATTTATTTCTTTTTGTTCAAGAAGTAATTTAAAGATTTCAATATTATTACTTTTTAAAGAATACATAAGTACTGTGTCAAATATATTAAATAATCTCCAAATATTATTTTGAAACGTCAAATAATTAATATGAATATTAAGTAAATTCAATAAATATTCTTTGCATTAATATCAATTCCATCTTTTTCAAGAAGCAAATTAAATATATCGATTTTATTACTTTTCAAAGAGTACATAAGTACTGTGTCAAATATATTAAATAATCTCCAAATATTATTTTGAAACGTTAAATAATTAATATGAATATTAAGTAAATTCAATAAATATTCTTTGCATTAATATCAATCCCATCTTGTTCAAGAAGTAAATTAAATATATCGATTTTATTACTTTTCAAAGAGTACATAAGTGGTGTATCAAATAGTTTAAATAATTTCCAATTATTAATATAAAATATTAAATAATTAAAATCAATTTTAAACAAAATATTTCAATATCTTTTGCATTAATATCAATCCCATCTTGTTCAAGAAGTAAATTAAATATATCGATTTTATCATATTTCAAAGATAACATAAGTACCGTATTAAATAATTTTAATAATCGTCAAATTATGCTTTGATACATTAAAATATTGAAACCAATTTTAAACAAAACATTCCAATATCTTTTGCATTAATATCAATACCATATTGTTTTAGAAGTTGCATAAATATTTTGAAATTATTATTTTTTAAAGATAATATAAGTGCTGTATCACAAAATTTAAATGAATTCCAAATATTCTTTTGAAACATTAAATAATAGATATGAATATTAATTATATTTAGATAATATTTTTAGAATTAACATCAATCCCTTTTTGTTCAAGAAGTAATTTACTTATTTTATTTTTATTATTTTTTATTGATAATATAAGTGCTGTATCAAATAATTTGAATAATCACCAAATAACGCTTTGATACATAAAATAATAAAAATCAATTTTAAATAAAACAAATTAATATCTTTTGTATTAACATCAATACCTTCTTGTTCAAGAAGTAATTTAAACATATCAATTTTATAAGTTTTTAGAGATAATATAAGTGCTGAGTCAAATAGATTAAACAATTCATAAATATTATTTTGAAATATTGAATAAAAGGTATAAATATTAAACACAATTAATTAATATTTTTCGAATTAATATCAATTCCTTTTTGATTAAGAAGCATTTTGAATATTTCAATTTTATAATTTTTTACTGATATTATAAGTGCTGTATCAAATAATCTTATGAATTTCTATTAATTATTTTAAAACATGAAATTGTAAAAATTGATTTTAAATCAAACAAATTAATATCTTTTGTATTGATATCAATACCTTCGTATTCAAGAAGTATTTTTGCTATATCAATTTTATTATTCTTTAAAGATAATATGAGTGCTGAGTTAAATAAATTAAATTTTTCCCAAATATTATTTTAAAATATCAAACAAAAAACACAAACACTAAATACAATCAATTAATATTTTTAGCATTAACATCAATTCCTTTTTGTTCAAGAAGCAATTTGAAAATTTCGATTTTATCATATTTTAAAGATAATATAAGAGGTGTATCAAATAATTTCAATAATTTCCAAATATTATTTCAAAATCTTCAACTATTAAAACCAATATTAAGTCAATCTAATAAATATTTTTGGAATTAATATCTAATCCTTTTTGTTCAAGAAGTAATTTTACTATATCTACACAACCATTTTTTATTGCTAATATAAGCGCAGTATCAAATAATTTAAATCATTTCTATATATTATTTTGAAATATTATTTAATTTAAATATACTTTGAATATTACATTTAAATTGTTTTTGTATTGAAATCAACTCCTTTTTGTTGAAGAAGCTGTTTAGCTCCATTTATAAAACCTGTTTTAGATGCAGATATTAGTGCTGTACAAAACAATTTAAATAATTTCCATATATTTATATCAGATATCAAATTATATGAATAAATGTTAAATATGATAATTAAATATTTTGAGCATTTACATTAATACCTTCATGTTCAAGAAGTAATTTAATTATTTCTGCATGACCATTTTTTGCAGCTAAAATAAGTGCTGTATCAAATAAATCAAATAATTACCAAATGTTATTTTGATATTTGAAATTACAAAAACCATCTTTAAATTAAATAATTAAAAGTTTTTAGTATTGACATCTATTCCTTTTTGTTCAAGGAGTAATTTAACTATTTCTGGATGACCATTTTCTGAAGCCAAAATAAGTGGTGTATTAAATAAATTAAATAATTACCAAATGTTATTTTGATATTCTAAATTCTTAATAGAAATAATAAAAAAACACTAAAAATATTTTTAATATTAATTTTAATATCTTCTTGTTCGAGGAGTATTTTAACTATTTCTGGATGACCATTTTTGGATGCTAGATTAAGAGATGAATCAAACAACTCATACAATTCCCAAACGTTGTTTTGAAACATCAAATTATATGTGTAAATGATAAATAAGATATTTCAATACTTTGTGCATTTATATCATTTACATCGTGTTCAAGAAATAGTTTAAATATTTCACTGTAACCATTTTCTGCAGCAACCATAAAAGCAATATAAAATATTTTGAGCAATTTCCAGATATTATTAGAAAACATGAAATATTTGAAATAAATTTTAAAGACTATAATTAAGTATTTTTAGCATTTGTATCAATATTTTTATGTTCAAGTAATAATCTAACGATTTCAGTGAGACCTTTCCTAATTGCATAAATAAGTGCGGAATCATATAAAATGATAAATTTCCAAATGTTATTTTTAGGGTTTAAATTTTTGAAATGAATATTAAAATCTATAAATATATATCTTTAGTATTAATATTGATTCTTTCTTTTTTAATAAGCAATTTAATTATTTCTATATGACCTTTATTAATTGCATAAATTAGTGCTGATTTAAAAAATTTAAATAGTTTCCATATATCATTTTGATACTCGAAATAAATATAGTAGAAATTATAAAAAATAGATTTATATCTTTAAAATTAATATGAATTTCTTCATGTTTAAGGAGTAACGCAACTATATCTGTCATACCAAATTTAGACGCCCAAATAAGAGGTGTTCTAAACAAATTAAATAATTTCTAAATATTATATTGATATTATATATCATTAAAATGAATATTAAATCTAAAAAACAAACGTCATAAATATTTACATTAATTCCTTCTTGTTCAAGGAGTAATTTCACAACTTTTTCTTGCATGTATGAAGTAGCGACTGTAAGTGCTGTATCAAATAATTTGATTATTTTCCAAAAGTTACTTTGAAGCCATAAATAACAAAAACCAATTTTAAAAAAATCAATAAAATATTTTTAGCAGCAAAATCAATTCTTTTGTCATTGACAAGTAATTTTACAATTTCTAAGTCACCATTTTGAGATGCAATTGTTAGTGCTGTATGAAAAAATTTTAATAATTTTTATTTGTTGTTTAAAAATGAAAGTTAAAAAGTAATACTAGATATATTAAATAAACGCCAACAATATTAATATTCGTTTGATCATGCTCAAGAAATAACTTTACTAATTCAGAGTTACCTTTTGTAGATGCATAAATAAGTGGTGTATCATATATTATGAGTTATTTCCAAATATTATATTAAAATATTAAATTATACTAAAAAACTTTACTAACAAAACAAAACAAATATTTCTTATATTAACATTTATTTTTTTTTGTTGAAGTAGATATTTGACCATTTCTATTTGCCCAAATTCAGTTGCTATCATAAGTACTGTTTTAAATGTTATGAATAATTATTGAAAATTATTATGAAATTTTGAATTATAAAAACAAATTTTAAATAAAGTAATAAAATATTTTTCTCATTGATTTCAAATTGCTTTTGTTCCAAAATATAATTGAAAAGTTCAATATTTTCTGATTCAGCAATATCAAAAAAGATATCTTTTGTAATTATACTTGCTTCATGATAATGTTTGATGATGAATATATTTCCAATTCTTGCAGATTCATGAATAGCAGATACAGTAATTATAATTCCTTCTTTAATCAAATAAATGAAGATTTCATAGTTATGATATGTAATACATGGCGCTGCTAATGAGTTAATATTAATTTTAATGATTTTATTTTCATAAAGATATTTAAAGATATCATTTCGATGAAATTGAATTGCTGCTTCATAAGCATCTTTGAATGTTGAATGATTTTGTACGCATAAATGAATTATTTCTGCATTTCCACCTGCAACTGCATATTTACCTGTGTTAGTTACATTAGCATTATTCATAAGTAAATATTTAAAACATTTAATTGATCCAAAAAATGCGGCATAATCAATTATTGTAACATTCTTTTGATTAATAAATGAACATCTTTCATAAAGTGATGGTTTTATTGTTTGATTAAAATTAAAATTTGTTTGTGATGATATTTCTTGAAGTTTTTCCATTTCATCATTTCGAATTATTTTTGCTATTTCACCTGGATTAACTCCTTCTTCAATTAATTGCTTATGAAGTTCCCAATCATTTTTTGAAAGTTCTTCATAATTTTTTAAAAAGATTTTTTCTATTTTAGTGAGACAATTTCTTTTATTTTCTATTTCTGTTTTATAATGCGCAAAATAATGAGAAGAAATTTTTTTAGTAATATTTTCGTTAAGTAATTTTCGTTCAATCATTTTGTTAATTAAAAAATATGATTCCTGTGTGTTCTTGTCAAGTAAAAAAATTGTAAAAACATTCGAGATTTTATGTTCACTTTTGTGCATTTCTTCATATTTTTCAATTTCATTTATAAAATCCAATATCACATTTGAATCATTAATTCCAATGGCATATGTATAATAAGCAATTTGACTAACAATTTGATTTAGAGAGTATGGATAATTATTATCAAAAATTTGCTTAATGATTGAATTCGCTGATTGAGAAATATTTTCCACATTTAATCCATTAATAGTATTTTGTATTTGTTGGAGCATTTCGATATCATCTAGTGTTTCCATTTGAGTTTTTTTTTGGATTTTTATTCTTTACGATCTTATTGAATATACTCCGATACAATATAAAGCAATCAAATTTTGTTCAAATGAGTAGCTCGTTAAGGCTTCGCCCAAAACCTGATTATATACCATCATTACAAGACTATAAACTTGCAAAAGAATGTTGTAGAGCATCAACAGAATATTTTTGCAATGAACTTAATATTAATCAAATCAGGTTACGTCAACCACCAGATACTCTTGCAAATCCAACCGAAATTCTAGACAGAAAATATGAAGAATTCAAATCATTTATACCAAGCCCTACATCTAAGAATGGTAAAATTCAAAATTCCAGTGTTCATCATTTATTCTTTCTTCATCTTTTCCCACAATTTATGAAAAGCAAAAAGTACGAGGCTGCTATTCATTATGCCGAAGCTATGTATAGTAAGATTCCTAATTATTCCTTAATCATTTATTTCGGTTATTTATCATCGTTATGCAAACCCAATGCTGATCAAGAAGAAATAGAATTTTCTCGTGATATTGAAAACTCGTATATCAGTAAGTTAGATATTCCACATTTTACACATTTACTTGATGAGCTAAATGCAATGTTAACGCAACGATTTAAACCAATTTTGACCACATTAATAATGTTTGATACCACTGATCTTCAACGTAATATGTATGAACAAGTTCACGTCATACCAATTCTCCAATCAAATTGTTATGAATTTCAGTCATCGTATCAAATCTGCGAAGACCTCAACAAGAAACGACTTTCTACAATGAAGCGAATGCCTATTTTACAAACCACATCCGAAGGTATTCAGTTACCGGAATCTGATACATCTAAATACGATGACAATGATATCATTTCATTAGTTTTAGAGGACAAATGGAAAGAAGCGATGATATTATCCACCAGACATTTACAAAAGAACCCGAATGATCCGATGTTTTTAGTGCATCAGATTCTATCGTTATATAAAATAGGGAAAATTCACGACGCGATAAAAGTTTGCACACATGCGTATGAGTTATATAAAGCGGGAATTTTGTTGTACATTAGAGCAACACTTTGGCTGTCACTTGGCGAAACATATTATGCGAAATCGGATTTGCTGAAAATTGTTGACGCAGATTTCGTACAAAATTTTATGGAAGGCGATGAAGGAGAATACTCTTTACATCCGCCAGTGGACGCAATAGATATAGAAATATTGGCTAAGGCGGCAAATATGAGGTTAAAAACAAATAAAATGAATAATTAATAATATGTAAAATGTATTATAATAAATATCTCTTCTTTAAATATTTTAGGTGAAAAAAAATAATTTAATGCTCAAAACGATTTAAACATTTATTAATCATAAATATTGTATCCCAATATCTATATTACCCAAAAATTATCAATTAATACCTTTCTTAAGGCTTGGATAAGAAAGCTTAATTTGGCAATAAAACTCAGCTGTGAATAATAAACATATAAAAACTTTACACTCTAGAGCAACATGATATCACTGATATCTAAGAAATTATCAATCACTTTTGATAAAAATATGTGTCAAAAAGAAAAATCTTTATAATTATTTTGGTAATTTAGAAAAAATTTCTTTGCAAACATTAATATATTGCCCTTATAATTAAAAAATTGTTTTTTTATCCATATTCTAAATTAGATAACAATACATTATTAAGTGAATTGCTGCTGGATATTTTTGAAGAATAATATATATATATATATATATCAAAATTCATGTTTTAATTGTTTCTAACAGTAAAAGTAGTTTGCTTACTAAAAATAGAGGCGTTCCAAAGAATAAATCTAAAACATATTGTTACTTCAAATCTTAAAAGCGACAAGAATGAATTTTATACAAACATTTAAATATATATTTAAAAAACATTAAACATTGGCTTGATCAGCAAAATATCTAACGTCGGGATCGCTATCGTTTTTCAACAGCTTCAAAATAACGTTCACCTGGATTTTGCCTTTTTCGTCGGCAAAATTCAACAATTTCACCAAAGTTTTTGCCGCTAAGATTCTAACGTTTGGGACTTGGTCCGAAGCCATTAAAATAACTGAAGGCAAAACTCTTTCTGAAAGATCTTCAGCCGAAAGAACATTACATAAATTCCAAACAGCGGAAAGAGAACTTTGTCTAACAGAGTAAATTGGTGAGTAATTCAGTTTCATTAAGGTTGAAATTATAAAATCTTTAGCTTCAGGATTTCGAATTATTATATCAGGCAAAACTTTACAAATTTCATCTCTAACAATAAAAACAGAATCTTCCATCCAATTCTGTATCACAGGAATTATTTGTTCTGTAAATGCTTCTTGATTAATATATTGTAAAAAACTACAGAACATTTGTATTATCTCAATTTTTATTCTAAAATCAACTTTTGTCGATATTTCTAACAGTTTTGGAAATATTGCTTGTGTAACTGCATAAGAATCTACTTCTGTAAAATATGTCTTAAGACTTCGTAATAATGCAATTACTATATCTCGTTCATTATCACTTAAAAGCGATACCATTACAGGATATAGTTGTTCAACTTCAATTTCTTCATCTGTAATTTTTGTGAATATTAATATATCTTTTGCAACTTCTTCTCGTACTTGCTTAAATCGATCATTTGATAATTCTGTAATTTCTGGTATAATTGAGTCATTAAAAAATTGAGGTACTTTTGCGAGATATTCAATACTTTGCTTACAACATAATACTGCTGCTGTTTTAACTTCTGGATCTAAATCTCGTAACAAATAAAGGATGATTGACCCAATATCACTACCGATTAAATCACTTGCAAAATATGGTACAAGCATAGATAATGCTTTGGCCATATTTGCTCGAACCCACCAACTACTATCTTTTGATAAAGTTCGAGCTATCGGTACCAGGATGTTTTGCCTGTCATTACTTAGAACTTTAGCAGCAGCGGCAGGGAGACATCCTGGTATCATAACTCGAACGCTTTCATCGTCATCGTTAACGTTCTTCTCAAGGATTTGACGAACGACTTCATTCATGACGACGTTTTGTTTCATGACATTCAGAAGAGCTGGAATAGAATGAAGAGCTGCACGCCTTAAAATAGGCGTTTCTTCTTTTCGTGTACATGAAATAAAATATCTTCTTAATTTTGCTTTGTTAAGATCTGAAACAAGATCATATAAATCTGGTAAAAGAATACAAGCAGAAATACGAAGGGTCGCTGATTTATCGGTTTGTTGAAGAAATAAATCATTAAATAAATTCATGACAATTGTATCACTTGAAGATGTTGATATTTGTGAACAAACAGAAACAACTGAACGAATTGCTTTCTCACGTACAAATGTGTCTTCTGTGGCTAAATATTGTTTAAGAGGTGTTAATAAAACATGTGCATATTGTGAACCACCAACGTACTTTACAAAAATCCCAAGTTGTCGAGCAATAATAGATTGAACTTCAGCATCAAAATTAACTTGACCTTGTGAAAGAAAAGGAAGAAGTTTACTTCGAGTATTTTCAGGTCCAAGTGCAGCAGCAATTAACCACATGTTTTCTGCTGTAAATATTTTTTCTTGAACTATATCTGAATTGATTCCTTGTGTAAATAACTCTAAAATTGTTTCTGGGTCAATTTCTTCTTCTTCTTCCATTTTTTAATTGTGAAAAAATAATATTGTCAAAATAATTTCTTAAAAATTACTTTGGACAAATTTATTAACGGCTGCCTTAAATTTGAATATCGTAAAGTATTTAATACTATCTAAAAAAAAAGTAGATTCTAAAAAAAAATTTCATCCTTGATGAGAAAAATTAATTTAGTAAACAAAATAATATCATCAGATGATAATTCTTCATTTTCTGATGGTATGTCTAGTGATGATTCTATAGAAAATTCTCTTCAAGAAGATGATACAATAGGCTTTGCTCCATCTTCTCCTTTTTATTATCTTTCAATGATGGAACATCTTAATAACATTGATTCAAGTGTTTCAGAACATAGTCAATTATCAGGGTTATGCGACTTATCAGATGAAGATTATTATCTAGATCAAATGAACAAAAAATTTATTCCAACTCCAAAACCAACTCTCGAAGTCGTTCGATGTGCTGTTATAGTTTTTGCACATGCAATTTTTTATCCTAACATTCAATCGGAATATATGAAAAATAGCTCCCTATTTCTTTCATGGAGAGGCCTTCAATCCGATCATCCAAATGAATATCCAATAGCTCTTCAAGGTTCATACAAAAATGAATATCTTCGACTTAGTCCAAAAATTCGGATTTTTCCTTTTATTTCTCCAAGTGTTGAAAAGATGAACTCACTTAAATCTCTTCGTCGTGAAGTAACTCTCGGACGTGTTCTTTTTCATTTTGTCGGTTATGGATTTCCAACAGATTCTGATGATTCATTAATTTTCAATTCCAACACCGATAATCCATCACACTATACCCTTTCTAAATTATTTGAATCATTTTGTCAACCTTCTTGGTTCATTTTTGATTGTGATAATGCTGGTGCATATCTTAACGTTCTCCAGAAAACCGCCGAAAGTCAAAAAACCGTTTATCGGAATCCTTATCAAGATGATTGGTTTTGTTTTTGTGCTACATCGGCAGGAGAACAACTTCCACAGAATCGTTATCTCCCACGAGATTTTTTAACTACTTGTCTTTTTACACCTATACCAATTTCAATTTTATGTCATATTCTAAAATATTACCAAACATCTTTTTCTTCACCAAACTTTCCATTATCAAAGATAGATGAGCTTTGGGAGTCATCTAATGAGGTTCAACTTGACATAGTTTTATCATCCATTACAGGTGGAATAGCAGCAGATTATTTTCCAAGTGATAAATATCAATTATTTTTCCATCAAGACAATCTTACTTCTAACTTTTTTCGGCGGTTTATATTAGCGCAATATTTATTATCATCATTTGAAGTATATCCAATTTCACATCCTTATATCCCTAATACGACGTCACATCCCTTATGGATGGAATGGGAGTTATCTTTAGATTTATGGGTTATGTCAACTATAGTTCCACGGCCAACATTTGCATCACAATTTTTTTCACGTTCATTGACAACAATGTCCGCGTTATTATCCACACCTAAGTCACGCATAGATCAGTCATTATTATCCATCTTATTAGACTATCCATTATCAGGAATTGAAGGTGGTGATAAATCGTTTATATATTTAGTTGAATATTGTATTAAATTGCAAGAAAATCGGGAAAAAATTGCTTCAATTGTAATGTTTAATGATTTATTTTCTAAGTTAATAGCGCATGATTCTAATGACGAAGAATATCAAGCATTATCATATTTAATATTATCATTATTACAACTTGATTTAAATTTTTCATATGAAATTCATAAAGATTTAAACTTAGCGATATTACCATCGTATATATTTGATGATAAGATCAATGAAATTACACGTGCGACATTAGCAGCGATATTAGCTTCGATTGTTAATGCAATAAAAACAATTCGTTTAACATGTGCATCATCTGAATTCATTACAGCAGTAAAAGATGCAGTACAAACAGCGAAGAATCCGATTTTAATATTATGGATGTTAATCTTATTAAAGCGCTCATTCTCAGTGTTATCAGCTGATTATTCTTTGTTTTATAATACTTCATCACATATACAAGTTTCGATTTGTATCTTTCATAAGGCATATGAAGTTCGAGCAGCAGTATCATCAGCATTATCATGTTTTATGCAATCTACTGAATGTTTATCTAATTTCCAACTGATATTATTTGCTATTTCCGCATTTAATGATATGTCTTATTTAGTTCGATATCAATTATTACTTTTATTAATTCGATTTCTTTCAAGTGTTATAAATGTATCGACAATATTTATATTAAAAGAAGAACATTCATTTAATGAATTGTTTCATACTTGGTTTAAAACTAATCCGAAAACTATTGAAGAATATGCTAAAGCTGTTGATTCGATATCACATTTAGAAGATTCTTTTAATTATATTACAAGTATTGCAAAGTTTTTGATATTATATTTCTCATATGATCCACATCCTTCGATTAAAGATTTAGCGTCACGTGCATATAAACAATTCACACAAGAAGAAACAAATGATATTCGAAACCATTCAATATCACCACCATTTATATCAATGGTTTTAGATAATGAAACATTTGAAGAAGATTTTAATGAGAAAATCGAAGACGATTTCGAAAGTGATTCTGATGCATTATTTAATATTGCTATACGTCAATTTGTAAATTATCAACAAAAATCATTAAATGAAGAGAAGAATATTTCCGAATATAATAATAAAAATAATAACAAAAAGTTATTACATAATGATATACCATTTGGTAATATCGAATTTCCAACAATTAAATTACAATTAGAAGCTGAAAGTAATTTTATTAATGAGCCAATAAAAATCATTAAATATGAACCAAATAATTTAATGTCAATTATTGCAACTAACAATGAAATTTATTCCATTAATGAAGATAATACATTTAATACTAAATATAAACTTAACAAAAACTCGGTAACTAGTGAATTAGAAATTATGAATTATCATAATGAAATCATTTCAATAATATCTACAAACGATGGATGTTGTCATTTATGGAATCCATCACATAAGAACTTAAGTGTTACATGGCGATGTGACATTAATTATTTAAATGATAATTCCCCATTACATATAGCAGTATCATCTTTAAATAATAAAATCATCGCCGGTAGAGATTATAGTGCAATATCTTTATGGGATTTACCTTCACAACGTTTAATTAACGAATATAAGTTCGAAGAAAACCATAAAATTTCAACAATCGCTTCTTACCCGAATAATAATGAGTTATATGTCGTTGGTTATGATAATGGTATTGTTGATTTACTTGATATCCGTTGTGAGAATTCTCGTGTTTTAACTATATCTTTTGCTGAGAAAATTGCGTATATAAAAGGGAATAGAACTGGAGCTGATTTGTTATATATTGTAACTGAATCAGGAAGAATAATAATGTGGAATAAGTCGGAAAATTACTTAAATTCTTTTACGTTAAATAATAATTTGAAAAATAAAATTCGTTACTTCGATACTCATTTCACATTCCCGTTGTTGGCTGTGATTAATTCGGAGAACGCACCAATAATAGCATCGGCTAAAAATGGTAAAGAGTTGTATAAGGTGAACGAATTGAACCAGAATTCAGTTGTCGCGTTTCACCCAATTTTACCAATGATATCTTTCGGAACTGAGGAAGGAAGAATTTTGTCTTATAATATCGTGCAATAAAAATATGTTTTTAAATAAATATGTAAATATTATTAAGATTTTAACTATGATTGTTATATTTATTTTCATTTCTCTTAAAATAAACAGGTAAAAAACAAAATTAGAAACATAATGAAATTTCATAATTTTAGTTTAAAAAAGCATTGTCATTATACAATTCATTTTTATCCTTTGATGCATTTAGGGAAAAAACATTTGAAATATGTTGCATTAAAATTATATTTCATTTCGAAAGTTAGTCGATTTATTATTGAGTAGCACTTTTGAATGAATTGTGATGTGAAAAATGATTTTTGCTATATGTAAAGTAATTTTGAAAATGGCCGTATGGCACAATTGCCACCGGTTGAAAGTGTTTAGTTCACATACATAAATACGTAAAAACAGTTCTAAATAAACTTTTATTTAATTTTATAAATTCGCAAAATCTCTATTGAATGTTTGAATTATGATTCTGTTAAAAAAGCAACTAAATAACATCAGCAATTAAGCTTTTGTATTTGAATGTAAATTATATTCATTATCTATGTGACGATAGATTTGCCATTGACTCTGATCTACGAGTACTTGAATGATTCCTCTTCTTCTTTGTCTTCTTCTTTTTCTTTTTGACAAGGCGTGGACGTTCAACAGGCTCAGCAGAAAAGTTAAATTTCTTTTGCATAGTTTCAATTGGAATATTGAAATCTACAGCTTCACCTGGATCTGGTTCGAAAGCAATTCTCTCAAGTGTGAGATCATTTAGTTGTGGAATCAAAGCAGATTTTTCGGCAGGGAAATTTGGAATACCTTCTACATAAGAATCTATTGTAACAGAAGTATTTGTTAGAACGGTGAGTTCCCATGATTCGAGAATTGAGCGATCAAAAGCATCAAGTTTTTTCTTGACCACCTCAAATTTCTCCACCATTTTTTAGCTTAACGTTCTTGTGATCTGACCTTTAAAAACCGAAATGAAGTTAGTCAATTATTTTTAACACACACTCCAAAAAGAAAAAAAATCCATTTTTATTCTCCTGACGTTAATTGGTAAGGTTTCAGTAACTACGCTCACGCATGCAGATTAACTATCCATTTGATTAATCAGTATATCGGGATTAAACCCTAGATAAAGAAAATGCACCCAAAAGAGGAATCCAATTTTTTGGTTGGAAATAAGCATTCCTTCCAATTTTCAAAATGTGTCTTTTCTCGTTTGCTTAAATTATCCTTAATTTGTCAGGACGATCTAAGAATTTTTCTTGGCAATCAACATGATATTATTTTTTTTTAATAAAATAAAAAATGAAAAAATAGAAAGCATTATATTTCTCCAGAAAATAATCAAACTGCTTTTTTAATCGGCCGATTTTTTCCACATGTTTTGTAAGTACAAATTTTTTGAAACTTTACATCACATTTAAAAACCAAATACTTGTAAACATTTTATTACACCATAAAATATTTTCGATGCACAATTTATCACACACATTTTAACACAATTTTAATATCTATTTATCGTAAAGTTTACTTTTATCATATTTTTTCAACTTTATCTTCCTCTTCAGATAGTACTTGTTCGAATACAATTCCTTTTTTTTCATCTTCTTCCTCCATATTATCATTCCGATCCGAAGCATTATCCACATCTTTTTCCTTTTGTCTCATTTCTTTTTGTTTTATCCTTATTTCGAACACAGAATACAAAATTGCTCCGAGCATAGATATCACCAGCCCAATTATTTTCTTTTGCTTTTGCATTAAAGTTTCTGTTTGCGGAGGAGGGAATCGGATCATTCCAAAGATGAAAACAAGAATTGTTTTGGTATGACCAATTACTTGGAATGTGACAGGCCCAATTTTACCAAGCGCAATGAACGCAACAAGGTTACCATAGCAGGCAAAAATACCTGTGGATAGAATTAGAAGGATTTCTTTGAATTGGAACTTATGTAAGAATATTGATTTTTTGCCATACGTCTCTGTGAGCAAAGCGGCAGTAAAACAAATAACAAATTGGGGAAAGGCAATAACTTGGTTGTATTGTGTGCCATTAATTTTGTATGTTCGTTGAATTGACGTGGCACGAGATTGATAAACGGTTGTCGAAACAACAGCAATAATAGCTATTATTAAACCAACAATTGTAAATTCTACATCATTGACACTAAAAAGACAAAGACCTGAAAGAAGAAGTGTCAGAGAAATTAGAGATTCAATTGGTGTTGTCTGTTTTTCAAAAATATATTTGTAAAGAACCATACACGGAATGTTACAAAGTTTTGATAATTGATAAAATCCTATGGAATTAACTTTCAAGTTGAGATTTAAAAAAACAACTGAGAATGTGCCAAAAGCAGCTGTGACCCACCTTGCAAGGTGTGGAACTGTGTGATCAAATGCTATAAATCCGCACTTTCCTAAGCAATAAAGGAATATTGCACCTAATAGAAAATGATATGATGTTAAAAAAGTTGGGCATTCGAAGCCATACTTGTTCATTACTTCCTTGTTTATAAGAATTAAGGAAGTAGCTGTACAGAATGAAATACCCATAAGAATGGCAATTCCAATCATCTTTGCCCAATACCTGGAAACGGTTTTTTAATTGTTGAACGCGACCATCAAAGTTAGGGCTGCCCGACGATAAAGGCCGCACACAAATCTGACTTTTACAAATCGGTCATCGATTCAATTATTTAAGTTCAAGAATTCTTGTAAATGATAAAATTATAAGTCTTTGCACTCCAAACTATTTTTCATTTCTTTAAGGCGCTGAATTAATGCCAGAAAAAACATGATCTTAAGCTCAAAATATGGCACAAAAATCCCGAAGAAATTAAAACCGGTTTACTTAATTAAATGGGTTTGTTTGGTTTCCCACAGCCTAAAAAAGCTGTTGGGCTCAAGCACTTTTCAAGAAAACGTTTAATTTCAAATGTTAGCATAAAAAGCTAAAATGGGCATTGACGAATCAATTCTTAAAAAACAAAAAAATTGGTCAATTTTGTGCGGAGCTGTGTTTTAGTTTATTAACAACAACACACCAATCTTAAGATTAATGGGTTCAATAATTATTGAATGGCAAGGGAACAAATAAATTAAAAAAAATGTTCACCGTGGGGTTCGAACCCACGCCCTCTCGGACTAGTGCCTTAAACTAGCGCCTTGGACCACTCGGCCAGATGAACTTTCCTTTAATCCTTAAAATAATATTTTATCTAAATAAAATTATTGTTTCATCCAACCGTTATAAAACACGTTACGCTAATTGATGAATTTTCGCAAACAACTCATTGCATGTGCACAAAGCAATGAGTTTTTGCTAAACAATAAACCAATTGATTCACAAAAATATATTAAGCATACTCATATTCGAGCATATGCAAGAAACATTTTTAAATTTTTAGACTTAATGCCAAATTCATCAAATGCAACAGTTGATTCTTACAAAGAATTAATGCAAAAAATAATACATTTTTTAATTCCTAAAGCGCCTGAAAAAATTATTTTACAAAACGTTGGTGCTGATACAATTTTACATCTTAAAGAAGGTATTTCCTTTGAAGAATTTTTTTCGTGTATACTTCGATATGTTTCATTAACAATTCAATCACAAAAGGTTCAACCCATAATTGATTCTTTATTTAAAATCTTAAATTTCTTAAATCCAATTTGTGATCCAAGCATTCCCATCAAAATAAGTTCAGACCAATATAAACTTCCACTTACACATTGGTCAGCCTTTATTCAATCTATATCGAACATTCATCCATGTTTTATTATATCTGGAATCACTTCTCAAAGGACCAAATTATTCGAAAGAATTTTATCTGAAGACACAGGGTGTTTATTATTAGATATTCCCACGTTAATTCAATGGCAATTTCGACCATCAATAATTAACGATATTCATCAAAAACTTCTTAAAGGTGGTTATTTAACATATGAGGAAACCAAATCGATAATAATTCAATGTGCAAAGGACCCAATTGCAAATTATCGTGGATGGATTATTCCATCATCATTTCACAAATCCAATTTTGACTTTTCTACCTTATTTAATAGCTATAATGAATTTGAGCAGCGATGTTTTTGTATTGAATTAAATGCTTCTTTAGAAGATTTAATCATAATTTCCAAAACACGGAAATTTGATATTGAAGAAGAGAAAATTATAACGAAAATAACAATTTCTCCAATGGAATTTTCGCAACGAGTTAAACGCCGAGAATTTATAGGGAAAGAAAAAGAAGATTATGTCGAAGAAGAAGAAGATTTATTACAATCGGATGATGAATATGATGAAGAAGATGAAGAAGAAATATTACAATTATATACTCCTCCTAATTATGAAACTACAGAAGAACGATTCGATGAAACTAATGAAATAGATCCAGATGATGAAGAAACTAAGAAACGATTAATAACTCTACCAGAAGAATCAGAGTCACAAATTATTAAAAAGTTTGAATATCATGAAAATGAGAAAAAAGAATTTAATTTCCAAAACATTACAAAGAAAATTATTATTGATGCAACACAACCTTTAAAAGAGATGTCAAACATAGTATGTGATAAAGCATCGATTATTATTCCATGTATTTATCCAATGAAAAACAAAAGTGATAATGAAGAAGAAGATATAAATGATAATGATGATGAAGTTAAATATTCGATAATTGGTGAAAAATGTTTAGTTTCATTAATCGATGATAAGAAAACTATTGATGGAAATGAAGAATTCACTCTTAAATTTAATGGTTATACATTTTTGTTTGCGAATAATGAATATTTAGAAAGATTTGCTGGAAATCCACAAAAATATCTTTTGGAATTTTATCATTCTTATCATCATAAGATTCTTTTAATCGGTGGAAAAGTTTCTGGTAAGAAAACAATTCAAAAGAATTTGTCCGAATTCTTCGAATCAGAAATTGTTGACTTCGAAACTTTAATCGAAGAAACGAAAAAACGAATTCCGAAGAAAAAAGAAGAAAATAGTGATAACAATTCTATGAATGAAGATGATGAAAGTTATTCAAAAGATAATATTAACCTTATTAGTAATGACGAAAGCATTGATAACACTTCTAAAGGTAATTTCAGTGAACAAACTATTAATAGTTCCAAAGATAATATAAATATAAATGAAAATATTAATAATAGTTCTAAAGATAATATAAATATTAATAATAAATCGAAAGATGATTTTAATAGTAATGAAGAAAGTATCAGTAATAACTTCAAAAGTGAATCTGATGAAAATATTAAAATTGATACAGAAATAACTCATGAAGAAGAAGAAACGATTGAACTACAGCCAATATTTACTAATGGTTATATATCAATTGTTCCGACATTAGATGTTGAGCCATTAAAAGTGTTTAAAGAGAACGAATTACTTTCACCTGATATAATTATTATACTTGACATTGATTTAAGTAAAAAAGAAACAATAATTCAAAGACTTCCAAACATTACTCAAGCACAAGTTAATGAATTCATTAAAGAATATGAAACTTATAATGAAACGCTTAAAGATTTTATTGAAGATATTAAAACATTATCCATAAAAACGCAAGTTATTAATGGATTATTACCTATAGATGAAGTATTTTGGAATGCGGCATATTCAATATGTCCATTATTACCACGTTGTAATGATGAATATGATGATGAACCTACCATTGGTTATCTCGGTACATATTGTCCAGTCACATTAAAGGATAAAAACATATTACAAAGTGGTGATTTAACACTTGTATATGACGGATCACAATTTTCATTTTCTAATGAAGAAAATCAAGAACGATTTCGTAATGCGCCACTTGCATTTATTAAACAAAGTATACCAAATGTACCACCGCCAAGAATATTAATAATTGGAACACGTGGCTCAAGTAAAACGTCAATTGCGAATGAAATTAGTCGCATTTATAATGTAAATGTATATGAATTTCCCGAAATTATCATAAATAATAATAATAATGAAGAAGAGGAAGAAGAAGAAGAAATGAATTTTGATGATATAACAAAGAAATTATTCGAACCATTTCTAAAACAAATTATTAATGAAACTAATAACCAAAGAAATGGTTGGATCATTGAAGGTACGCCTAAAAGTACTGTTGGCGCACAAATGATGATCGATTATGAGTTAAAACCTGATTTAGTGTTTGAACTTGAACAAAATGAACAATGGGCGTTAATGCGAAATCGAAAACGTCTTAATAATGATGAAGATATCTTAAATGAAGAATCAGAAGATCAAATTATAGTCCATGAATTCTCATCAATTATATCAGAAGAATCGAATAAAGGCGAACCAATTATCATTGATACTTCACGTCGATTTACTTCTATCATGAAAATGATAAATAGAGTTTGTTTAAATGAACTTACATATCGTAAATCGTTATTTGTATCTCAAAGTTCGATTGAACTTAATGAAGATATTGAAACAATTTTTAATATGTTAAAAACTGGAAACGTTTTCATGTCACAATTCGGTCGTTATTGTCCAATATGTTTAAAAAAGAAAGGACAACTTATAATGACTGATTTAAGTATTTCTTGTAAATTTTTAAGTCGCATTTTCTTTTTCGAGACTAAAAAACATCAAGAAATATTCATGAATGATCCACTTACATATGTCTTCCAAACAAAACCACCGAATTTCCCAATAGTACCAAAGATTTCTATTTTAGGGAATTCGGAGTTATGTTTAAGGTTATCGAAGATATTAAATACTGAATTAATACGACCACGTGATGTAATTACACGAGTTGTTAAACAACATACGCCATTAGGCATGAAAATACGTGAAATTTTATCGAAAGGAAAAGCAATTGATTCGAATATATTTCGAATTGCTTTAAAGTCCGTTTTATTAAGACATGATTGTCAAATCAAAGGTTATATCATTGATGGATATCCGACTAATGTTAATGAATTAAACTTAATGAAAAACGATGATATATTACCAACAGATTTAATATTTGCGAAAGATAACGAGAAATTAATCGAATATGCAATTGAAAATTATCATAATGTAATCCAATTAATGAATGAATCAACAATTTGGTTAATGACAATTCATGCGATCAACAAATTAAATGATAATATTCAACAAAGATGGAAATCGATTTTAGCTATTGATGAAAAACGTCCTTATTGTGTATCAGCATTAAATATATCACCTGAAGAAGTATCGAATAATTTATCTAAATTTAAACATTTTTGTCCTGTTTCTTATTCTGCTGATAATATTTATGTCTCATCGATTAAAAACGATTGGGAAAACATTGTTAAATATAATGGAAATTATTATCATTTAATATCATCTGAATATAAAAACGATTTTTTAATATCGCCAATTCCATTTATATATAATTGGTCGAAAAATGACATCAAATTTACAAATATTAAAAATATCAAGAACGAAAATGTTTTCGAATTACAAATCGATGGTTATGATGTAGTCGAATTATCAAAAGGGAATTTCGTGAAAGGTTTAAATGGGATTTTCGCCGAATATGAATCGAAATTGTTTTTGTTTAGTTCCGAAGTTAATCGTAATGAATTTTGTTATAACGTTTCGAGATATTTAAAGGTGAAATTACCCGAAAATAGACCCGTCGAAGTGCCCAAATCTTTGATGCAAGTCTCATCAATGCCAACAGTCGCATATTTGGAGCAAAGTGTTGGCGACGTAATAACTGAATGCATTGTAAAAATGACTTTGATGAGACCGAAAATTCCAAATATGTCATTAAGGAAATCATTAAATGAATTCGTGGCAACTTATATTAAGGCAAATGTTAAGGATAGAGGAGATTTACTACACGAAAAATTCGAAAGAAATTTGATGAAATTAATCGAAAAAGTGGAATTGGCTGAGAAGTTAAAGAAATCTTTAGAGACACCAATGGAAATGCGAGATGAAGAAGAACATGAAAGGCTTTGTAAGTTATGGAATGATATTCAACATAAGAAATAAATTTTAAAATTGTTTTTATGTGAGCTCCGAGACAGGTGATAAAAACTGACAGAAAAATACAAAAAGTAGCAACGTGATGGTAACATGTTACAATTGTTGAACTATTCGAAAATCAATACAATGGAAGATCTTCTACTAGTTGAATTTCAAACATAAATTATGCACTAGCTACATCAAGATATCATACAAAACTAATTAATATTTTTTAAAAATGCTTCAAATTAACTTCTTCTCCTAAATTTAAAAGTTGCTTTAAAAAAAATTCATTTTCTTTTGATATTAATAAAATGAATTAAGTAAAAATATTATACTTTTTATTGAGAATTTCTTTTGTTACACATTAACTCTAATTAACAATTGTATTTTATTTCATTTTTAAATATATTTAACACCCTTTTTCTATTTATAAAGGTTATTTGATATATGAAAAAATATACAAAATTTCAAAATGAAACCTTTGAGAATAGATAATTAATCTCAAGATGTAGAATCAAAACCTCAGCAATTCAAAAGAAATTAGTAAAATATCGTTTAGATACAACAAAAAATCCAAAAACAAGAACTTATCAGCCCAAAATCCAAATGTTCTTCGTATTATGACCATTAAAATGCTTAATGCCAAAACACTTTTTAAATCACCTGATGATTTCAAAGATGATTTATCCTTTGTACTTCAATATTATCAAGATCAACTTAAACTTCATCGACTAATCGATTATAATGATTTTATGTCGTTTACTGAACAATTACTTAAACAATATCCACGTGTTGCATATGAATATCGGAAAATATATCAATACATATTAATTGATGAATTTCAAGACACTTCAATTAGTAACTTTACAATCATCAAATATATATTAGGTAATTCCCAACGCGTAACAATATTTGGAGATTGGCGTCAATACAAAAATTTTTGTGTTGAACATGACTTCGTTTTCTCTTGTAGGAACAATGAGTTGATTTCACACAATAAGCAACAAAAATCGAAAATTGTAAATTTCTTTATCCATTTATCAAACCGATTAATAATAAATCAAGAAAAAATGCACCGATATTTCGATTCGTTTGATTTTGGCTCTTGTTCCACAACTTGTTTCGGCTGGTGATCATTGTTAAGAATTTGAAAAACTTTTTTGATCAATGTTGCGAATGCTTCATGAACATTAATATTTTCGAGAGATGACGTTTCGTAAAAAATAAGGTTCTCTCTTTTGCTGAATTCAATTCCTTCTTCTGTTGAAACTTCTCGAATCGTATCAAGATCACATTTTGATCCGATAAGCATAATTACAACTCTGCTATCTGAACGTTCGCGGACAGAGCCCAGCCACCGTGAAACATTCTGAAAAGAGGATTTTCTGGAAATATCATAGAGAATAATTGCTCCAATTGCTCCGCGAAAATATGCAAGAGGGACAAACATCCGCTCTGAACCACACAAATCCCAAACTTGTGCTTTAACATGTTTGCCTTCGATTTCTAAGTTTTTTATTTTAAATTCAACACCAATTGTTATTGCTGGACAAGGAGAATCTTCATGAATACAGTGTATAAAAGATGTTTTGCCTACGCCAGTTTCTCCACCAAGAATAATTTTGCAGATCAATGGATTTTCTTGAATTTTTTGCTCCAAAACACTAGAAAAAAGTGACACCGAACCTTTTGGTTGTCACTTTTTATTATGTCGATTCTTGGAGGAGAAGAAACAACAAACACAGAGCACGAAGACGAACAAAAAAAATTACCAAACCTGGGTAAGCTCAAAGCAAACCCAAGAGCTCGCGGAAGGCGTGATAAAGTTAAATTTTTCGATTCTGCTGATTGGGCAATGAAAAGTCAGCAAGGTGATCAACAAGGAAACCCTTTACCACCAAATTTAGCATCATACACTGAACAAGGAAACGAAAATGGTGAATCTTCTTCTCTTGCAGGAAATAACGATTCACCTATAATTGGTTAAAGTGAATTAAATAAATAAAAAACATCAACAAATATAATGAGCAAATTTGTTCTTTTAAACTTTATGAAAAAATTAAATTCAATTATATTAATTTTACATCATGATATTATACGTGAAAATACTTCAATCTATTTGAAATATTTCCTTTTTTGAGATAGTGTGTGTAAAAATAATTTTATTTTATATATAAAAAAGAGGTAAATATTTTGTGATTTTTTCCTTCCTTGCAGACACTTTTTTCCCAAAAAGTGGACACATTTCACTTTTTATGACGATTTTTCGGTTACAAAAAGTGACAGTAAAGCACTCCATAGAATCAAAATGACAGTAAGGAGAAAAGCAACTGTTGGTAGTATACCAAAGGCTTCGTTTGATATAAGCCCTACTGTGTCTAGTTCCAATTTCAACTTCTTTCATAATTTTTATCCACAAATATCAGAAATCAAAAGCAGTGGCAAATTCTCGCTTAAGGTTCAAATGTTTTTCGAGACAGAGGAAAAAACTAACATAGCATCTTATTTAGCAGAATATAACTTTGAAATGTATGGTCCCTTTATTAAAGCCACTATTCACAATCGCAAAGCCGGATCCAATGGACAGCTATCACATAGCTATCTCATTTTTATTCCACATTATTTTGTCCAACGTTTTCATGATATTTCAGTATCATTTATTCCCATAAATCCTGCTACCCAAACAATGTTTACGATCTTCTTTTCATCCACTTCTGTTTGTAATGTTTGGATCAATCTGATACATTCAGTTCAAACTATTCTCGAAGATATAACTCAAACCAATCCTTTATTTATACCAAGTAGTCTTTACGATCTTGAAAGTGATGTTATTCATCGTGCAGAACTCCAAACAAAAGTATCCAGTAATGGAAACACTGTTATTGAGTTTATTCCAAAAGTTGTTCCGCCGATTGAAGTCACTCAATTCTTTAGTGTCCTTACTCTTAATGAGATAGAGAAGTTTCCTGATGAAAAGCGGTTTCTTTCTTTGCGTTTTAATGATTCTAAGAATTGGCCCGAAAAATATGTAATTCTTTGCGAATGTGAAGGTGATGCATTTGTATCATTCTTCACCTTTCACATCCTCCTAGCGAACATTCAAAAGCGTAAAAGGGAAGCGCAGAAACCACTTTTTACCTTCGCCGTGCCCAACTATAGCCTCGAGCTTGAAAACGATTTTGTTTCAATGCGAAAAGTTTCAATTCAAAACTTTACAAATTCTGCAAACAAAATAACCGTCAATCAAAGTTTACAAGTTGAATCTCCTCCAACTTTCGATAAAATAGTATATGTACCTAAAAAAGCAAGCACAGAATTAGAGTTAATTTCATTCGAAAACATTGTAAAAAGAAGAATAATTATTACTGAAGTACCACCAAAATCTAAAAGAGTACATAGAAATAATATGAGACAAAATGCTGAGAATAAAACTTCTTCATTTGAAGAACAAAAACTTAAAATTAAAGCAAGTACGAAAATCGAAGAATTAATTAAAAATCACGGTTACGGGGTGCCCCGAGAAACCGATGATAATTTAAACGATCAACGGGGTGCCCAATTATTACTAGGAGAATTCTTACATCCTCCAATTTGTGATCATGAGACTTATGAGTTTTGTCAGAAAGTTGGGTATGAAGTTAACAAATATGCTATCAAGCCAATTGATGGAAAACCAATTCTTCAACAAATGACAATTTTAACATCACAAATTCCAAAACAATTCACACTTAACGATCCTTCTTTCCAAAAGTTTGCGTGTCTTTTTGCATCAGCTCTTATTCAAAGAGTTAATCAAAAGACATTTGGTGAATCTCTTCAAACTCTTATATCAAATACAGATCTTTCGGATTTATTCTTTTACCAAGAAGATAGGCCATTATTAAAAACAGTTTACTTGTTCATTACTCGACTTGTATTTCACAAACGAATTCCAGATTTTTTAAGTCTTCTTCAACATTCTCCAGAATGGCGCTATGAAACTTTCCGCACGCCTTCTATATGGCATTCACCCGAGTTCCTTGAGATTTTCGAGTCAACTCTTTCTTCGTTTGACAAAAAGTCGCTTATAAACGGTCAAATGTTTGATGTGGACGATAGCACCATTCAATTTATGCCGATACACGACCGATACGACACATCGATTCGTATCTTATGTCAATCAATTCTTACCTCATTCCAAAACCATAAAGATACTAACAGTATGATAGTTACTCTTGTTGGGATGCTTTATCAATTTCTTAACGATGGTTTTCGACCATCTCAAACTGCGATTTATCCAGAACTCCAAAACTCATGGTATACAATGAATGTCACATCTACACTTAACATTAAGACCCCAGAGATGCCTTTGCTTCAACAAGCTATCATTCAGATCTTTAATGCGACATTTAAATCTCCGAAAGAAATGTTACTTAATCTGATCTTACAAGGATTGAGATTAGGCGTAATGGACAAATGGATTGTTTTGGCCGGAATTGCAGCGAAGGAAATCAATGCATATGATAAAAAGAGTTCGATACTCAAGAAAAACAGAGTTGTTTCAATCGCGAACTCGCTGCACTGTATACAGCCTGTTGTAATAAAGACAACGCCAGAGGATCTGGTGAACATTTGATGAAATACTTTTTTTGATATAAATGGGTAAAAATCGGTTAAATAAAATATTTTGGAATTCAGTTAATAAACTTTTATCTTTGTGAATTTCTTCTCTTCCATTTTTGTGCAGATTTACGTAAAATAAAATTACAATTCGCTCATGGAAAATTTCTTATTTATTGATTGAAAACATCTTATTCATAAGATCTTCAGATGAAATTCCCTTTTCGCACGAACCAGTTCCAAGGCTTTCAGTTTTCGAGAGATTGGGAATCAAAAAGACTGTACGCTACCTATGGGCGTGGTGCTTGAACTTCAAAATATTACTCAACAATATCAAAGCTAAACAACATTTAATTATACTTAATTTATGCTTTTTTTTACATGAAAAGTCAATATTTTAATATAATTACCTGCTAAGCATTTCTCAATCTTTCATGAAACAAAATATTTATTTATGTTTTAATATGTCAATAGCTGGAAAACTTATTAACAAAGAACTCTACACCACGGACATCTCAGTTAATGTTGAGGAAGGCCAGGATTGCCGATATTTGTTTGATTTAAGGCATTGCAATCAAAATACAAGGAATAAATATTCCATTAGAGACACCTCTTAAGAATATTATGGAAACCATGTCGCATCCAGATGGTTTTCTTTGTGACAATAATTTAATAAAAGTAGAAGAAAATCTTTTTTGTTTCTGACACATTTCGCGACAAATATGTTAGAAATTTCTTTTTATTTAGAAATAACAATATTTTAATATATAGTATTAATATGTTTGATAATTCTCATTGAGAAAAGTCAAAAGAATTTCAAAAATTTCTTAATGTGGAATTTGAGATGTAAAGTTACACCAAACCGCAAATGATCTGCCACAAAAGTGGCATTTTATATGGAATCTCAAGTAAAAAGTGAAATTCATGAAAACGAATGGGAAACATTAAAAATAATAAGAATTTAATTTTTAGTTTAAACAAAGAAAATATTATTCAGTCTTCAAAATCAATCATAAGTAAATTTGATAATATATATGTTTTAATAATTTTATATATGTTTTAATAATTTGGAATATGTTTTAATAATTTGGAATATGTAATAATAATTTGGAATATGTTTTAATAATTTGAAACAGCACTTCATATAGCAGTTAGAAATAACAATATAGAAATAGTAAAGTTACTTTTAGATAAAGGAATTGATGATAATGAAAAAGATATTAATTTGAATAATTTGGAATATGTTTTAATAATATTTGACTGCAATTCAAATTGCACAACAAAACGGTAATAAAGAAATTGTAAATTTACTTCATGAAAAATTATAATTCAGAATCTTTTTCTATAAACACCAAATCTTCATTTCCAATAAGAAATGGTAATGAAGCATATATTGCTAATAATCAAAATCAACTCGAAGATCAAATGTTCGCAGAAAACAAAAGTAAGAAAAGTATCAAAACAAAAGTCAATATAAAAATACAAATATATGAAAATCATCAAAATTACAATATACATAATAATAATGTTATATATTAACAAATGTATTCACAAAGCAGAATGAAAATATGAAAATACAATAATATATTATAAATTGCTTTATAAGAAAAACTTCAAAAAATTGTTGATAACAACATGACAAATATCATGCTTGGATTTTTTATAATAATCAGTAGCAAGCGCATAAAATAGACATACTATTCGTTTACTAAAATAAATCTGAAAATTTTGATAATAATTTAATAGATTTTTTGATTAACAGCTACCTTTGTGAGATTATATTCTTGAAGATAACAGATATAATTCATTTTTTATTAAGAACTGAGTTAACTTTCCTAAATGATATTTATTTTTAAAGATTTGTTTCAAATGAAATTTATATTTGTATATTGAAATTCTTATAAACTATTCACACTTTCAATAACATGTAAATAAATTAGAAATAATTTTATTAATTTAATTTATAACAATTTTATTACTTCAATTTTTAATGGAATAAAACTTCACCTCTTAAATTTTATTTCAAAGATTATAAGGTTTTCTGTTCGTCACTCGATTGTGAGCTTTACTCATACGATATACTTCTATGTAAAATGATCGGCATATGAATTGAGTATGGAAAAGATGTTTTTGATCATCAGATATTTTGTATTATGGGAATGAAAATAATAAGGTGTACTCAATAGATTTCCATTAAACTTTAAGAGTGAATAATACGATGAATAATAATTAATTTTTTGTTGTTGTGAATTTTTCATCATTTTTTTCACAAAAATTATCATCAAATTATATGAAAATCATACAATGAAATATGATATAAAATATTCTATTTATCAAATTTTGATTCATATAATAATATTAATCAAATTTAATGCGTTAATAATAATATATGAAAAAAAAGTGAAATTAGGAAATGTTTATTTCAATATTTAAATATTTTCTCTTTTATCCTTGAGAATCTTTTAATTTTATTATGTCATCACATTTATGGTGTTGAATTTTGTTGACAAACAACTGAATAATATCTGCATTTTTATTTTCTGTGCTATCATAAGCGCTGTTTTATATGTTTATAAGTAATTCCAAATGTTTATATGAAATTTCATATTTTTTCAAAATATTTTGAATAAAACAAAAAAATATCTTTATCATTGATAACAATATTCTCTTGTTCAAGAAGTAAATTAACTATTTCTGTATGACCTTTTTCAGATGCATACATAAGTGCTGTTTTAAATATTTTAAATATTTTCCAAATATTATTTTGAAATATAAAATTATTAAAATAAATATTAAATAAAACAAATAAATATCTTTAGCATTAATATCAATTCCTTCTTGTTCAAGAAGTAATTTAACTATTTCTGTATGACCATTTAAAGATGCATAAATAAGTGCTAAAAATATTTAAAAAAAAATTTAAAAATTTTATGAAACGATGAAATATTTTAATAAAAATCTAATGAAATAAGCAAACAATCTTGCTAAAATCAATGTATCTATTGTTAATTAAATAGTTATAAAGTTCCACATTTCCAGAAAAACCCGAAATTTTCAAAAAATCTAAAGGAATATGATTACTTTCGAGAAAATATTGAGTAATATATAAATTACCTGTTATGATTGAAGCAATGAGAATATTTTCATTTATTTTCATTCCTTCTTTAAGTAAAAATGATAAAAGTTCATAATTATCATGTAAAACACATTTTGCTCCTAATTCTTCTAAATTCTTAATTTCTTTTAACATTTAATAGCAGAAAAAAATGCTGCATAATCAAATAATGTAACATTTTTATGATTAATAAATGAATATCTTTCATAAAGTGATTTTGAAATTGTTTGATTAAATTCGAAGTTTGCTTTTGATGATATTTCTTGAAGTTTTTCTATTTCATCATTCCGAATTATTTTCGCAATTTCATTCTGATTTATTCCTTCTTTAACATATTTCTGATGAAGTTCCCAATTATTCGCTTTAAGTTTTTCAAGGTTTTTGGAGAAATATTCAGAAATTTGATAACGATGGTTTAAAACGAAATGTGCTTTAAAATGTGAAAAAAATAAATTTTTCATATTTTTTGTAATCGATGAGTTAATTAAATCTTTTTCTATCAACTTTCCGATAAGATAATTAGATTCTTGTGAGTTATTTTCCCGAAGGAATTGAGAAAAAATGTCAATTATTGAAACTTGATTTTTATTTTCATCTCGTTCAATTAAATTCAAAAACTCAATAATTATATCTATATTTTTCAGTCTTGTTACAAACAAAGTGTAAATGAAACGGCAGATGATCAAGTTGAATGAATACGTTCGTGAATTATCATAAAATTTGCGTAATGAAGAAACAGATGTATCAAGATTGTTTGCATTTATGTTATAAATTATTTCTGTAAGTGCAATTAAGTCTGGAAAAGAATTTATCTTTGATGTACTCATTCCAATGCTATTAAATAACACTGAAAAAAATTTTAATGGACATGTGATATGAATTTTTATATAAAATAATAATAAATAAAAACATAGAATGAACTTCATGATGAAATCCATTCACATCTTTAATTTTATTTGGAATACTTAAATTTTCATTATTCATTAAAACTTTATTATCTTTCTGCCATCCCAAAGGCAACTTATCATTTATTTCATATACTTGAAGTTTTTCATTAAAAAATATTTCATTATTCAACCAAAACGCATCCATCTTGCCCAAATCTTTTTATGAAAATCTTCTGAATATTCTCTTATCCCATTCCACAAACTGTATAAATATGTAATTAATAATAAACTGGTGAAAATAATTCGGCATTAAGATAGATTGAAATATGATAAGATAGTATGTAAACTTCTCAAAATTGACAACTGGATTATTGTCGATTTAATTTCGAAAATCTCTTTTTTATTCAATTTTTATTAATAAATTTTTTAATTTTTTTCCAATATTTCTGGCTGCTTCTTTCTTACACATGTGTACCACCTATTTTTGCATGAAATCGGATCTCTTTTGTTTATATGTTGGGAAATCAATTTCCATTGATGTCCAATTTTTGTTACCAAATCATGAAGTAACATGTCCTCTTCTTCTGTCCATCGCGTATAGTTTCTTTTTTTCAGAATAGCCTCTTTTAAATCTTTCGCTAATCCTAAGAATCTTGAAATCGACTGCCCCTCCATTTCCAAGCAGAGTCGTAAACTGTCGACGTAACCCGAACAAAGCTTGTTAATTAATTCCATGTCAAGTTCATTCCAAGTTTTTTCAAGCAGTTTTTTAAGCTCCTCTACAGTGCTCGGCATTTGTTCAGCTACAATACGCTTCATTATTGCCCATAGTAATTCTATGGGATTTAAGTCGGGGGAGTTGGGTGGCCAATCAGTAATCACATCGAGTCGCTCCTCCAGCCAATCAATAGAATCAACAGATGTGTGGCACCTAGCTCCGTCCTGCATGTACACCCAATCTAATTTTCCATGTAGTTCATTCATCCCATTGATGAAATCAGATTTAATCATATTCTCTATATATTGCTCAGAGTTCACAGATTTTTGAATTATTACAAGTTTGCTCTTATAGTTACATGAAATTACTTCAAAAATCATAATTGACTGGGGAAATTTTACATTTCTTGATATTGAATTTGGAGTATGATCTCCTTTTCTTACCCACACCCATCGATTGTCTTTATATAATACAAATCTACATTCGTCCGAAAAGGCAATTTTATCCAAAAATTGTGTTTGTGTTAACATTTTTGAGCAAAATTTTTTTCTTGCATTAATCTGTTCTTCGTTTAAAAGCTGTTCTGTTTTAGGAGGTCGATACTGAAATCTCATTTCGTTTCTAATTTTTGAGACATATTGTGGTGAAATTGATTGATGAAAAATATCTTCTATTTGTTGTGATAATTTAACTGATGTTAATGATGCGTTACGAAGTGTTTTAATTTCGATATATTCTTTTATTTGATTATTAATTACTTGAGGCTATCCACGTTTTGATTCTTTTAAAATTTCATTCGTTGAGGTAAACTGTCGAATTGTATCACCAACTCGATGAGTTCCAACATGCAGTATGTCTGCCATTCGTTTTTGGCTGAATCCTTGTTTGTAAAGGTTGATTATGTTCTCTACCTTGTTCATCCCTGATAATAAACGGTCTGTATTCGAAAAATTCATAGAGTTTCCTCAATGCCGATTTATTTTCACAAGTTTATTTTACATTATAAATAATTATTGAATACAACAAGTTATATAAAAATATTATAAAATTATAATTATATAGAATTATACAATTTTATAAAAAAAAAATATCTTTCAAATAAAGTTTCATGAAAAGATTAACATTGTCTTCGTTTTGCTTCATCTATAAATTTCTAAAAATAACTTTGGGTGCTGTTGTACTTGTTGACTGAGAATTTTTCATATTGAATTTTTTATGGGGTTCCCAAAATATGGACGTTAAAACATTTGATGTTAAAATTACTTAAGCCAAATGGAGGAATTCAAATCAATAAGTCACGAGCAGATGCAGGCAGAACGTATAAGGGAGGCATTAAGTGGAAATTATGGTGTGTGTAATACTGTGGAATTAAATGATTTGTATTCAATGATTGAATTATCATGGATGACTTCTGATTTTAGTGCATTAACCAAATATATTCAAAAGGCCTTAAATATCATTTACGTATGTAGGAGTTGGGAGACAAATTCTTTTTTTGAATGTGATATTTTAAATATTTTAATTTGTTTAATATCCAAAGAATATGGTGAAACTCTCCGACATCTATCATTCGTATTTCTACGTTTTATATTACAAATAATCAAATCAGAAATTCCAATTTCTCATTTCATTGAAAAAATCAATTTTCCATATGATGTTGAATCCTCACTAATGATACTCGAATGCCTTTCCATAATAGCAAAACTAAACCCATATTATTGCACCCAAATTTTACAATTATTTGATTTCTCAGTATTGATGAAAGAATTTGACCTCTTAAGCCAAAAACCAAAGGAATCCATTATCAGATTTATAACATCTCTTTTTACCTTTCCGTCTATTCCAGATCAACACTATTGTAATATATTCCAAATAATATATAACAATGGAAACCTCACAAAAGACCGTCTTTCTCTGCTCCTATGGATCTCTATTCAACGTCCATCATATTTTGATCTTACAAATTCTGTTTTTCTTGTTGAGATGATTTTGAATAATATCAATGACTTCACATCATCCACCATTTGTTCTGCGCTTCTTTCTCTCCCACTCCTCCTCAATCGGTCACAGATATCTATTGATCCAACTATACTTTTTCCTTTTGTTGAATCATCTGATTCGAAAATATCATCTTCAACACTTTTTTGTATTTCACATATTATGCGAAATGATTTTAATTTTATGTGTAAATGTGCTTCGTGTGGGATTCAACAAGTTATTTCTTCGATGTTTTGTGGGATGTGTTCGAATTCGAAAAAAGAAACGATTCGAATTTTGTTTTTATTTGTTCAAAATGGGATAATAAATGTGAACGATATCAAATATGAAATCATTGAGTGCGCTTTGTGTTATGTGGAAAATGAATGCGACGAAGAGTTTAATGCTCTTGTGCTGAATGCCGCGTTGTGGAATGTGGAGCGATTCGCAGCGATCGAATTTTTTGGTGAAATTATCGAAAAATTAACTGAATGCGAATCGAAAGAAATCTCAATCATTGCTGATAAAATATTGGATAAATTGTCAGTGCAATGATTTGTTTATTTGAATAAAAATTTTTTTATTTTTATTTTTTTGGAAAACACTTTTGAAATGTTATTAATTAAAAATGAATTCATTAGTGATTTAATAAAAATAATGCATATGAAATGTTTTTACAAGTGAAATCAAATTGCTAATATTAATGAAGATATTTCAAAAATTAGAGCTTAGGATAAAATTTATGCATCGAAAGAAGGATATAATATAAAGTGATTTCTGTGAATATATTCAGTAAGATTACATAATAAAATCTTTATTTTTAAAAGGGTTTATAACAATTTCTGTAAAGATATCGAATTTGATGAAGAGTTTTATTTAAATGTATCTGATCTATGTAATAACTTTAGAATTATTCCAAATTTTCTAATAACAATAGTAAGTTGCATAACATATTTACAAATCAAGATTATTAATAAATATTATGCCCTGTAGGGAAAAACATATATTATTAATGTATTTAAAGAGCTACTAAAACATGAAAATTATTATGCTAATACTATATTTACCAAACAATATACAGCTTAAATACTTAAATTTTGAGAATCTTCTACATGTATATATACAAACATAAAATGTTTAATAAAATAATATTTGCAATATTTGTAGTCGAACTTCACCTTAATTTAATATCAATATTTCTGCTCGCACACATATTTATATAAAAAGTTTAATACATTTTCAAATATTTAACAGAAAGCAAATTGCATTATAAAAGAGCCAAAGTCCTGACCTGTTGTCATCCACACCTGAGCAGTTCCGCAGTCACCCCACAAATTTGTCGATGCATTCGATTCTTGCATCTCCAGTAGCAGCACAGTGTCTTCTGGCTGATCATCGCCCTGTATGAAGTAAGGGTAACCACCCAAATATGTCACGTCGACTCTTTTTGAGTTATATACTTTATCAATTATTTTTTCGGCTAAATCCAAATCCTCTTCAGGCAAATCAGGTCGCAACTTCATCAGTATTTCGGCTGATGTTGGATATGAAATCGATTTCCGCCACTCAACAATCACTCGATTCTCATTAAAGACAAATTGAGGATCAATTTCTCCATAAGCTAACTCATTAATTTCTTCATTTTTATATCAGATGACTTTTAAGCAATTATAAAAATGTAATCACGAATATCCTAAAAGTAAACATTCACGTTCATCTTCTGGAAAATAACTTTGGATTTCAACAGGAAGCGATGGAACATATAATGAAAATACGATTGATAATGATTGATTACATTGATCACATCGAGGAAAATTATCTTCATGTGGAAGATGGGGAGGACAACCACCAAATTTGGAGACATGGGAATCACAAGAATCGGAATCTTTAACAATTGGAACATAGCATGGTTTGCCAAAAGAATTAATAATTGATATGATTTCAATAATTTTCGATTTAATTTGGGAACAAATTTCTGGAAACTCAGTGTAATCAGAAGGTTTGCCTAAATGATAAAGTAGATATATTTGTGAAGATGTGACCAGATAGTGGTTTGATAAAACTTTTTTTCAAATTAAGGTGTTTGATAGCGTTAGCAATGGGCTTCAAATTATATTGCGGAATGTGTTCCTTCCAATTTGAGCAAAACAAAAAAAAATTGTCAAGCATTCTTTCGAAGTGCAAATTTGTTCAACAATTAATTCAACTAGCTTTCCTACAAGAGGATAAAAATCAGAAACAGTTTTAATTAAAATTTCGTGAAAGTTTGATGAAGTTAAATGTTTTTCAATTACTGTAAGAAAATCATTAATTAATTTCTTCTCACCAGCATTTTCTCAACCTGTAGTTTTAGCGTTTTGGATTGCTTGTTGGATCTCTTGACAAAGCTCTTTCATTAAAATGTGAAATAACAAAAAATGAACGTTCAATATTTTGAATCAAATATGATCACCTGGAATTTGAAAAAAATTCTATCGACAAACGAACGTTTATCTGATAACCGACGGTTTTTGCGGTTAAAGTGTGGCCTTCCCTTTTTTTTAAATGTCCAAATTCGCCCAGCGTAACTATACATTCCGCGGTAAAACACTCGACGACCTTAAGGCAATGGAGCTCCCAGAATTCGTCAAACTTCTTTCAGCACCACGCAGGCGTTATATCTCACGTTGCTTTGGTGTAAAGCATCTTCATCTTATCACTAAGCTCAAGAAGGCTCGTGAAGCTGTAAAGGGCCCTGGTGAAAAGCCACCTGTTGTTAAGACACACCTTAGATCAATGGTTGTTCTTCCTGAATTTGTTGATAACATAATCGGTATCTACAATGGAAAGGAATTCGTAGAAGTACAAATCAAGCCAGAAATGATTGGTCATGTTCTTGCTGATTTCGCAATGAGCAAGAAGATTGTTAAGCACAGCAAGGCAGGTGTTGGTGCTACACGTAGCTCATCAGCAACATCTTTGAAGTAAAGACCACTGAATTCATATCATTTTTTTTTGATTTTTAAATTTGTATTTCTGATAAATATTTTATTGTTTTCCTAATCTTTTGATAATATAAAACACAATTTCATCAGGTTGAAGCTTTCAACAGCTTATCATTATAGTTGTGTTTTTGTTGGTGTTAGAAAAAAATCATGAATTGATCACAAAAAAATGGATTTAATGTCTTATGAAAAGAATAACAAAACACTTTACATTGTGAATAATGATGTTTTATTCAGCGCAATACATGGAATAAACAGAGTTTTATATTGGGTTAAAAATAAAAAATTCGATTCATTTGTTAACGTACATAGCTCAAAATTTTTGGCCTTTTCCTAACAAAAATATGCAAGGGATACAACAGGTACCAAATCAAAATAGCACAGTACCAAGTTCGCAAAACCAAAACAACGCAGGTGGGTACCATTTGGTCAATACTAATTTTAATCTTCAAAGACCGATTTTGGTTCAAGATTTGCTCATTAATTCGATCAATAAGCTTCCAGAACCTCTTCCAAACGTAAGTAATCCAGGAGATCTTCCTGAGTGTCAAGAACCATTTTTTAAAGAAGATACTATGCAAAAATTACCTGAAGAAAAAGAAAAAGAACGACGAATTCCAGGTATGTGCATGAAATGCTTGCGTGAACCAGCAACCAATGTTTGCATTCCATGTGGACATAGAATTTTTTGTGCAAATTGCTCAGCAAAAATTCCAAAGGACAGAAGCGAAACATGCCCTCTCTGCAATGTTCACATATCTTCAGCTATTAGTGTGTTTTCTGAGTCGAATTGTTGTGTTTGCGGAACAAATGATTGCAATTCCATCTTTCTTCCTTGTGGTCATCAATGCTGTTGCTATTCTTGTGCAACCAAAATATGGAAAGAAAAAAACCCATGCCCGATGTGTAGAAAAGGAGTGATCTCAGTTAAAATTGAATATCCAATTTATGGAGATGGTGCAGACGGAGAATTGCCCCAACCCCAAACAGTAACTGCTCCTCATAGTTGAAAGAAATGTTATTGTTCATGTGAAAAAAAAAATGTTTTTTTTTTTGATTATATCTTTGATCATTGCAAATATATTGGTTTCTTTGTCTATTAATTACTTTGCATTTTGGAAGAGAGAAGATGCTAAGAAGATTTTTAAATAAATTCGTTTTCTTTTTAAATATGAAAATATTTATATATCAAGAAAGAGATAGTTTTTAGATTCATCACACTTCTCATATGTATTTTTGCAATTATTTAAAAAAAAATTATTATCTTTAAAGTTAAATTTATATTTTTGTCATGAAAGTTTAATACAAGAAATGGAAGTAAAAGATTCAAAATATTTACATGCGATGAAGAATCAGGAACGCATTCCTGTAGGAAGATTTATTGTGAATCAGGGCACCCCAATGATATGCACTTTTGTTATGAAAACGGTTTGGTTAATCGACACATATGTCATCAGGGTTTTTATTTGACATCTCCCCTTACAATTTTGCAGGAGAAGGTATCGGCCTTTGCGTAGGACTTGCAGCAATTGGCGCAGCATGGGGTATTTGGACATGTGGTACAGCAATGTCTGGAACGGCCGTTGTATCCGGAACAATCTCAATGAGAGATATTATGAATCTCATTCTTTGCGAAGTTATTGCCATTTATGGTTTAATTATGGCCCTTGTTTTAAATGGCCGTATTGAATATCATGGTTTACCATTTGATAGACAACATTATCATGCTGGTTATGCAATATTCTTTGGTGGGATTGTGCAAGGAGCATGTAGCCTTTCAGCTGGTTTGGCCATTGGTCTTGTTGGCTCCTCAATTTCACTTGTTTGTCATCGTGATGCAGAAATGTTCTTCAAATTACTTATCGTACAAATTTTCTCAGAGCTCATTGGTATCATGGGTCTTTTAGTTTGCCTTTTGACGTCAATGCGCGCTAGATTCCAAACATCATAAAATATTTAACATATTCTTTTTTATTTACACACCAAATAAATCACTCATCTTCAATATAAAATGGATAAATAGGGCATCCAAACAAAAACTGTAGTTGTTTGCATATTTCTTTGACAATGTTCTGATTTGTATATTTGTGACCAAGATGAAATGCGGCTCTGTGGTTGAAAGAAACTGTCTCAAGAAACACAACACGGTATTCTACATTCATTCGTTCTATGATTAGTTGGAGCAAAATTAGCGCTTTTTTATCTCTATCAATTAAACTTGGAACAAGAATATGATCTTCATCAATAAATCGAATAATGGATTTGTCTGATGACATATAAGGACGTTTTTCTTCCTTCTCACTACTTTTGTTGACATCTGCATGAACTGCAACTCCATAACGAAGGACAGGGCCATCACTGTATATGACATAATCTTTAGGCACGAGCTGGCGGTGAACACCAGCTTGAACAGGGGTAAGACCATGAGGACTGGAAACTAAAAAATTAAATCTAATCAATGAAGAACTTTTCTGTCTAGATTTTGGAAACTCTATTGAAATTGGTGGAGCAAGGGTAGATCTGGTACGAACTTTTTCGACAAAATAATTATTATTTAATGGAATATCATCTTGGATTTGCGATGATGACCTTTTGGCTTCGAATCCCATATCTTCGAGAAGCCCTGCCGGTAGCATTTGGAGGTCAGCTGTGGAAAATTCACATTGGGCTTCATCGTTAGTCAGCATTGGATTCATTGCTTTAGTATAAAAAGTGCCACTCACAAAACTTACAGTTGTACGGGAGGTGCCACAGAAATACTGGTGAGGTGACGCATATTTCTATGGAAGAACAAAACAATTTTCAATGTCATAAAACGGTTAAAGTTCTTGATTTGATATCGTCCGAACGGACGGTTAGGACAAAACCCTACAGTTGCTAAACGGTCATTGAAAGACTGTTTTAATTTTCCAAATATAAGTTTTGAAAGCATCATGAAGGACATAAGAACAAGAAATAATTGGAAAATATTCACTCCATCAATTTTATTTCAAGAATCTGAAATTTTATTTACTTTTAGTTAACGAAAAGCCATTCTAAAATATTGTTCATAATACATACTTTAATGTTTTTAAACATTGTTCACGATCATGTGGTAAATTAGGATCTGGGAAATTTGGATCTTTAGAACCTGATTCATATGATATTTCGTATGCACTGCCTACACCAAAACCGATTTTTTGGATGGTTGTTTTTCTAAAAATCTTTAAAGATGAACGTGAGTTTTATTTTTTTGTATACAAGTAAACTATTTGCAATTTATTTCATTTTCTACAGTTGCGAAAAACTCAACACACAAATTCAGGTGAGTTTTTCTTTAAACTGGCCGCCAAAAATCTGGAATCTGGAAAAATTTCATAGAACCAATGAAAAAATATTTTTATTTCAATTTTGATTTTTCATAAGGAATCATTTTTATGGTCAATATTTTGTTTCTATCATATAATGCATATCGTTGTCATATGTTCTGAACATAGACTCCATTAACCCATTATTGGAGAAATGGAGATAATTTAGAATCATTTCATTATTAACGATCTTTAAGCAAATGCTTTTATGTAAATTATTAATGCATCAATATCAAACTCAATCATTAATTGATATTTATTCGTTAATTCTAATCCTCGAAATATTTCATCATTTAATATGGCATAACAATGTTTATCACATTAGAAACGCCAGAAATATTAATGCATCAAATAATGTACATAATTGACGAACAATTTATAATGAATAGAGAATTGATGGTGATGCGACAATAGTATCTTCAACAGGTTATAGTGGTTAATTTAGGTGCAACATGTTTCTTAAATTCGACATCACAACAATTTTATGGTATTCCTTTATTACGGAAATCAATTATCGAATATAATGGTGATGATAAATTTATGTGAACATATAAAGATAAATAAATTCGTTTTATAAAATAAAGACTTTAAGTCACTTCACGTTTATCACCTAAACGTCTTTTATCGGTCGGTGTACCCCGTATGGGGTACCCAAAAAAGTAACGTATAAAAAATTCGTTCAGCAGCTGCAAAATGCCTGGGAAAAGAGCCAGAGGACCACCGACAAAAATTCCTATTGCGCCAGACCCAAGAAAGGAAATTAGGCTTCGATCTCAAAACCTGGAAAAACAAATTCAAAGAAAAAAGGATCAAAAAGTTGTTTTAAAATCTTCTTTAAATTCAGCTGGAACAAGGTTAAACCAAGCAAATGAAGATCATCAACAAGTTGTTAAGGATACACAAGAGGTTGTTGGTGATATTACTCGCGAATTTAAAGTACAACAAAATGATAACAGAAAGCAAATTGAAGCACTTCAAAAGTATGCAGCAGAGCTTGAAAAGAAATTATCTGAAATTCAAATGAAAATACGCAAAACAAAAGATAAATTTGAACTCCAAAAGCAACAAAAAGATGAAATTATACAGAAAAACGAAGCAAAATCAGAACAAATGGTTCAAGAGTTTCGAGAAATGCTTCAAACAACACTTGTAAAAATGAGCGATAGGATTGATACATCACATGATTCGGAAGAAAATAGCTCTGGGATCAACATTTTGCCAAATTCTTCTTTAGAAACATAATATTAAAATGTTATTATTTTATTTTAACTTTAATATAATTTTCTGATGGCCAAGAAAGATAAAAAGAATTATAATTTCGTAAGCAAACTGCTTTCGATTAATAACCTTTCCTACATATCATTTCATCGATTTTTTTTTTTTTTTTTTTTTTGTTTAAATTCTAGATATAGAAAAACTTGATAAGTTTCACATGAAAAAAGTGACGTTGCCTCAAAATTTTGTTACGACCATTTATATTATCAAAAAGTTATCTGGCCAGATGTCATAACAAAAAAAATTCGGCATTTTTTCAAGCATTTATTTTCAGTAAGTTTCATGGAGAAAGATGAGCAAGACGAGATACCAATTGGAATTGATTTCGGCACGTCAAATAGCTGTGGATGCATTATCATGAATGATAAGGTATATTCAACAAAAATTGATTTAGGTACGCTGACTATTCCTTCTTTTGTCACATTTACCGAAAATGAAAGACTGTTCGGTCTTGAAGCAAAAAACACAGCGATAAGTAACGTCGGGAATGCAGTTTTTGATGTCAAGCGTTTGATAGGACGTAATTATGATGATGAAATTATACAAGAATATTTAAAACTTTGGCCATTCAAAGTTCAACGTGGTGAAAACAATCGCCCATTAATAAAAGTAACATGGAGAAGTGAAACAAAGCAATTTTATCCTGAAGAAATATCCGCAATGATAATCGAACAAATCAAAAACAACATCGAAACAACCTTTAATGTGAAAGTAAAATCCGCAGTTATTACAGTTCCAGCATATTTTAATGATGCTCAACGAAATTCCATAAAAGCTGCCGGTGAAATTGCTGGATTAAATGTAATGCGTATCCTCAACGAGCCAACAGCAGCAGCAATAGCATACAGTGAAGTGCAGAGAATTAATGATCCAAATTTCAACCCATATAAACCTCGAATTATTCTTATTTATGATCTTGGCGGTGGTACATTTGATGTTTCCATTGTTAAAATCGAATATGATAAATGTACAGTTTTGGCAAAGGGCGGAGATCCAAATCTTGGTGGTCGTGACTTTGATAATAACATGTTCAATTATTTTGCTACTTGTTTCAAGAATAATCATCATCTTGATATAATGAGTGAAGAGCGCTCAAAATACATTCTCATGGGAGAATGTGAAAGTGCAAAAATTAATTTGTCTGTTCACAATGAAGCAACAATTAAATTTAATAGCAAAGTTGGTTTAATCGAAGATAAAATTACGAGGGAAAAATTCGAAGATTTGAACAACGAACTTTTTGATAGGACGATAATAACGGTTGGTGAAACAATTGCAAGTGCTTCGCTTAACAAGACTGAAATCGATGATATTGTACTAACAGGCGGATCTTCTCGGATACCTCTTTTGAAAGAGAAACTCCATGGATATTTTGGCAAAGAACCATGTCGTAATATTGATCCCGAAATTGCTGTTGCATATGGAGCAGCTATTAATGCAAGTCCTCTTGACGGAATTGAAGTTGTTGACGTTACTCCGCTTTCACTTGGTGTTCGTATTACACACGATAAAACTGATTTCATTATTCCTCGTAATACAATCATCCCATGTACTTATCACAAAAGGTACACCACTAACCATGACTACCAACACAAATTTTCAATATATGTATTGGAAGGTGAACGTCAAAATCAGAAGTATAATAATTTATTAGGAAAATTTACTCTTAAAAACATACGACGTGCTCCTAAAGGAGAGGTAGAAGTAGAAATAACTTTTGACCTCGATATCAATCAAATTCTGAAAGTTACAGTTCGAGAAATTTCAACCAATAACGTTGAAGTATATTCCATATCCAACGAGGAAGGGCGACTTACAGATGAGCAAATCATGAAGATGCTGAACGACGCAGAAAAATACCGAGAAATCGATCGAATGTTCGAAGAAAAAATAAATGCTATTAATGACTTCCAAAATAAGTTATATGAAATGAGGCGCAGAATAAATAAGTTGTACCAGGAAAACAGTAAGGAGGAAATAGATTCACTTAAGAAATACATCGAAAGATTGATTCATTGGTTATCGAATAATGAAAAAAATGTCGACATAAAAGAGTTAGAAAGGAAAAGAAATGAATTCGAACAATCAATTGAACCTTATGAGAATAATTAAATATAGTAAATATAAATTTTAAATTTTTTTATGTTCTTTATGAGGCAAAAAGTAACGAATTCTAATTTAATTTAATTTAGGAATATTTCAGAATAATATTTGGAAATTATAAAATTTGTTTTGGACAGTACTTATGTGGGAATCTTATAATGGTCATGATGATCAAATTGTGAAATTACTTCTTAAACAAGAAGGAACTGATGTTAATGCTAAAAATATTCTCTTTATTTAATATTTACATTAATAATTTAGGATTTCAAAATAATATTTGGAAATTATTTAAATTGTTTTGGACATCACTTATATTAGCATCTTTAAATGGTTATACAGAAATCGTTTCATTACTTCTTGAACAAGAAGGAACTGATGTTCATTTATTTTCATCAATATTTCTTTCAATCATTTTTAGGAATTGATATTAATGCTAAAAATATTTATTTGTTTTGTTTAAAATTTATTTTGGTATTTTGAAATTTCAAAGTTTTAAATTATTTAAATTATTTCGAACAACAATTTGAATATTGTGAAACAATTCTATTAGTAGAAAATTTTCTTATTCATTAATAAATTATATTTGTTATTCAAAATCATCACTAACAAAAGTATCTTGATACAGCTGTTTGCTTTTTGTTTGGCTTGCTTTACAAAAGTAAATATCCGAAAAGTGACACATCTACAAAATAAAATACCTGCAAAAAAAATGTCTATCCTATCAAAAAGATTCTCTTGTCAATGATGTATGGTTATTAATAGAAATATGTATATCAAAATACGATATCATATTAGAAATTATTATGTAAACTATTTTTTCATGGTTTTTTATAATTTGTAATAAAGAGAATTTATAAATGGTAATTGCAAAAATAACTTAAGAGATTAATGTTTTGGTGATAATATTACATATTTGAAGGATTATTTAATGAAATATTATTTCAAAATGGAAATGTAAGTATAGTGATGTAATTTTTATTTCGATATTTATGATAAATTTGAGATAAGTTCAAAAAATTGTAAAACCACAAATCAGATTTTTTCTCTGACCAAAAATATTATTTCATTTTACAATTTTAAAATTATATGTACATATAGAAGTTTTTTATTTTTTGATATAAAATAACAAATTGAGAATCGCTGAAGAATGAAACAAATCAATTTGCCAAACACTTGTTCTTTCATTTGTAAAATTTATGTAGATATGTATTTTAATCATTCAATATATTAAGCTTCAGTCTCAAAAATATTTTATATACTTTCATTTCCAAAATATATTTCACTCGTTTTTTGGGATATTTTCATTTGGTATTTGTAGAAATATTTCCTCAACTTTATCTTTGAAAGATTAATTGATTTGAAACATGCATAATGATTAGTTAGATTTGAACTTGTTGAGTGTTACAATTGTAGGATTATGTTCGGAACGGATGTGATAATTTTTGTAATATAATCACATCCACAAGCCTCATTTGGAGTTCCAATGATATTAAATATTTTGTGGAGGATTTCAGCGTCGTTATCTCCAATGAACAAAGGTTTTCTAATGAGCATTTCGGCAAGAACACAACCTGCGCTAGAAACATCAACAGAGTTCGTGTTGTACGATAATGTGCTGTCACTAAATTAGGCGTAGAAGCTTGTGGAGTTGCAAATTGAGCTAACGAGAAGCCACCGATCTTAAGATGCCAATTTTCATCAAGAAGAACATTCGAGGGATTTATGTCACGATGAATTACTCCTTTGGAATGAAGATAATTAAGACATGAGAATAGTTGATCCTCATAAGACTTGAGCAAATCGGGCTGGATTTGATGAGTTTTTATATAACGAGTCAAGTTGATGGGGAAAAAGTCAAGAGCCAATGCAAACTTGACAACATTGTGGTGATTCAGTTCCCTTAAAACTGTTACTTCGCGATTGATTTCTTCTAACTCATTTGGCAAAGTGTACTTTCGAATCTTCAAGGAAACAATATAATCATTATGTAAATCGTTTGCCTTGTAGACAGAGCAATATGCTATGAAACTTTTAACCCAATATTTTCTATTCATTTCACCTCTTCCTGTAAGAAATTTAATAATGTTAAAGAAAGTTCAAAATATAAATTACAACACACCTGCTGAAAACAATGGTAAAATGATCGACATGGGTTTAGTGCGTCCTGTTTGCAAAAAAAAACTGAAAATGTCCTGTTTGTAAGTCAAGAAGTCTTGTATAAAGAAATTAAGAATTAAATATTTTTAATAGATTATGTAAAATAATGTTTTTGAATCTCTAAGGGAATGCATTCCAACGTTGAGGGTTGTACCAGTAAACTATTTAAAATCTTTTTTGTTTTTGACAATTGTCCCTTTTAATTGCAATTTGTATACCAACAACCGCTGAAAAGTTCACAATATTTTGATTTTTTTGATTAGAATGTAAAATTTACAACCAAGATAATCTTCGCTTCAAAAGTGGACCTGAACAAAAAAAGCTCTCAGCGGTGCATAGAAAAATTAGATGCATAATAAATTGAAAATTCTGAGTATAAATTCAGCTCGAAGATTTTTGAACGAACAAATTGGTAGAGAGAAGATACAGAGTTAATGCTGAGCACTTCGACAACACCATTACTTTCAAATAACATGTTTCTCACATACGATACTAAAAAATTAGTCAATCATATTTTAAAAGATTCATTTAATGTAAAAATTCATCTTCTATTTAATATTCACTCAAATTTATTTAATAATGCAATCTTTTCGAATACTTCAAGTCAAATTTTATCTTATTTTATAAAGTCATATTTGATGTTTTCTAAATCTATAAATTTCATATATTTTTTTAATATTTTTATCAATTTTTCTTAATTTTTAAAAGAAATATGATTGCTTTAATTAATCTTATAATGTTCTTATTAAGCAATAACAAAAAAAAATTGTCTTCAATTAAAAATAAAAATCTTCATTCATTATTATTTATATTTTTCATGTTTTTTACATATACTTTTCAATATTATTTTGATGAAGATTCAAAAACATTGACGATTCAAAATGATAATGATTTTATATATACCGATCTTAAAAAACGTGCTATAAATATTATAATTGAAGAAGGGATTTCTAATATTCCAGAAGAAGCATTTTATTCATGTTCATTATTAAAAAATATTAAAATTCCTTTATCAGTAATAACAATATCTGCATCATCATTTCGTGAATGTATTTCATTAGAAAATATTGATATTCCAAGTGGAGTTAAATCAATTGGACCCTATTCATTTGAATAATGTTCTAAATTATTTCAAATAAATTTTAACGAAGGGATTGAAGAAATTGAAAAAAATGCATTTCAGAAATGTATTTCATTAACGAATATTACAATACCAAATTCAATTAAAACGATTTCTATTTCATCATTTTCAGGATGTATTAATCTTTCAATGATCGAAGTATTAAATAATTATTCATATTATTCTAATTATGCTAATGATGGAATTCTTTATAATAAAAATATTACAGAACTTCTTTATTTTCCTTTTGGGAAAAGTACAGATATGATAATAATTCCAGAAAGTGTAATAATTATTCAAAAATCATCGTTTTCATCATGTTCTTCAATACGAAATATTACTATTCCAGGTACAGTTGAAATTATTGGATCATCATCGTTTGAATCATGTATAAATTTATATACAGTTAACATTGAAGAAGGTGTTAAATCAATTGAAATGTTAGCATTTTCAACATGTTATTCAAAATATTAATATACCAAATACTATTACAAGTATTGAATCGAATGTATTTTATTCATGTATTTCATTAATTAATATTACTATTCCAAGTTCAGTTGAAATCATTGGTTCACATGCATTTTATTCGTGTACAAACTTAAGTATCGTAAATCTCAGCGAAGGAATTAAAGAAATTGGATCATCATCATTTCAAGATTGTATTTCATTAATTAATATTACTATTCCAAGTACAGTTAAAAATCTTAGTTCAAATTTATTTTATTCGTGTACAAACTTAAGTATCGTAAATCTCAAAGAAGGAATTAAAGAAATTGGATCATCAGCATTTCAAGATTGTATTTCATTATTTAATATAACGATCCCAAGTACAGTTGAAATCATTGGTCCAAATTTATTTCATTCATGCACTAATTTGAGTATCGTAAATCTCAAAGAAGGAATTATAGAAATTGGATCATCAGCATTTCGAAATTGTATTTCATTAATTAATATTACTATTCCAAGTTCAGTTGAAATCATTGGTTCACATGCATTTTATTCGTGTACAAACTTAAGTATCGTAAATCTCAGCGAAGGAATTAAAGAAATTGGATCATCATCATTTCAAGATTGTATTTCATTAATTAATATTACTATTCCAAGTACAGTTAAAAATCTTAGTTCACATGCATTTTATTCATGCACTAATTTGAGTATCGTAAATCTCAGCGAAGGAATTAAAGAAATTGGATCATCAACATTTCGAAATTGTATTTCATTAATTAATATTACAATTCCAAGTACAGTTAAAAATCTTAGTTCACATGCATTTTATTCATGCACTAATTTGAGTATCGTAAATCTCAGCGAAAGAATTAAAGAAATTGGATCATCAACATTTCGAAATTGTATTTCATTAATTAATATTACAATTCCAAGTTCAGTTGAAATCATTGGTTCAAATTTATTTTATTTATGTAATCAACTTCAATTTATTAATGTCTCACAAAATAATGCAAATTATTCTAATTATGAAAAAGATGGAATTCTTTATAATAAAAACATTACAGAAATCATATCATATCCAATTGGAAGAACAGATAATATATTTGAAATTCCTAAATGTATTAAAAAGATTTGTATGAATTCATTTTATTATTGTTCTAATTTATATACGATATTCATTTATGACAATTTACAAGAAATTGAATCGGGAGCATTTGCAAATTGTACTAAACTTAAATGTATTTATTATTATGGTGAAACAGAACCTAATATTCAATCGAATTCATTTGAATCAATTAACACTACAATTGTAATGACGACAACAGAATATGAATCTGAATCAAATAATTTTGGTGCATTAAATATTTCACGTGACATAACAATTGCCGGATGTTTTCCATGGCCTACGAACTCATTTACATCATCGAAATCATTCTCAAACACATTTACGAATACGTTTGAATTGTATGATCCAAATATTACTTTCACAATTCTTAGTAATATAAGTACTTCATACATGTTATCACTAACAGTTACGTTAATATTCACGAAAACTCTATCAATTTACACTTCTATTTCAAATTCATTTTCAGTTTCACATGCATCGACAGATATCATTTACATTCCGACATTATTATTCTACTATAAATATACAATAGTTATATATTCATATTATCTCAGTTTTTATTCTAATTTCTTTACGATTTTATATCCAACAGACATAGCATCATCAAAAAATAATCAAACACTTATCATATCTATTTGTACTACAATTGCTGCTATAATCATAATCATTTTACTTATAATTCTAATAATTAAAATCAAAAACAAAAAAATTAAAGAAGAAAATACATCAAAAAGTGAAGAACAAAATGAATTTGAAAACATTGATACATTGGAAACAGTAATGAAAATGGATAACGTTAAAGAAGATCCATTTGCAACAGATTTCGAAGAAAATAATAAAATTAATATATAACTTAATACCTTTCATTTGTAAAAGAATTTATATATAAATTTATTGCCTGAGAATCAAGTTTGAATAAGATAACATATCATCATTTATTATATGAATCTGATATGCTATCATATATATATATATATATATAACAGTTGAATATTCTTCATTTTTACCATTTTATTATAATTTATATACAATATTAAAATAAAACACTATGAATTCAAATAATCGTATTGATAATGGATTAATTATTGGTGGTTGTGCTGCTGTTGTTGTCTTAATAATTGTTTTGGTTATCGTGGTTTTTATTTTACGTAAAAGAAAACAGCATCGAATATGAAAATGATTATCAAAATGATAAAGAAACAAATAATAACTTTTCGGCCGAATCCGGATCGAAGCTAATGTTGAAGAAGATCCTCATGCAGCCGATTTTAAAAAAGAACAATTTATTGTAAATGTGTAATTTTTTCTTGTTATAGAAAATAGATTTTTAATAAATATAATTTTAGTTTAAATTTTATTTTTATATAAACATTAAAATGCACATCATTGATTAGAAAGAATATATTTTGGCTTTTGAAAAAAAAAGTTAACGAATGAAATAACAATAATATTCATAATTCACCATATTAGGAAGATACATTCCTATTTGTGCATTAATATGTTAAACGATATTAAAATTATTTTTGTTGGTTTCTTCTACTTTACTTGCATTATCTTTAGATTTTTAAAAAAGATGATATAATAATTAGTTTCATTTTGTGAATGAAATGTTTGATATACCAAATTAATTACAATTATACAATCAAATGAAATTGGAATTTTATATATAATAAATTTATTATTCGTTGAATTGATGATACAAGATTTTCTTTCGCTAATTTAAAAATTATTTGTTCACAGGAAATTAGTAATTTCTTGTTAACAGATTGAAATGTGGATTAATTATCATCTTCTTTAAAAGAACTGGTGCTATCATAGCAACAACACTTAATAATCACATTATATTTCAAATATATTAGAAAAACTGTCTGCCACCAATTGGATTTATGACTCATTTGCAAATGAATGTAATATCAACATCCATAGAAGGAACATCCAAACATATCGAACTTCATTCTAAAAATTTAACCAAAACGAAACTGAAAATGATTACTTTTAATCAGGAAATATTGAAATAGTTAAATTACTCCTTGAAAAAGAATGAATTGATGTAAATGCTGAAAATATTTATTTGTTTCATTTAAAACTTATTTCAATTTTGGATTTCAAAATAATGTTTGGAAATTATTTTTGAACAGCGCTCGTTTTATGCATATGAAAAAGTTCATAGAATTGTTAAATTACTCTTGAATAAACAAGGACTTGATATTAATGCTAAATAGATTCATTTGTATTATTTCATATTAATATAATAATTTGATATTTCAAAATAATATTTGGAAATTATTTTCACAGGGGATGACACTCGGATGCGAAAAATAACCCAATAAAGGGACGCACTTGAATGAATTTATTTTCGTTGTTTTTTATCTGCTTACAAAAAAAAGTAATAAAAATCGACCAAAAACATTTTTAACAAAAATAATTTACTTGAACATAGAAGACGTCACTTTTTGTAATAACTGCTAAATAAAACTGCAATTTGATGAAAACAATCAAAAAGTGCCAAATAAACGTCTTCATTCACAAATACGATCAAAGTGAACCCAAAACCACTTTTTCCAAAGCAAAAAGTGCTGTATAAACATTTCAAAATTGAATTGTTTACGATGATTCTCCATATCAAATAGAGGAATAAAACTTGATTTATTAATTGGCTTTTAGACAGCACTGTCGCCAAACATTGCACTTGCGCGTGCAATTGATGGACCAACCTCATCGTATTGTTGTTTAGTATGACATTTCCTCAAGAATGCTTCGCCTGTTTGTGCAAGCATAGCACCACCATACCAAACAGCGTATTGTTGACGGCGATGTTCAACAATCCTAACTGGAACCTTACCGGCCTCAATCTTACGATTAATTCTTTTAGATTCACGCTCTGCATTCTCTCTAAGTCTTTCATCGACAAGAACTTGAACATCGGCTTGAAGTCGACCGGCCAATCCTTTGAATGTAGTTGAACCACCGGAAAGAACAATGTTATTGTACAATTGCATACGGTTGGTGATTGGTGACAATTGGATTGCGCGATCAATGAGAACGGAAATTGGTGTTGTGTATTCATTACTGACAAGTTCTGGAGAGAACCAAACTTCTGGTGCAAGGAATCGTTCGTAACCTACTTCACATTCGAATGGCTTGCCTGTCTTTGAAGAAACACCTTGATACTTTGTGATGTATTTGGATCTATTCTTATCGAACATGGCAAATGTCGGACTTGGATGCTTGGCGACCTTGCAGAAACGCTCCTTGATCTCACGAGCTGCTGTGAAACGATCTTCTGGTGGGACTTGTGGTTCACGATCTTTCAATAGATCGGCGATGAAAAGAGTCATTTCACGACCTGCGACAGGTACGTGTTGAATGGCGTTGGAGATTGGGTAACCTTCGACGACTGGGATAACATGAGTAACACCATCACCAGAATCAACAACACAACCAGTTAATGATTTTTGACCTTCTTTGGACCATGAAGCCGCAATTGCAAGCATAGCTTGCATACCGATGTAAAGGTATGGTACGTTGAATGTTTCGAACATAATTTCGGCTGTGAATTCACGGTTATCTGGGGAGTTTAATGGTGGCTCGGTCAAAAGAACTGGGTGATCTTCTGGCTCACAGCGGAGGTATTTGAAGAGACATTGTTCCCACATTTGTTCGATTTTATCCCAATCTTCGATTTGACCGTGTTTCATGATGTTGTGGTTTGGATAAAGGGTTTGATTTTGTATTGCTTCATAACCAATATAAAAATCAAGATCCTCTGTTCCGGTCATTTGAGCTTGGGAAACATTCTTAAGATCTCTGTTTCCAATTAATGTTGGAATGATGTAATCGGGGCGATTGTTCGTGGAGTAGCCCAATTTGGTGTAACCAGTACCTACATCAATGATAACTGGGGTGTTGATGTTCGCCATTAATGTGAAATACCGTTTTAATCAAAATTTCTGAAAAACCGATTTATGGTGGACAAATGAAAATGGCTGGTGCACCCCAAAGAATATTTGTAAATCATCGAATTGTAAAAATTGCTTTCTATCGTTAAAAGTGTCGAATTTATTGTACATGTTTGAAAAAAATAAATTCGCGAAAACAAAACCAAAGAAAAGAAAAAGTTAATAATGTACAACGAAAACAACAAAACCAAAATCAACGTTTACATTCGCACCACCAAAATACTCAATCACTGATAATACGCTTGAGAAATTTGAAATATCAATTCTCGTCCATCATGTTCCAGTGATACATCGTTGGAAGTAGGATTAAGCAAAAAACGAAATTATAGAAAATGTACCCGAAACTGAGAAAAGCTATTGATCAAGTGTTTTGTTTAAATTATGATAGCACCAGGTGAACATGTAGATTTCCTTACATGCGAACTGCACGGTATATAATTAAATTCAATTACAACAAATTTTAATATTAATCAGAAATCTTATTTCTATGTTTTCAAGAACTAAGCTAAAAACATGCAAAGTAAGTAAATGGTATTTTGTGTGTGAAAACAAAAATTTGTTTGTCGAAATTATTTTTTAAATATTCTTTCATAATACAAAAAACGTGTTAAATTCATAATGGCGAAACAAATCAATACATAACATAATGAACAAAAACTGATTTTGTTCATTAGAAAAAGAAACTTAAAGATAACTAAAATTAAAAAGTTTTATTTACAAAATATTCTATATTACATATGTTTGGATGACTTGTGTTGCTTTTGAGAAACAGCTACATTTGGTGGATTATGTTTAAGGAATTGGGTGACTTTGTTGGAAGCTTTTTTTAATTGAAGATACCAAAGATCCATTTCTGTTTTAGGAATAATCATCAACTTTTTTTGTGATTTCTTTCTTAACCTTTTTGCTATTTCATTTATGGGAGTTCCATCATAATTAAATTTTTCAGCATTTGACCAAATTTTCATCAAATCATTTACCCACTCAGCCGAGTTTTTATATTTATTATCAGCAAGCTTCTTCTTTAATGTACCAAGATCCATTGGATCTGAAATAATTGAACGATATGTTGGGACTTCATTTTCATCAACAGGCACTAAAAATGGCTTTGAGAGTGGGCACTTTATTAGCTTATCTGTAACTTTCATGCAAAATTTTTTTTCAATTTCAGTAAATGTGTCTCTTGAACTCATTTTGTCCCAATTGAAAGACAAACAGACCTTGTCAATTTTAGGCGGTTTACTCAATGTTTGATTTCAAAAAAATACAATTTTACACAGGAAGAACAGGGGAAGAGCCATTCGAAATATTATGCCTTTGCTACTCTGCTCATTTAGTGTTAATGTCGGTAAGTATTATTTCAAGTAATTTTAAAAATATATATTTCAGAATTCTTTTCGAAATCATATTATTGGGCCTTTTAATGTTCTTAATAATATACAAAAATTCTTTATTTATATTATTATTTTATATTCCAATATTTTTAAGAAAGAAAAAACCATTTGTTCCAAATCAAAGAAGTTATCCATTAACATTAACAAAACTTACGCTCTTATTTTTAACTTTGGTATGTATAATATTTGTTGATTTTCCTTGGTTTCCAACAAATATTGCAAAAGTTTCAAATCACATCTATAATTGGAATGGTACTCTTATTGTAGGTGATCTTCTTAAATTCGAAGACAACTATAATCCCAAGCATGTTACAATTAGTCTTATGGATGTTGGCGCTGCAGTTTTTGTTGTTTTGAATGGTTTTGCATCACAAACTTTTTCAAAGTGCCTAAAAAGTGGAACAATAAACGTTCTCTTATATTTCACTCGAGTAATTCTTACAAAATCTGTTGATTATTATTCTCCTGAATCAGAGTATGGGAAATACTGTAACTTTTTTGGTTATATAGGGTCAATTCAATTAATAGCATCATTTGCTGCATTACTTAAGATTCCTACATCTGTTTTAAGTATTGTAACACTTTTAGTTCATGAAATATCGAATTTTAAATATCCATTTTTAGGTTATGTTTCACTTTATTTCATATCTTTTTTTATGGGCTTTAAAATGAAAGAAAAATATAATTTAATATCTCAAGTTATATTATTTACAATTTATTTGATGCCTGTAATTTTGTCTTCTTGTGAAATAATTTTCCCGTCAAGAGCATCTGTTGATACATCATTCATTTTGTTTATTTTGTTTATAATTTATTCTTCATTATTAGTCGGAAACAATTATCAAATTAATTATTACGAATTAAGTCCATTTTATATGTTAATTGATCAAAACTCTTTAGCGTTTTTCGCTTTTGCAAATATCATCACAGGAATAATTAATATCTTAATTGATGCAAATCATTCATCAAAATTGGTTGCATTTATTTCTGTATATATAACTTTCATCGGATCTTGTGCGCTTACGTTTTTGTATGATGCAATAAATCGTAAACTTCTGAAAAAGCCGTCAATTTTTCAAAGCATTAAATAAACGGGTTACAAACGGTTGCAATTTCATTTAGATGAAAATCAAATATAACAACAATACATATTCTTTATAGTTTTTATTGATGCTTTTTTTGTAAAGCTCATGCATTTATTTATTCATATATAAATTCTGAAAATGATCCAAGGGGAAATTATTAACTTTTTGTTTTTTGCATTAGAAAGCAAATTTTCAAACAATAGATTTGTTTGCATAGAGGTATGATATCATTTTATATTTCCTGCAATTTGCACTAAAAAGCTGATGTTTTTATATTAAATAAACTATACAAAAATCAAAAACTGTCATCATTTTTTTCTTCAAAATACACAAATATTCCTGGATCGTTTTTTGCTACAGACAAAACTTGTCAATTTTAGTATCAAAAAAATAATTTAGATGTCATTTTGCTGTAATAACAGTTGTTATATAACCACAAATTCAAAGATATAACTAAAGATTTAAAAACGCAAAAACTATTTTAAAATACATACTAAAAAATTAAACAAAATAGACAAAAATGCAAAAAATGATTAAGTGAATCACAAATGTTTATAAGAGAGAGATAAAATGAGATAGTAAGGATTAAATAAGATATGAAACAATATGTGTATATTGAAAGCCTAAATGTGATAGATAAAATGATTAAATTTCTATATTAATAAATTAGGTGTACTAAATCACTAATGAGAGAGACCAAATGATTTAATGAGCTGCATTGTAAGTTTAAATCAAAAACGAAAATGATTGAACGAAATTTAATTGATAAAAGCATTATCAAAAATATTAACTCACCGTTTTTTTCATTATAAAACAGAAAATGAAATTAAAACAATAATTCATTTCAATGGGAACAAAATTGATAAAATCTTTATAGAAAATTATAAAGAATTATCAATGAATAATTGGGAACTTCATAAAAAATATATTAAAGAAGGACATAATCCAAGTGAAATTGCAAGAATAATTCTAAATGACGAAATAGATAAATTTCGAGAAATATCATCACAAACAAATTTTGATTTCGATCAATATATTGAGCCATCACTTTATGAAAGATGTTCTTTTATTAACAAGAAAAAAGTTTCATTAATTGATTATGCAGCATTTTTTGGATCTATTAAATGTTTTAAACTTTTACTTGTGAATGGTGCAAAATTAGATAAAACAGGTAAATATGCAGTTGCAGGTGGAAATGAAGAAATCATTCATTTATGTGAACAAAATCATTCTTCATTTGAAGATGCATATGAAACAGCAATTGAATTTCATCAAAATGATATCTTTAAATATCTTTATGAAAATAAATTAGAAAATTTAAATGAAAACATGAAACAAAAGGATATTAATGATTTGGGAAATATATGTATCAAAAGCGGAAATTATGAAATTTTTTTATATTTACTTGAAAAACGAATGAAAATTAATGAATCTACAATCAATGAAGCAGCAAAAATTGGCAATTTATATCTTGTTAAACATTTTCTTCAAAATAATTTAATTCCAAGTAATATATTAACATTTGCTATAGATTTAGGAAATTCTGAACTTGTTAAATATGTTTTGGAACAAGGAGTTGATATTAATGCTAAAGATATTTATTTGTTTTATTTATTATTTGTTTTAATAATTTACTATTTCAAAATAATATTTGGAAATTTTTTAAATTATTTAATACAGCACTTATTTATGCATCTTTAAATGATCATATAGAAACAGTTAAATTACTTCTTGAACAAGAAGGAATTGATATTAATGCTAAAGATATTTATTTGTTTTATTTTGTATTTATGTTAATAATTTGGGATTTCAAAATAATCTTTGGAAATTATTTAAATTATTTGAAACAGCACTTATTTATGCATCTGATAAAGGTAATACAGAAATCGTTAAATTACTTCTTGAACAAGAAGGAATTGATATTAATGCTAAAGATATTTATTTGTTTTATTTAATATTTATTTTAATAATTTCTTATTTCAAAATAATATTTGGAAATTTTTTAAATTATTTAATACAGCACTTATGTTTGCATCTTGGAATGGTCATACAGAAATAGTTAAATTACTTCTTGAACAAGAAGGAATTGATATTAATGCTAAAGATATTTATTTGTTTTATTTAATATTTATTTTAATAATTTCTTATTTCAAAATAATATTTGGAAATTTTTTAAATTATTTAATACAGCACTTATGTTTGCATCTTGGAATGGTCATACAGAAATAGTTAAATTACTTCTTGAACAAGAAGGAATTGATATTAATGCTAAAGATATTTATTTGTTTTATTTAATATTTATTTTAATAATTTCTTATTTCAAAAAAATATTTGGAAATTATTTAAATTATTTAATACAGCATTTATGTTTGCATCTTGGAATGGTCATACAGAAATAGTTAAATTACTTCTTGAACAAGAAGGAATTGATATTAATGCTAAAGATATTTATTTGTTTTATTTAAAATTTATTTAAATAATTTGATATTTCAAAATAATATTTGGAAATTATGTAAAATATTTAATACAGCACTTTCTTTGGCAGAGAAGTTGGCACATTTAGATTGATTTGCAGAAATAGTTAACTTGCTTCACGAAAAAGGGTAAAATTGTAACATTCATTCATGAAGTACTAATAAAATAATATATATATTTTATTGTCAACAAATTGCTTCAAAAAAAGTACGAACAAAAATTCAAATCCTAAATTTTAATATTTAAATTGTGAATAATGAAGAAAACTTTAACACTTAACTAAATTTTTAGTATCTATTTTGTAAAAGACATTCCAAATCCAAAATTATATCCTCATTAAAATCAATAATAAGTGCAATACTGGAAAAGTTTCATGTTCTTGAACCATTTATGCTCGAGAGCTCCACATGCTGTTATCCTTTGTTTTGGATTAATGTTCATCATTTGCAATATTAAATCTTTCGCTTGTTCAGAAATTTGAAATTCAACTGTTAGTTCCATTGAGGATTTGTAGAAGCATTTCGTTTTGGATTAAATGGAACAAAGCATGTTAATATGTACATAACAATTCCGGCGGCCTAAATGTCACTGGATAAGAATATTATTCATCACGAACAATTTCGGGATCCCAATACAATGTGCATTCTTATTGTTATCTCAATAATTATTATTTTATATGATATAAATTGATGATATTTCAAAACTTTCACTGGATGATTTTGAAGTTCATGATCAATTAATGAAAGAATGATTCTCTATAAGTTAAAAACTTATAAAAGAGAAAATAATTAATAATGTGAAATAAATTTATTTCTTACGTTCGACACCAACTGCAACACCACGACGGCCAGTAGATTTAGTGCATTGACCACGGACTTTAAGACCGAGGCTATGGCGAATACCACGCTTCATTCTCATCTTCTTCATACGCTCAATTTCATTACGATGATTAGATGAAAGATCAGTTGAAGCCCATTGGAGGTTCTTTCCTGATGCGCGATCATTCCTACGATTGAGCATCCAAACTGGGATTCCATTTTCAACAGGGTTTTGGATAATAGCAACAATACGTTCTTCTTCTTGTGATGTAAGTGTACCGGCACGCTTAAGTGGATCAAGTCCAGCACGACGAGCAACAGCATGAGCAAATCTGCGACCAAGACCAGCGATAGCTGTAAGTGCTAAGTAAAGTGGTTTACGTCCATCGACGTTAGTTGATAACATACGAACCATATCACGAAACGCTGAAGGATCAGTAACTTCGAGAGGCATCCAACAAAAGGACAAACCATGTCAAAACCTCTAATCTCGACATAATTATTTACTCACAAAAATTAATGACAAAAAGATTTTGGCAAATCCTTATAATACAAAAACTTTTTGAGAGAAATTTTCATTACTTTATTTGAAGATTTTTGTGCAGGACGACCGTTTATTAATGGCTATTGCAAGATGTTAAACACCAAAAAAGAATTCCGATATGAACAATTTATTAACTCTAAAACTTTGATATTTTTAGTTTTCGAATTATTATGCGGACAAAATAAGATCGGATTAAACTCAATTTTCTGTAATTTCATTAAATTTTTCTCTTCTACGAACAAAGATCTCTTCTTCCCGCATTTTTATCGGATGATTGAGGAGTAGCTCTATTCCTGATAAAGGAATTGGAGATATGTTAATTTTGATAAATGCTGGTTGATCTGTCTTTTCAATAAGACCTATTACTTCCAGCGAGTTCGAAATAGTGTATAACTTTCTTAGCATTGTCTTTCTCTTAACAGTTCCATCAATAAATAAAATCGAGGCCCTTCTGATATCTAATGCTTCTGCCCCCAAATAGAAAAACAACTTCAAAAGCTTAACTGTTACATCTTTAAGTTTGTCGTTATCACTACAATTAAATATAGTGAAATCACAATTTGAAAAAGATGATATTTCATCTTTGATACTTTTAATGAATACCGGGTAAAACTTAATCCCTTTCCAAATGAAGTTTTCGTTTGATACCTTTTCTGTTACTTTGATCGCTGTCATAATTGTAATAAAATCGTACAAAACTCTTCTTGTAATTAAATATGAATTACACAAATCTGATATTTCATATACCTTATCTTTTGAAGCTTCGAATATATGCAATATATCTTTAATTTTTGAACACTCGTTATTGTATTCTTTCGTTGTTTGGGTAATAGAAGGAAATGAGTGCGCTGCAACCACCTTTGGTTTGGTGTCTTGTGGTTTTTCGATTTTTTCTTTTTCTATGTTTTCATTTTCTTCCATTCCAAACCAAATTGGTTACATGAATTAAAAACTCGATCCGGCAAGATTTTTCACTTTTATATGCATTGAAAATTGTGTGCATAATAATGGTTACAACACCTGAATTCAGGCACCAAAAAATTATAAACCATTCATTTTAACCGACAGACAAAAATCTTTCCTTCAGAATTAAAATCTTCATTTTCATCAAATGGAAAATTCATTACAGTTAAGAGAAATACACAAATAATCACCAAATAACAAGTGCCAATCAAGATGTTGATAATTTCCTCTAAGAAAAATTCAAAATTATGAAGATGTCTACCAATATATCAAATATGTTCATTAAAAAATATAATTATTTGATAAATTCTAGCAACCCTTCAATGGCCACATGATTTTCACTTCAAAAGAATATCAAAAATCAGATAAAAGACTTAATCTTTTATATATATCAAAATATTATTTCATTATGTTGCCGTGCTTATTTTATAATCAACCCCAGCTTGCATATTATCATTTTTACTAAAATTGTCAAAAATTAAATTATAAAATTGATAAAAAATTGTTATATGGTTATGTATGTACTTGGGACTCTGCTATCACAAGTTAGTTTTCTCATAAATCAATAATCTCCTTGAAAAAATCAATCAAAAAATAAAAATTTATCTTTTAATCATTTTCAAACCTAACGAAAAAAGATAAATAAAATAAGTTTTTAAGAAATTTATTCGGAAGTCATCCTCCGCTTGAATTCGTTATCGACTTTTAAAATAAATTATCTTCAATGAAACCTATTTTCCTCCTTAGTAAACCATTTTCTAATAAAAAATTATATATATATAAATTTTAGTAAATTCCTTTGTTACTTTCAAATATGAGTTTCTACTTGAAGAAAGGAATCAGAGCCGCTACAACAAGAAATTTTAAAACTTCAGAATTTTTTCTGACATAAAAAATTAAATAAAACCGAAATGACAATCAGCTCACATTCAAATAAAATCCATTCATTTGGATGAAATCCCTTTCTTGCAAGTGTGGTAACATAGTGACTCATGGCCAAGCCCTCCCACCAAAATCATTTCCAAACGTTCCTCCAACAGAACGCCCAAGGGTTTCATCTTGTAAATCCCTTCAGATTATACATAATAAATCAATTAATATTAATGACGCATTGTCAATCTCAACTGGAGTGATTAGCCAAACTTGTTATGAACTCCATTGTAACAGATGTAATTCTCATTTTCGGATTTTCTTTGGAAAAGGCGTTTTTTATATCGGAAAATGCAAACAAACGCCTGGGAGACCAGTTACTAAAGCTATCCCACCTCATATAATTCCATTATTAGCTAAGGTTAATAATAATCAACCTAGCGAAAGAAAACAATACAATAGAGATACAGAAGAAATACCCAACGTATCTGTTGGTGAAGATGCAGATTTTGATTTGATGTTTGCAAATCAAAGCGATTTAGTTGTCGGTTCTTATAAACGCCAAATGGCATACGACACTGTCTTTGACAACTTAGGCGGAAACGACTTCACCCCAAAAACATATTTTGCATAAAAATAGTTTTTTTCGAATTTTTTTTCGATCGTGCTATCATCCCTCGTTCGGGTACCCCAAAATAATCATCATTTCGAAAATGAGGGGATGCGCTGTTAAAATTCATTTTCAGTGCTAATAACATTTGTTACATTGTTACATTATCTTTAATTTTTTATAATCATTTCGTGAATCAAAATTTTTATTAAATTCAAAATTAAAAAAGAAATTGCTTTAATAAAAACAATAAAATTCTATTTCATTTAGCAACTTCTTGTGTTGGGCAAACTATTCCAGAATCAAAACTTAAAGAAGGTAAGTTTCCTCTCCCAATTATATTAAAAAAGCCAGGTGGCTCTGAAAGATCAAGATCAAAATGTGGACTACTTATAGGAAATATGAAGTTTGGAATTCCTTGGATGATTGTATTCGGAAAAGGGATATTATTCTTTGAAATTTGTTTTTCCTTGATTTTTGGTGGTTGTGGAAATGAAGATTCTTTAGTAATTTTCTGTTGCATTTGATACATTTGAAAATTTGGGTATTGCATTCTTTGAAAACCAGAATAAATATTTTGATGTGGAGGTGGAGCTTCTTGAAAAGTCTTCTTTGGATAAACATTATGACCATACATAGAGGATGATGGCATTTGTTGTACAGCTGGGTTCATTGGATATTGGATTGGATTGTACATAACCATTGGATCACAAAATTGATTTGTAACTTGCTTTCTTGGCGTTGTTGTTTGCATTTGATATTGGTGTTGACCTCCAATATAAAGAGGTGGGTAATGCATTGGTTGGCGATACATTCTTTTTTGTGAATTTATTTTTTGAAACAAGACAAATTTTGTGTGAGCTCAATTTATCAGAAAATTTGAATTCTACTTTTAAAATGCTTATAAAACATTCAAACTAATTCAAAAATTCTATTAACCGAAAAATTTTATTTGCAATTTTCAATTCAATCATTTTCCTTCACACAAATTTGAGATAATTGAAAAATTCTAGGGTTTTATCCCTGTTTGGTTTTGAATTGAAATTCCATTGCCAATCGAAAAACCGAAAGCATTTAGAATCGGATGGCTTCCTTTTTTATAATTTTAATTTTGAAAACACGCTAAACCCAATTTTTCGTTTTGATTTTGAATCAATTTATTTTCAAAAGAAAATTGAGAAATTGGTTTCAAGCAAAAGAAATAAATCATAAAACCTCATAATTTCATATAAACCTCCTCAATGGTTAATTAATTTACTTTGGTTCAAAACAGATTGAACATCAAATAAAATATTTATTATTAATAAACATGATCAGCCAATATCATTTTTGGACTTCTTCATTTTCATCTTGTTTTTGCTTTAAAGGATTTGCGCCATTTTTCCAAATCATTCCAAGAACTCCATCAAAGTGTGCTTTAATGAGTGTTATGATTAAAACAGATGGAAATATCCATAACAATGCGGGTTGACCTTTCCCCATAACATGAACCATTATTAATGTTAAACAAACTCCAAAAATATATGAAAGAAATGAAGTTGTGAAAAGATTAGAATTATAACGATTATCACAATTAAGGAAGAAATTAAGAACAACTCCGGGAATAACAATGTCACCAGTGCCAATTAAGGCGCTGCCTTCTTTTTTAGGAATGGAAAATGCTGTTGGAAGAGATGACATTGTTGACATTGCAGCTTCGGCCATAACACTCTTGCCAAATGCAACAGGAGATATAAAAACCCACCAAACGTCGTATATAAGAAATACAATGGCAAGTAAAAGGACAAATTGTAATCTGTTGATTTTTATAAATGTAATTCCAACAACTGAAATACAAAAAACAATGAGATCTGTAACAAGAAAATGATTCGTTTTAAACCAAATTAGGGTGATTAATCCAGAAACAATATAATTGATGAGTGTGGAGAGTTTGATTGGAAGTAAAAAACGGAACCAATCCCAAAGAACAAAAGCAGTACTAACAAATATTGTAGCTAACGCAAGACATTTTAAAATGAAAATTAAATTTTTGGCAAAAAAAAATATTAATAAAAGTAAAATTGAGCTAAAGGTAACCATGAACCCAATGCTTTTGGGGGTAACTTCTGTTTCTGAATCTGGTGTTACTCTGAGAAATGATGGCCTTAATCCATTTCGAAACAATAAATTTGATGAAGAAGTGCATCCATAAAGAATTGCAGCTGATGCAAAAATTGTGAGTACTATGTAACTAAAATCAACCAAATCCAAAAAAATTCGAGCCATTTGGCCAAATGTAACAAAGTTTCCTCTCCACTTTTTGAATATATTGGCAGGAAATTTTGGATCCAAAATCGGCTAGCCGATGCCCATTTGGGAAAGGATCTAATCACGACCCGCTCACCTCACGTTTTTGATCTTTTTGTTTTTATATTCGAAAATTCTAATTTTTTCACTCATTTTTTTACCTCAAATTTATTTTATTTACTATTAAAACGTCATCTATATGTTGATCAATGTATTTCAAACTATATACGATCATGCGTTTCTATGAAATTAACACACTCACTAATTTTCTCACTCCCAATATTTTTCTTTTATCCTCTTATCTTTGTTATAATTTTATATCTCAATGAGTTTATTTTAAAAATTTCTTATTGTTTGCTGAGCAAAGCGAAGCACATTCTTGTATATACTACATAAAACTTAATTTTATATTAATAGAAAAACATTATTCCCTTTGTTATATGTTGTACATATACAAGCATTTTATTTTAGTTTATTCTGTATTTATCCAATATTTGCTTTTTTTAAGGTACCTGAAAAATATGATTTTGTAAAGTTATTTTATCTTGTAACACATTTCGAAGGTACATGTGTAACAAATGTACATTGTAAAACACATTTTTGAAGAGGTCATAAATATTAATATAAAAATAAAGTTTTATGTAGCTCCATAACCATATTCTTATATTTAGGCAACGAAAATCGCTCATTTTTAATTTTCACAGAAAAAAGTTTTAAACAAAATTTAATCAAAAATTTATTCTTCAACTTCTATATTTTTTGTTACGTCATGATATAATGATGCACCACAATCAATAACTAACTCAGTACCATTTATATCACTCGACAAATCCGATGCAAAAAACAAAACAGAATTTACAACTCCGTCAATTGACGTAATTCTTTTTAACGGTGTATCGTTCGAAATTTCATCGAAAAATTCGTCCAATTCTTCTTTGCTTTCGAAATATTGATCATGAAGTTTCGTTTTTATCATCCCCGGAGCAATAGAATTCACACGGATATATTTTGGTAATAATTCTTTAGCTTTGTTTTTCATGTATTGTGTCATTGCTGCTTTAGATGAACAATATGCAGAGCCACATTCCATGGGTTCGAAGGAATTTGTGGATGAAATAAAAATTGCAGATGATTTGTCCGACATGTGATTTATGATTGATTCAAATATTTTAACACATGAAGTAAAGTTGATTTGAAAAACAGTAAGAAAATCATTTTTCATTTGGAGAAATGCAACTGGATCCATATCACCACATATTCCTGGACAATAAACAAATACATCCAACGGAAAGTTAAGTAATTGGCATATTTTATCACAGCATAATTTAGTATTACTTGAGTTTGATAAATCACCCTGTATAAAATTTACTTTAGCTCCAAATTCTTTACAACATGTCGAGATTTTTTGGAGATGAATTTCATTTCTTCCATGTAATATTAATTGCGACACGCCATTTCGTGCAAAACTTTGAGCAATTGATTCTCCTATATCAGAAGTAGCTCCAATTATTAGAGCAGTTTTTCCATGAAGCATCTCATAAAGAACGTTTATTTATGTATCGTTAAACGTATTCCAATTATTCTGGATGATATTTCTCGATCATCCAAGTGCAATATATCCACATATTAACAAACAGTTCACAACAGAAATTTCACGCAGTAGTTCAGGTAAGTTTTATTTAACTTTGTCCCCCACATCTTTTGGAATCTGGAATTCAATTGATCTTCCAAATCCATTAATTACACAATACGAACTCCCAAATGAATTAAATGGAATATTTACACAATCCACTTGGAGTTCTGATTCTACTTTTTTCATTCTAACTAATTTTGGATTTATTTACAATTTTGTTTTATCTACAAAAATCATTCTCAAAAGAATAATCCATCCTCCCAAAGGCACTTTAGTAACCACCATATCTATTTGGAATTCAAACTTAATATGTGGAACTGAAGATGGAGATATTCTTATATATAATCCAAAATTTCAATTTAAGAAATATCATTTGATTGATTTTCCGATCAAAAGAATTTGTGTAAACCAAAGTCATTGTGTTCTTTTATCATTAGATGGTAAATGTTATAAATTTGATGTTCATCTGTCACTTTTTGACTTACGTAAAGAATTTCAATTTAATCTTCAACAAATCGAAACAAATTATGCAATGTCAATAACCATTAGTAAAACTGATTCACACATAGCAATATTATGTCGAGAAGGAATTATTTTTATTACGGATTTAACTCAAACATGGACTATTAAAACAAATAATAAAAATTCATTTTTTTCAATTGATTGGAGTGATGATGGACAAACTTTATATATTATTTTTAATGATGGTACATGTTATATGTGGACATATATTACCCAATCATCACGATATTTTAAGACAGATGAATTTTATTCAACAAATTCTATTACAATAATCAAAAACAATTATTTAATATTATCAATTAACAAAGGAATATGTAAAGTTCCAATTTATAACATATTACATTGTTCTTCTCCTATTTTATATAACATTGATACAATTATCGAATTTAGAGCAACTGAAAATTCGGCTGTTCCAATATATTATCATTTATCAACATATTACAAAAACAAAATTCAACAAATTAAATATATTTCGAGTGATGAGAAAAACCGATTTTTTGCTATATCCGGAAATAAAAACATAGTTTTAATTAGTAGAACGAGTGGTAAATGGTTATGCCCAAAACAACCTAAAGATTTAAACATTTGCGGATTGTCTTGGATCGACACAATTCTTTGCGTTGTAAATGAAATATCTTTAAGAAAATTTGAGTTAATTTTTTATAACGTTCTGAATTTTCAACCAATTCAAAAATTCAACATCCCTTCAAAACCAATCCTCATTAAAAGTGATTTAATTAGTTGTGTTTTAGCATTTGAAAACCAAATTCAAATATTCTCGATATTATCTAAAACACCTACAACATTTCCTTTAAAAATTAAACCTTTTTTAGTCGATGTTCATTCCCTAAGTAACCAAGTGATTGTTTTGCTTTCAAACAGAGATTTAATGGTTTACAACATAACGAACAAAACCGCAGCGACCGTTTATTCCAATGTCTCGAATTTTTTAATTGACCATAATTTCGGGTTATTATTTATAATAACAGGACTTAAGGTTTATATCTCATCACTTTCAAACATTAAATTTTCATTGTTTATTGAAACGAATGAAACTATATTAGGAGCATTTCCAAATTGTTCATCATTAATGTCATTAAAATCGAATTCATTACCACCATTTATTCCAAAAGTTAATCAATTTTTTGATTTATCTATTGTTGAAGAAATGAAAACGCCGCATAAAGCAGCGAATATTTTAAAGTCGATGCAAAACTCTCCAATTTTCCAAAATCTTTTACGTCAAATCTGTATTTTTTCATTACGGAAAAACATGGGCGAAGAATGTTTAATCTTTTTATATCATTTTCCAAAGGAGATGAATCAAATTTTATGTTCCACATTACGAGCAGTTGAATCTAAAGAGCGACAAAAAGTATTTGAACTTCTTGGATTACCATCGAATATATTTATGGACATAGCAAAATTATCAATGAACTTAAGCAAAGATATCATTGAGTTTAATCAACGTAAAGAAACAACAAAAAATGAAATTTCAAATGCATCGATTTTATTACCAGTTATAATGGAAGAAGAAGGACCTGAAATCGCATTTCCAGCTTCGTTATTTATTTTGGAGAAAATGTATAACGATTTGGATTTCGTTGAGTCATTAATGAGGTTTATGGATCCTTTGTTAACGAATAATATAATGAGAAATGAAAATGGTTTAATCGATTGTGATGGAATGTTATTAAATGAGAAGTTTTATGTGGAAATTAGAAAAAAATTATTTGAAGTAATTGAAAAATGTTTGTTAAATTTAATGATATTGTTTTTGCCAAATGTTGCTTTCGAATTCGCAAATATTGCACAATTGAAGTTGAGCGAAGTGTTGGTGAAATATGAGGAAATTGATAAAAATTTGAGTTTGATTAAAATTTTGGATAATTTGGCACCACTATATAACAGTGGGAAAATATCAAAAAACGATTGTAAAATTATTGCGGTAGAAACTTATAATGGAAATTGGTTAACTTATTCTGTGGCTTTGATGTTAATTGGTGGTGAATTAGATCAGGCTTGGAAAATTATGGATAATAGAAATGAGTTAAAAACACAGTTTAGGGGATCACAATGGCAATACTTGTTTGATACATAATGAATAAAACTTATTTGATATGAATTTTGAGAATTGTTTTAATTCAGAAGCAACATCATATATTTATAATGAAAAAGTGGAATTCAGAATTTTATTTCGGTTTTTGAATTATACGATACAGATGATAAAAGAAATAAAAATTTGTTGAAACTTTGTTTAACTTAAAAACATATAAGTATAACGATTGTACTTTATTATAACTCTCCTTAAGGAATTCTGTCATTTGAATGATTCTATTTGTGTTGGAATTTTCCATCACCTTATCCGCAAACATTGTTATGTACAACACTTGCTTTTTTCTCTGGTCTCACCTTCTAGCCTTACATCTACTTGATCAATGGTCGTGGACTGGTGATATAATCGTGATGCAACCTCATAAAACATCTTATTAACATTATAACCAGTTTTTGCACTTCCCTCAATGTATGATATCCCCATTGATTCACAGTATTCTGTTGCATCTGATTGGGGAACTACGCGGATTGCCTGAAGATCATACTTATTACCCATTAACATCATACAAAGATTAGGCCCATTAACTTCTATTATTTCATTAATCCATTGTTTTGATTTAGTGTAACTACTTGCATCAGTCACATCATATATAATTATTGCTGCTGAAGCATCTCTGTAGTATACTGGTACCAATGAATGGAATTTTTCTTGGCCTGCTGTATCCCATATTTCCAATGCAATTTTTGTTCCCTCAACATCTAATGTTTTTTCGAAAAATCCTGCTTGAACAGTGGAACAAGTATTCGAATTAAACTGATCATTTACAAACCTTTGGATGATAGAAGATTTTCCTGCATGTAATGAACCTACAACAACAACCTTAAAGTGCCTCAATTCTTTTGAGCGTAATTAGAAAGTTAATTCAATAGTTTATTTTATCACTTTCCTTACCAAAATTTTCGGGGCAGCCCAGTGATTGGATCGTATTGTGTTGAATTTGAGCTGTGTTGTATTCTTCTTGCTCGAACCTCACGACGAAATTCTCTATCTTTATCTAATTCTAATTGTGCTGTGTATTGTTTTGTTCCTTCTAAAGGATCTTGATTTGTTACAGGGTTATAAAGAGTACTTTCATTATTTTTGTCATGTTTTGAACATTGATCCATTACCTTAGCCATTTCTTCTGCTTCTTCTTCCCTTCTTTTTTCTATTGCTCTTTCATATTGAACTTGTTGTTCATGTTTTGCTGCAGCTCTAGCAAGCATACGTTGTCTTTCGAATTCTTTTGTTCGTTTCTGATCTTGAGTATAATCTCTATTAAATCTATCAACATCATCAATACAACTAGATGATTGAATTGGTTTAATAATATCATCAACAGCCTGATATCTTTCAAAATGTTCATGACGGGCAGCTAGTCTTGTTTTCTCGATTGCATCACGATTCTTTATGAGATTCTTTTCTTCACGTGTTCTACTTGGAATTTGTTGGCATGAATAATCGCAATCATCAAATTCCATTTTTAATTAACGTACACAATAACGGTTTCTGGGCACCCCATAACAAAAAAATCACATTTGAAAAGTATAAATTTATTCACTCGGACTTTTCTTTGTTGTTTGATATACTGCAATCGAAACGTCTTGCGACAATGATTGCAACAAAGACAATAGTAAATGCAACACTTAAAGTTAAGATCTTCAAGAAATGATAATAAGATCCTAATTTGTAGTCAATTATGATAGGAACATCATCTTCAGTCGAAAGATGATTGGTTTCGATCCTTACAACAGTACGACCATTCAAGTCAAGATTATGTGGTTCAATGAATTTTGTTACATTGGCATCAATTGGAACCTGAACATCCACTACTTCTACTCCTTCTGGAAGAACGAACTCAGCAACAACTTCTGTTACGGGCGCTGATACTGATTTTGGAATAAGTGGAGCTTTGAAGCGATATCCGCCAGAAACAAACACTGAAGTGTCAACAGTCCAACCAGCAGTGAATGTTGCCTTCCAACTGCTGAGCATTGGGCCACGAAGAGGAATCAATAAATCATTTCCTGTCAAATGAAGTTCCTTCTGAAGAAGTCCGGACTCATCAGAGGCCCAAAAGTTACGAGCGCCTTCTGGAGGACGCATTTCTATGGACTGAGTGAAACATGGAGTTGTTCGAGGATTGAAATCAATTCTGTTAAATTCACCGGTGAACTTTGGTCCTGCGTTTGTTATTGAGTAGAAGGCCTTTTGTTTAGTCTTTCCCCAGTGAGAGACTGATGTTTGTGAAATTATTTTATCAACACGAAGCATTGGATGTGAGGTTGTAAACTCAATTTCGAAGTCTGATCCATCATCGCTAGTCAAATCATTAAGGATAATCATTGAAGATTGCATTCGAACTCCGGAATCTTCAAGAACATGTTTTGGTGTAGTAATGGATGATCTTGGAATACCAACGATTGAAAGAGATGATTTCTTTGTTTGATATTTGGACTTGAAAAACTTTGTTGTATTGAAATAAAGTTGAATTCTTTGGTTCAATGCGACTTTTTGCTTTGTGAACAAAAGATAATCACCAAGTGTATAAGAGAAGTAAAGAGTGAACTCTTCTCCAGTTGGTATGCTCTTCTTTAAATCAACGGTATATTCATTTCCGTTTACAGATATTGGAAGGGATTTATCAAAAGAGCGGATGTTGTTTGATGTGAAAGATGCTGTTGTATGTCCAATATGTTCGTTTTCGCGTTCTGGAATTGTGAAAGTGTAACTTGAGCATGAAGTTCCTTGATTGTAGACTTTCGCTGTAACTGTCACAATGATCAGATCATCTTGTATCTGATATTTTCTGTTAACAGCATTGTTGATTAAATCTGCTTCGGAAAGAGCAAAAGGAAACAGAAATAGGGCCAACATTGAGAAAGTGTATTTGATAATGTTTGTTCGGATACTGGGGTGCCCTTTTCTGATTTGTTAGTTTCATAAAAAGATGAAAAAATGATAAAATTCAAATTAACAAACAAAAACCTTATGCGCTAAAGGCAGTGGATGTTATAAGAATGATATTTTTGGAAAAAATAAAAACTTAAAAAAAATTATTTCAATTCACAAAAATTAATTTATATGTCGAACAAAAAAAGTTAAAAATATAGTGTCTTTGTCTATTTAATATGTTTTATTACAAAAATATATAAATTAATTTGTCTAATCCATATCCTTAAATTTATCCATAAAATTTTCGTATTTAACAATAGGAAAATTGTGGCATTTGTATCTATTAAAAATGTGTGAACTTGTTATAGGGTTTGGAATTCGAAATGTTGGATAGTACATTTCCTCTGGCTGTATTTCCTGATCTCCTTCTTGCATCATATCAGCAACACAGGGGATTGGTGGTTCAATATTTTGGTTTGTAAAAAATTCTTGGTAATTATCATTGATGAAATCTGTAGGACGTATTTGGAATAATGGTTCTAAAAAAGGATCAAAACATAATAAGCCATCTTCAAAATCAGGTTGGGTGACATCAAGTGTTGACATTAATGATAAATGGTCGATAGAAAATTCTTTTCATCCATTTAAAATCACTTTTTTATATGCTCAACCACTTATGCACACAATTTTAAGAACATATTTGGTGGTTTTTTGAATACCAAAATCCCAGAGAACGTTTAAAAAGATCATCACCTATCACTTTTTAAGGTTCGAAAAATCAAAGACAAAAATACAGGTTTTGAGAAAAATTTATATTATTTATCACAGATTATTTAGTTGGAAACCATACAAGCATTATTGTATATAATATGTTTTGATTTTAACTTGATTAGTAATTTACTTCTCAATTATTCCAATTGAAACTTATATTTATAGTGATTCATAAAATTTCAATTAAATGTATTTAAATAAGTTTCGCAAAACTATGTTAACATATATAACAAGATGAATCCTAAATGCTTCTTTCTAAAGTGGTTTTTGATCGTACTATTAAGCGGTTTTAATCGTAAACCACCGAACTTTGTGTAATGATTCGACAAGACGCCCCAAAACAACCCCAAGCTTTTAAAAATGATGAAAATACCGAATTCAAGCTCAAGAGAACTATGTGGGTTCTCGTGTCTGGTTTCGCAATTGGAATGATCATTTTTATGACAAAGGGATATTCAAAATTTATGAATGAAAAGTTTTACCAAAAAAACTCTTTCAGGTTTTGTATCATTATGCTTTTGGTGATCATTGGTATTGCAATTTATTTATTATTAACAACATCAAAAGAAGGTGATCGAGCCCAAAACATGCTAAAAGAGCATCCCATTGGCTCTTATACATTGACAGGTGCGGCTGTATTACTTATGGTCTATTCATTTTTGTTTTCGACAGAACTTTTTGGAGCAATTGGAATATTATTCTTTGCTGCATTTTGGATATTTTTCTTCAACGTTGTCTTAATTCTCCCGTTTTAAGCAGTAAACACAACAAAATATTATTATTTACTAATCACATGATTTTTTTTTTGAATCTATGTAATCACTAAATATCTGGTGAAAAAAAACGAAGCAAAACATGCAAACTCAATATTTGGGTTTTTTGTTGTTTGTTTGTTTGATTTGTTTAATTCTCAATTGTATATTTCGAATAAAATCATAAAATGTGACAAAATTTATGCATAAATGTATAGAATTACCTGTTAGATATGATTTGTAGAAACTCAGAAAAATCGATTTTTTCGTTTCCATCACGATCAAATGCATCTATCGTACTCCAAGCATCTTCTTTTGAAATATCCAAGCCCATAAGCTTACCTATTCTTTCAACTTCTGTGACGTCAAGATATCCTGATCCATCAACATCAGCAAGATTAAATATCTGATGAAGAATTGCAACTTCTGATAAATCTTTCATTTCAGAGCAGAATGTGATGAACTCTTCGAATGAAATGTATCCATCATGGTTCAAATCATATTTTTCAAATAGCAAAATTATCATTAATTGCTCGATTTGTTCTGCTTCATCATGTAAAATTTCAGCCATTGTTTCCCTGTCTACCTTGCCTGTCTTCGTTATATCAAGATCATTAAAACGCTTTCGGAAGCTTTCTATTTGTTCTGGAGTTAAAGCGTTGTCCATCCACTTAATTTTACAACATTTTTTTTCTGATTGTTTTAATCGTTAACCACCAAAAAATACGAACGTTAAACAAACTTTTTCAGAGATCTTTTGCGCTGAATTGTGATGTGATAATATTAAATAAAATGGCTTTTACTGAAGAACAAATTAAATTATGCACAGAAATTATAGATGAATTATCTTTGCACCCAATAGCAGAAGTTTTTTTAAATCCAGTAGATCCGAATTTAGACAATGTTCCAGATTATTTTTCAGTTATAAAAAATCCAAGTGATTTATCAACCGTACGGAAAAAGCTTAACAACCACCAATACCAGTGTGTTTCTGATTTTAAAAATGATGTTAATTTAATTTGGAGTAATGCAATTACTTATCATGGAGATAATTCACTTATGGCATTTATATCCAGACGACTCTCCAAAATATTTTCGCGTCTTATGAAGAAGGTTGAATCTCTTCCACATGAACTTTGGGTTAATACATATCTTCAAGCACAATCAGAGCTTTGTCAACTCTTTGGTTCTCAACCATCGCCTTATTTAGACAAATTTAATTTATCGCCAGACATGGAAATGCTTGTTCCAGAACGAAAAGTCGCGAGATCTTGGCTTACGCCAGAAGATACTAAACTTATCTCAGAATCATTTCGTTATGTTGACGATCCACAACAATTATCCAAACTCCTTCATATTTTACAAGAGAATGAGCCAACGATTGACTTTAATGAAGATGATCTAAAAATTAATTTGTCAGCACTTTCTCAAAGAACAATTCGACTCCTAAAGACTCTTGCGACAGAGATAAAAGATCCACCTGTAATTAAACATTCTATCTCAGTTACATCGGATATGGCATCAAATGCTTAATTTTAATAAAATGTATTAAATTTATCAAATAAATATTTTTTTCTAATGTCTAAATCAGTTTAAATAAAATAATGGATTATATCGTGTTAGATTTTAACATTAAACATTTTTAATATCATCATTTGAAATTCTTTAATCATTTAATCCTATATTTCTTTTTAAGAATAAACATTTGATTAAAATCATTATTCAATTTCATTTTCTATATCTCTTTCTTCTTTTTGGTTAAATTAATTTTATAATATTAAAATATGATCATGCGAGCTCTATTATTAAGAAACGCATGAACATATGTGTTAATCTTGACAATCATTCTTATATTGAATATTGGAGAACTATATAATCATATTAAACGAAGATATGATCAATATAAGAAAAAGATGAACCCAATTCAGTCAATGTAAATGAATGTGATAAAATTTGGAAATTTTTCCCTGGTACATAATTCATCCAAAACTTGTTTTAATTAGAAATTTCAAAATAAAGTTTAGAATCTAAAAAACTAAAAAATTTTAATGATCAAGCGAAAGTTTCTCAACAGTTTGCATATACATTTCATGATCAATATCCATTGCGTAGAGAACGCCTGTCTCATCTGGGATAGCAACAGTCATTCCAGCTTGTTCACCCGATAAAATTACGCTAACTTTATAACGTTTCCATTGTGTTACACCTCCATCCTTACCATAGCAAAGTACAAATGCAGCAATTGGATCTGCTGTAGTCATCGTTCCATTATTATTAAAGCGTATCATTGATTGCCATGTGTAATGAAGCCACTTTTGCATCGTTGTATCGGTTTTACCGGTGTATCGTTTAACGTCTTCCGGAGTAAGTCGATGTTTTGTTGTAAGAGTCCAACTACTCACTGTTATCTTTGAGTTATCTATGTCTCGGAAGACAATTTCAGCAGCTTCTGGATCAGCTCTTATGTTAAATTCAGCCCATTTTGAGAAATTACCAACATTATCAGAAGTTCCACCCATGATTGTAATACTTTTGAGTTTGTTAATGGCCTCCTTATCAAGACGGTATGCAAGAGCAAGATTTGTAAGTGGACCAAGTGTTAAAAGACAAAGATCAGGATATTTCTTGGCTGCGTTGATAAGAGCAAAAACCCCATGTTCTGGTGATAGATTATCTGTGAGATCGTAATCAAAGTGGCTGTCATCAATATCACCTAATCCATCTTTACCATGGATTCCAGGAACAAAAATTGACTGATGAAGAATTGCCTCTGGACATCCTGCGTAAACAGGGATTTTTTCAGCACCATGACCCCATACCTTAAGTGTTCTGTTTACATTATGAATTACGTTTTTGAGTGGAGCATTACCTCCTGCGCATGAAATACCAACGACTTCAACATGAGGGCATGCAAGACATATCAAGATTGCAGTAGAATCATCAATTCCACAATCAGTGTCTATCCAAAGCTTCATTTGGCCTTGTTCGCTTTTTCTCAGAAACATTTCTATGTGTCTATTCAAAAGTCTATAAAGACGTTTATTTTTCATGATTATCTAACATTATTTAAGTTATCAAATAAAATAAATAAATAAAATTGTTTTTATTTTACCTATAACTCAGACATATTTCAATACTGTTGTTATTTGTTCTTTGTTTCACCCAAATAAAAATTTTTATCATATTCATATTCAAGATTGAAGATGAAGAGAAAATACTAAAAAATTTCTAAAACAATAATCTTTACGAAATAAAAACGAAGAAACAAAATAACTTTACTTTATTTAACTTCGTTCGAAAATAAAAAAAAAATAAAAAAATTAGAATTTCCAAGAAATTTATATAATATTTTTTCCCTTTAAATCCATTTATCATCTTCTTCTTGAACAAACTTGTTTAATTCTCTATCTGTTTCTTCGGTGTGCATGTAACCAGAAGAAGATGTGTGTTCTTTTTCCTCAGGTATTAAATTATCATTATTCACAGTTTTCTGGAACACTATGAAATAAATAACCAAACCAATGATAATTAAAACAAACACTACAACTCCACACGAAATTCCAGCGCCTTTCGGAAGGGAATTTTCTTCTTGAGTTAACGTATTTGATTGATCAAATACATTTGAACTTGTATATGTATCCTACAATCCAAAGAAACATCAAAATAACCAGTAAACTCAGGCATAACTTCACCTAAGTAATATACACATCGAATGTTTGCACCCGTGTTACTAAATGGATATCTTTCAATTATTTTAACATTTTCCCCAAACACAACACTAGTAAGATTTTCACTATAGCATAATGATAATTCGCCAATTATTCCAATAGAATCAGGTAAATAATAATAATCTGTTTTACCAGCTGGATAAGTTATGGTTTTTGTTATATTTTTGTTATATACAATTCCATCGTTATTATAGTTGGAAAGATTTTGATTATCAGGATGAACATAAATTTGTTTAAGAGAAACGCAATATTCGAAAGCATCAGGATATAACTCTTGAACTGATTTTGGTATTTCGATATATTCTAATGATGGACAAGAAGCAAATGCTTCACTTTAAATTTCAGTAACAGAATCTGGAATTGTTATATTCATTAATCATTTACATCCTGAAAATATTAACGAACCAATCTCTTTCAATCCATATGGTAAATCGATACTTTCTAATTTATCACAACCTCCAAATGATGTATATTCAATGATGAATGAGCTATGAATACCAAAAGTAACAGATGTTAAATTTCGACATTCTCTAAATGCAGACATGCCAATGAAAGTTAATGAATCTGGAAAAGTTAAACTTTCTAATGAGCCGCACATTTGAAATCCATAATATCAATTCTACTTACGCTTTTTCCAAATGTAACTGCAAATGCAGATTTAACTAATGTTAACGACTTTATCTGGAATTATGAAATTTTTTAATTCATAACATTCTTGAAATACTCCATATTCAATAAATTCAAGTGTATTTGGCACTGTTATACTTCATAACTTTCGATCAAATGAAAATGATTCGATTCCAAGTGTTATTAAATCAGATTCAATTTCAACAGTTCTTAATTCTCCACAATTAGAAAATCCTATAGAAATTATTGTTACAGGTCCTCGAATGATGACTGTTTGCAAATATGACCAATCATCAAATGCCTCTTCTGTAACAGTTGTAACTCCATCTTCAATGATAAGATGCTCTGCATAATCGCATCTATCTATTTCATTATACTCTTCAGCCGTATGTATAGTAAGAATTTTAGTAGTAGTGTCATATTCCTCATATGATGATATTAAAAGCAAAGTAAAAACAATTGGTGTAACAAAGATGTTCATTCTTTCTTTGAATTTTCTTGAGAATAACTTACTTTTAATGCATAATAAGATGAAAAAGATAACAAAAAGAAATATTTTATAAAATAAGAATTCACATACTTTTGAAATACTAAATAGAGGTACATATTTTATTAGATTTGGGGCTTCACTTTTATAACTTAATTTGTAATGTTATTTTGAGTATTGATGGAAATCATATATTTTGTTTGTACAAGTTTTATATGGAAAATATGTTCGTTTTGTAATGAATCACTATGTTGATAAGTTACATGGATCATCAAAACAAAGTTGAAGAATATCATCAGTTGCTACTTTGAGCTTAAAAAATAATAATAATGTAGAAAGATGTTTTTGAAAAGGGAATTGACAGAATTTAGATTCAGTGCCTCTTTGAATGTCTCATCGTTACCTGCCAAAAAGTTTTGTACTTCATATAATACACATCAAATACAAATGTAATTTGTTTATTTAATAGACTCTATCCCACAGCGGGTCGGGCATCACCTTATAAATTCTGACGATCCAATTTGCCGTTGTGAATGCCTCTTGGAACAACGTCAGTTTTATGTTGTCTATGTCCTTCACTATGATATGTCTTGTGTAGTCCATTCCCTTTGGCTGCGTTGGGTACAATTGGAATCTCTTAAAGTTATTATAGCAGAACTTGAACATCATTGAGTTTGTCATGTTGTTTGTCATTTGTTCTCCCACTGGTCCTGAGTACGGGTTCACTTGGTACATATCTCCGCTGATGTTTGTGAACGTCTGATTTGCGATTCGCGGCATCCACAAGAACTTATTAATGTCGTCTCCGGAGTATGCGGACGCTCCTCCGAAGATAACTAACATGTAATCGACGTCCATCATTCGCGCGAGTCGCCACGAGACGGCTTCGGGCGAACTCATCGTCATTCCGATGATGCCGATGTGCGTGAAGTTGTTCGTGTTGCCATCAGCCATGCACGCGCGCCCGCCCATCGAAGAGATCTGGTACCCGTAATCCCACCAGCTCATCACGCGCTCGTTGACGCCGGTGTTCGTCCAGAGCCATCGATATCCTTCGCGATAATCATCGGACGACTCTTGGCCCCGTGGTGTGAGCACTGGGAAATGAATGTGATCGCCGGAATATGAATAACATGAGAACCAAACTGCATGTAAGACAGAATAGATGCAGATGATGAACAATGTAATGGTGGAAACAATTGAGATTTGATCTTTACGTTTGCGTGAGACTAACTTCATTATGTAATCAAGACCTAAACCAGAGATTAATACCATAGCTGGAGTGAAGACTAAAACTAATCGAATCATAATAGATGCAAAATATAAGGTGGAGATTCCATATATTAAAATTAAAAGTTTCGTCTCATCAAATTTCTTATGAATGGAATATTCTTTGATGATAATATAACATCCAACTGGGAATAAAACTATAAATAAGGCACAATCTATGAAGTATTTGCCCCATGCTGTAGGTTGATGCTCGGCTACGGAAGCAATAATAGCTGTATGTTTACTTGCATATGTGGGATCAAACATTTGCATTAAACGGCCGCTGAAGCCGCCAAGTAAACCTGTCGAAATGCCTATCGTAACAACCGCCATTAACAAAAGTGGAAGTGACATAATGGATGAAATTAATAATGTCGAATAAGATGGCTGACTAAGCCATTTGTAGAATACAGTAAAGAGACCCCAGATTTGAAGGACAATGAAGACACCAATTAATGCAAAGTGTTCCGGTTTTTTGACAATCTTGTCGGAAATGAATGGAATTGAATATGTTAATATGGTACCAACAATGGCCCATATAGAATATGAAATATGAAGACGCCATGTATATTGACCAAGTGCTACAAGACCACAGACAAAAAGTGGAATGCAATTTGCAACAAATACATAACCTCCCCATGTAAGAGCTAGATAACCATAAACAACACCGGATATGGTAGACCACATAATAGATCCTGTCTTAAGTGCGCGTGCAAATGTATAGAAGCAAAGAACAATGATGAATAATGATATACATTCATAATCATATGCACCTCCAAGACTTCGTGTAATCATACCTGGGATAAAAGATGTAACAGCTGCATAAACAAGTCCGAGTTTTGTTGATCCTAATAATTTACCAAATAAAAATGCTACTAATACTGAGAAAATTGAAAATACAGGACCAATATAAACGCAAATATACATGAGATCAATGTTAATATGAATCTTTTGTAATGTCCATTTGATAATTGCAGATGTATACATTAAACCTGGATAAGATGTTTCACCAACTGGTCTCCCTTGTGGGAACCAAGAAATATTATCAAACCAACCCAAGAATTCATAAAGACCATGTTTATCAATGTATTGAGTACATCTCCAATTAAAATGAGGATCAAATTCATGAATAAGTGGTTCATTAATTACGGTAGCAAATTGTCGAATAATGAATGCCAACACACATGATAATATTAAAATTACCAATGTCAGGACATGAGAAATCGACTTAGCCATTTTTGGCTAACGGTTTATGTCAATTGTACAGAATAAATGACAAAAATAAAATCATTCAAAATAAAATGACAATTTAATAACATCAAAACATATTTTGATGTGTTAATTAAAGTTATGTGTTTTGTTTATTATTTCTGCTTTTTATTACCTTTCTTAGTCTTTTTGCTAGGAAGAACCATTTGTTTTGCATCCAAAATTAGTTCTTTCACCTTCTTCAAGTTAAATATACAAACCCAAACAATACCTGTAACAATAGCTAATGCTGTGGCAGCTACAACACTACCATGAGTTTCTTCTATAGCTTCATCTTGAGCTACTTGACATTCTACTACAGTATTAACTTGTGGAGTTTGTTTTTCTATTTCAGGTGCGGTACAATTAATTCTAGCAGCTTGCATTGTACTTGCTGCATAAATGAAATATTTCTCATCAGTTAAATTCGTGAAATAGAACATATTACTAAGTTTCGAAGGGAAAGTAAATCTATCGACAACTTTACCATTAGAAGACATTAAAGCAACGTTCATTGAAGGTAAGAAATCAGGCAAAATATCCAATTCTCCAATGATATCAAATGAAGGATTTGGTTTTAATGATATGAACCGAATATTTGTCTTTTCTTCATTTTCCATTTTAACCTTAAGTTGCGTAGGCGTAACTTTGCCAATCAATGATGTAGAACTAATCTTAGAAATTAATGTAATTGTTTGATTAGGTAATAGGCCGCCGATACGGAACTTGCCATGGCTATCGGTAACCGTCGTCTGATGTTCACCGTTTGGATAAACGGCCTCTATTTCTATATCTGGTTCAGGTTCACCTGTTACTCTACGAACTTCACCTGAAATGCCGAATTTGACACGGATTATAGAGAATGAAATATTAGCTTCTTGTTGAGTTAATTCGATAGTAGTTTGAGAAGGTATAAATTCATGTTCTCTTAAGATAGGTTTGATATAATATTGGCCTTTTTCAAGGTTATTAATGACTGAATTTTCATCATCGATCATTACATTATGTGCATAACCATCAACTCTTGAAATAGATAACATTATACCTTTAACATTAGCATTTGGTTGATGTTCAAATGTTACATATATTGATGATAATTTCTCTGATTCGAAATCAAATGATTTTTCTTTTTTCGTGAATTTATACCCATCTAAAACTGCAGTAACTTCGATATTAATATTAGAAGGATATGAACCAAGTGAATATTCGCCAAGATCATTAGTTAACGTCGATGATATTACTTTGCCATCGGATATAGCTGTCATTGATACGCCACTTACTGCAGGAATGATTTTGCCCGAATATTCGATACCTCGAATGACATCGAATTTAATTCCGCATTCTTCACATGTGGAAACACTTTTAACTTTTTGTGACTCTGGATTAACAACATATGGCGCAATAGCCTTTAATGATATTGTTACTTCTTCATCAACTTTCTGATTGAATTTATATGGAGAATTTAACTCTTCGTTATTTAAATAGACAGTATATGTACCTTCTTCACCATTGACAATAACTTGACGTTCAATGGATTCAACAATAATTCGTTGGTTCATTTGAATGTTAACATTTGAAAACTTATGACAGTCATATGATTCAATGATTGTGGACTTGGTTTCAATTGTATTTAATCCGCGTTGTAACTGAAGAATTTCATCGCCACATTTGACACTCATTGAATGTGATACTGTTACATTATATACAAAACTCGTTTGAGCGCCAATTTCTCCAACTTTTGTGAACTTTTCTGATACTTTAACGTCTTTTTTAGATATCGCAAACTTTTCATTCTTTGTATTCAAAATTGATAACTTATAATTGCCAAATTCAATATCTTCAAATGTGAATTGACCGTTCTCATTCAATTTGGTTTCATATTTGTAATTAGAATTAATAAGTTTAAGAATTGTATTTGTATTACATTTGTCATTAATGCATTTAACGGTTCCATCAACGGTTGCTTTCATTCGTGAAAATCTGACTTTTTCATTAGGTGATTTGACGGTTATTTCGTTGTATTCAAATCCGCATTCTGATTCTGCTTTAATTGTAACGTCTTCTCCAACTGGTGATGTGATACAAAAAGTGCCATTTGTAACTGTCACTTTTGTGTTAACTGCTCCAGTAAATGTAAGATCAGCTTTAGGACATTCAACACGACAATTGATTGGCGCTTCAGTAACAAGAACATTAATAAGAGGTAATGGTTCAATGGTTATTGGAGGAATTTCTGGGATTTCAAATTTATAAAATGGATAACTAACTTCAAGTTTCGGTGCTTCAATACTTAAGATTTGGGTGAAGACAAAGTTTCCATTTTCGTCTGTTTTCGTATGATGATTTCCAGGATTTAAAGTAACAGCAACATTTGATAATCCTTTTGCATCTGGAAATGTAACTTTACCATGGACTTTGAGCCCTTCATATCTCATAACTATAGGAACAGGAAGTTTTGAGACAGAAATACTGAAACTTGCTGATGATATAATTATATCTTCGTTAGCTGATTTTAATTGATACGAACCTACGCTTAATCCTTTGAGGACAAATCTTCCGTCTTTATCTGTTTCGACTTCTTGAGATATACCTTCTCCAGATAATTGAAGTTTGACTGAATGCTTAGTTGTACCTTCTGGGAATTCGACGGAACCACTTTGTGCCCATTCTGTTATAATTAATGGGTTACATTCTGATAATGGTTTATCGACGGTCACTTTTTGAGATTCTGCTATTGCATCTTTTAATGATACTTTGTATTCGCCTGGTGGTAAAGGGCCAATTGTATAAGTTCCGTCTGTGCTTGACATGTTTGATATTGTGATATCTTTTCCATTTGTTACTTCAACAAGAAGTGACACATGAACGAGTGAATTACTGTCTGCCTTCGCAACGATTGTGCCCGAAACTGAGAATCCTTGGATTTGGAAGTCAACGTTACTGTTGAATGGATATTGGATGTAACTGGTCGGCGGCGATATCACAAGGCCGGACGGCTTACGTATTGTAATAACAAGCTCTCTGTGTTGCGGCGTCGGAATTACCCAATAACCTGTCGGCTGGACTTCTGCGGTATCAATTAATGATCCTTGCGGCGTTTTGATGACCACTGTGAGTTGCGAAAACAAACTCGCCTTATCCCCATTATAAGGAAATTGGAATGATACAAACCCACCAACACCCGCAGAATCTGTTGACACTGTGAGCGAAATGAGGGTAAAAACAAGCATTTTATTGGTCGCGTTGGGCAAAAATTACCCCTTTTCCAGGGCGCCCGAACCGCTCAACGTTAGATGCAAACTTTGGGGCGCCTCAATGAACGATAGAGAATTCAATGTTAACGTCACTTTCCGCGCTCTCAAAACAATTTTTACGGTTTAGCACAAATTTTGAGAAGAAAAAACGTTAATATTTTATCTGACGGTTTAGATTTAAACGTATTCTCACCTATCGTACAATACCAAAAAAAATTTAATTACCTGAACTTGGTAACAAGTTTACTTGCATTTTTCTCGAAGTGCTTTTAGTTTGTCTTGAAGCGCTTGATACAGTTGCACAGCTTCTGGGCATTTATTTTGCAGATTAATTAATTGGCTTTGTGTCAATTCCCATTTTTGGGTTTGACTAGCGATTGCATTCACGATAGTCTTTGAGTCCTTTATAGGTTCCAGCGCTGTTTTATGTACGCATCCCCAATTGTTGTTGTAAACGGATATTGTCCAACCGTCGCAATCGACAGCAACCGTTTGAACGATAGAGCCCTGGGGTGCCCTGAGCATGAAAGGACAGTCTTCGTCAAGTTGCATCACAACGATGTTAAACGAAGTCACGCCAGTCGAGTTGTAATACATGAGCGGATTTTCGCCGAATATTTCATCATAGTTATCTATTATGCAAGTACATAATGATTGTTGGACTGATGATTCAGTGAATGCTTCATTAGAATTCCCTTCCTCGGAGTAAACAAGAGAAGGGCCAATGCAAACAGAGATAGCTCTTGCGTCCATGAGGTTTGAACCAGAATGCTCTAAAACTCGACGTAAATGTGCAAATAGATATGCAAGTAAGCAATAGTTGGAAATGGGAAGAAGTCGTATCATAGAACGAAGGTCTTCGATTTGTTTCTCAAGCGGAAGGCTACTTAATGTCTTAAGTTTCTCGAAATTTTGCGGCGGGATAATTGATGTTGAAAGTGTACGAAGAAATAGCTTCACTGTACCAGTGGCATCGTGGCAATGAGTGAATTCGACGTCTTTGTTCTGGTTAATGAGTTCGACTGTTTCCTCATATTTGACAGATGAACCATTGTGACGATAAATACCTTCGACGTCAAGGTTCTCTTCGATGAACTTTATAGCCTTGGAAATGAAATATGGGATTGGAAGATAGAGCCCAACTCTATTCGGATTGACCATTGTCGCATTGAACAGCCTTTGCTTGAAAACTGTGATGACAGTGCATTCGCGTATTTTGTCCATCCATTCTTTGCGCTCTTTATCACTGGAGGCACGGATAAGGAAATCTGGTCTCTTTGCTTGAGCGGAAGGAGGTACGTGCAAAAGGAAATAGTACCCGGGGTCTCCTGTTGGTTGTTCGATTGAAACGCTACAATCGACTAAAGGAATAAAGCCGAGTTTTTCTTTCATATTTTGGTCCTTGTAATATTCAAGAGATTTTAGGCGCAAAACGAAAAACCTTCGCTTCCAGCTGTGCACAGATCCGCCCATTTTTTCGAGGAAGCCCTGCATCTGCATCGCGAGCGCACTTGACATGAATTGAATTTTTGAATGGAAGGTTTACGTATTATATAAAACGGTTTGTATTCAAATTTATGTTTATTTTCCGGTTAATATAACGCGGAAATATAATTTCATTCGTTGTAAAAAAACAATCAAAATGATACTTTAAATTAATTTTATGTTTTTATATGAAAAGGCAACGTATTAATGAGTAATAATTTTTCAAAAAAAATTGAAATTTCATCGATTGATTAATTAAATTTTTCTCAACAGAATGTAAAGTTTTAATTTAGAAAATTATTTGTAATAAGTTCCTAAAGAGAAAGTATCGATTAATGCACAAAATAAAGAAATATTATTGATTCAAAAATGAAAGACGTTAAGTCATTTCACTTATTGAATGACATGTGATGTGAAATAACAAACATTTATTCATTATTATTAAGTAATTTCTCTAATCTGGCATTCATTATTTGAAATTCATGCCAAATATCTCCTACCTTCGGGAACTCTTCACATTTTTTGTCTTTATATGATTCGAGAAATTCAATGAATTCATCGATATCCATTTCATTCTTCTGGGAAACATCACCAATGCTCATAGGCCCAACGCCATTTGGTACAAAAGATAAAGGAGGCGCCTCACAAACAGATTGAGTGAATCGAGTATATTCTGATTGTGGGATACTTGTTCCATATGCTTCTTCTTGCCCACTAACAGCGAAATCTTCATACGATTGTGCACTCTTCATCGATCCTGAGAGATCAATATGAGGAGCAGTTCTAATTGGTGATGGAATCAAAGTTAAGATATCTAATCTGAACTTACATATCACTGTTGTCTTGCCAATTGGGGAATACGTTGTCTTAAATTGTATTCTTGATGTTTCTTGTTCACAAAATTTCTCGATTTTTGCAGGAAATTTTTGAAATGGACTTACTTCTGCATAAATGATAGGAGGCTTTGTTAATTGTATCTCACTTAAGACAATGGATAAAGTTGTTACAGGAAGTGCATTGATTATTGAGTAAATTGAACGGAGTGTTTGTGAATAAGATCGATATGTATGTTGTTTAATGCTGGATAAATCAGTGTTAGAGTAAGGAACCGATTCTGAGTGTTGATATGGAAGATGAAAAAGATACCATTGTTCAATGATTTCTGGATCTTTTTTATGCGCTTTAAAATATATACTTATTTTGAACCAACCATGGCCATAAGAAACATTGGCCACTTTACGCAATGAGGGAGATGTTAAAATGTTCATTGAAAACCAATTATATTCATCATTACAAAAATCTTGAATTTGATTTGGACAACGTTGAAGAAATATACACTCCATTGATTTGTACAAAAAAGCACGAGAAAGGTCCGCGAATTTTTGTGAATCTTGTTTTGAGATTTGCATTTAATTTAAAATTGATTTTCGTTACAAACAAACTTAGTCAATTCTTGTTATGGTTGCAATTTTCAAAAAATTCTTGTTATCAAGTTTATTTGTTTTTATAGAAACATGTCGTCATTACTGTAAAAAAAGCAATGCAAAGTTAAGATGTGTAATTACTTTATTTAGCAAATTAATAAAAAATGATTAAATCGTCTTGAAAATCAGCTGATTTTCATAAAAAATGATTTTTTTTGATATAAACATATACCTTTAATATTAAACTAACATGATGTTTCACTCATTTCAATATTTTACTATCGAACGAAATTTATTTATTCTGATGAATCGAGACAAATTTTAATTTTAATTATGCACATATTTAAAACACTATAAAAGATGTATAATTAAGCAAAAGTTATTGGATCCAAGAAAAGCAATGAAACGGAAAATTTGTTTTATTTTTCATTTGGGAAATCAACAAAGTCATAATTCAACAAAAAACTCAGGTAAAATCATTAATGATGAATGAATTCTCAAAGGAATTCTAGAAATTTCAAATTATTTTGATTGAATCTAATTTTTCTTTAAATGAAGGAAACGTGTCAACATCAACATCTTTCATCACGGGTTTGTATAATGTTAATCCGTATTCTTTTAATTTCGTTTAATTAATTAATTTCTGTATCATCCTTCCTGGAAGCAGCTTATTAAACCAAAAATTTTAAATAAAAAATCTTTAAATTTCATATAATATTTAAAAGAAAAAGGAATCAGTAACATTAAACATATTTACCTTTTTCAGTTTATTACAAAACACTTTCAAAGAATGATTGGGAACTTCATAAAAATTATTAAAAGAAGGAGTTAATCCGAATAAAATCTCAAAAATAATTCGAAATGATGAAACTTCGAGATCTATCATCACAAGATAATTAATTTTAATCAATTTATCGAACCATCAACTTATGAAAGGTGTTCATATTTTATTAATAAATAAAATGTTTCGTTGATTTATTATGCAGCATTTTTTTCTGCTATTAAATGTTTTAAATTTTTATTAATAAATACATCTTAATATAAGTGAAACATATTTACATGTTTCTGATTTATCAGCATACATTTGATATTACAATTCAATATCATAAAAATGAAGTTTTCCATTATCTTTATGAAAATAAACTTTACAAAGATAATAAGAAATACAAAAGGAATGTATAATGCGTTATAACTATGAACTCTTTTTGTTTTTGTTGGAAGAAGGAATGAAGTTTTCGATTTCATTTCTAAATTAATTTTCCAATTTGGAAAATGTTTAATTCCCAAATGATATTTTGGTTTATTCTTCAATGACTTGAAATAGTTTCCTTGTAAAATGTATTCTTGATCAAAAAAATTTATTAATTGATATTAACACTAAAAAAATTAAATTAGTTGATTTATTGTTTATTTCAACAAAGAGCAATACCAAATAAATATTTGGAATTAATTAAAGCAACACTTATTTCTTTATCTGAACATGGTAACTCAGAAGTAATATTATTACTTCTTGAGCAAAAACGAATTGATTTTGAATTTAATGATTTCAAGCTTTAAAATAATATTTGGGAATCATTTAAAATATTTAATACAGTGCTCATATATGTAACTCAAAATGGTCAAATTGCTTAATGAGCAAATAGGAATTGATGTTAATTATAATGATGTATATATATTTTATTTAATTTTTATTATAATATTATTATTGATTCAATGAGAGTTAATATGTGACCATCAATTAAAACTAAAAAAAATCATCATTTAACCACCTCAACTGACGGTTTATTCACATCCACACATTCAATTTTGAATATCTTGTTAAATTTTTTCTATGCAAATTCATAAGGTTTTAAATGTACTATCAAAATATTTGACATTTTTTAAACCTCCAATATCAATGATTTCAGATTTTGTTCAGCCAAAACAGTAACTTTTGACAGGTACATCAACAAAAGTACCCTTATGATTGTTTTTGTCAAAGGAGTAAAAATTTGCCGAAAAATTTGTGACAACTTTAAATGTTCACATCATTTTATTTGTTTGATCATGATGCACAAAAGGGAGAAGATGATGGACTTTATCATTTTATTGAATGGTGTGCCCTTAATAAATCAAGAGGTAATAGATGCCTTTAAGAATGCAAATTATCCCCATCTGATTGTTTTTTATGGAACAACAAGAAGTGGGAAAAGTACAACTTTAAATCAGCTTATACATGGAATTATAGGCAATAAAAAGACCTATGTTATTCAAGAACCATTCAAAGCCGCAAACACAGCAAATAGTATTACAGTTGGATGTAATATCTATGGTCCAATTAGACTTCATAAGTTACTAGAAGTATGCGGTGTTGAAAACAAAAGTAATACAGAAGATTGTGACCTTTTCTTTTGTGATACAGAAGGATTTGAATCACTTCAAGGTTCTTCACAATATCTAATTTCTGGGATTCTTACTTTATTCCAAGTTGCAACAATTACTATCTCTATTACAAATGGCCCACCTAAAACAAATGATGTTTCTCAACTTATAAATAAGTTTATGCTTTCTGAATTCATGAAAACAAAACTAAAAACACCAAATCCAAAGACAGCAATCTTTTCTACTGCATGCGGATATACCATTGATCGTAATAATTTCCGTAATACTAATAAAAACAGAAAATCATATGAACAAACTTTACAAAGGATTTTCTCTGACTTTTTTGTTGATAACAATATACCAAAAATATATCTTGATGATATAGATATTATTATATGCGGACCATATCAATGCAGTAATGATGTTCCTCAAGATGATGTTTGCCTTAATGTTTATTGGAAATCATTACAAGATATAGTAACTTTGATAAATGATACAATAAAAAGTAGACCTAAAATTGATGGGCAAACATTATGTTCATATATAGAAGAATATTACAAATTCTTTTCGAAGTTCAAAGTAATCCCATCATTTAAATCAGATTTTAATTCTAGCCTATCAAATATATTTAAGCAAGTTTTTGATGAAGAACTTCAAGTTTATATTCCAAAGTGTATCAAATTATTAGAACAAGATTTTACATTTTGTTTAAATATATTAAAAGATAATAATGTTGCAAATGATTTCTTAGTTAATTCATTTTCAAAAGAGGCACTTGAAATGTATAATAATTTAATTAAAGAATATATTACTATTCAATTTACAAATGCTTGTATACAAATAAAGTCAAATGCTAATGAACAATTAACAATACATATAGAGGATTTGACAGAAACATTAACATCTGATGAAATAGTTTTAAATGCATCAAATCAAATTCTTTCTTTAATGAAAAGTAAATCATTTCAAGAAGATGTTGACAAAAATTTATTTGATACTACACATATACAACAAATATGTGATGGGATCATTAAGAATTATAATAATCAACAATTACTTGATTATATGAAAGAATATAAATCAAGTGAACTTAACAATACAATATCTATAATTATTAACCGTATAACAATAATATTCAATAACGCTTATTCAGCACTTCCAAAATGGGATCAATTTTCAGCTCAAAAATATGATGAAATTAAAAGTATTATTCTTATTGATTATCAAAACATGTTCCAAAATGTTTATTACAAAGAAGATTTTGATGTATTAGTTAAGAAGCCAGAAAATTACACAAACGAAAAAATTCCGATATTTATTAAGCAATATTTTGATGGTATTCAGCTTAATGAAACTCGACATAATCTTATCAAAAATCAAATATTAAAATATGCTAAATATGTACATGGAAGTATTAACAAAGATAAGTATAGATCATGGGCATCAATATTTGAAGCATATAGACAAATGTTTATTAACAAAGCATCTGAATTTATCAAGCAAAATCTAAATGGTAAAATTGTATTTGAAGATATTGATCCAAATTCATGTACTTCTGAGAAGATTGAAACATACATTAAAAGTCAAGTTCCAATTAAAAATGAAGATGTTAAAGGATCTGATAAAATAAAATTAATTAGTGATTTAATTAAGAAAATTAGTGCAGAGAGTACTAATGAATTCACTCGACAAAGGAACTCAAAACAAAAACTTCAAGCATTAATTGATAGTAAAATTAAAATTGCTGATGGATTTGCAAAGCAATTTATTGATGCAAAATCAAGAGCAAGTAATTATCGTGATGAATCACCTAAAGTTGATGAAAACCAAATATTTAATGATATTATTTCGAAACAAGTAACATATGAAAACTTTCCAAACAATCATAAAAACGATTTAAATAATAAGCTTAAAGAAGTTAGCAAAAAATATTGCAATGAATATAATGCAAACGTTCAAAAGAAACCAGCGTTTGCAGAAATTAGAACAAGGTGTAAAATCAAGCAACGCAAATAGCTAAATCTGCTGATAAAACACCAAATCAACTTATTGAAATTAATCGCGATCAATTGAAAAACCAAATTATTAATACACAAGGATTTTTCAATCAAATTCCCCCTAATGACAGCGCTCATAAAAATCAAGTTATTCAAGATGTTACTTCAATTGTAAATACAACAGCAGATGATGTACATAGAAAAATAGATGGTATCAAAAAAGAAAGAGAAAGAAGAGAAAGAGAAGAGAGAGAAAGAAGAGAAAGAATGGAAAGAGAAGAGAGAGAAAGAAGAGAAAGAATGGAAAGAGAAGAGAGAGAAAGAAGAGAAAGAATGGAAAGAGAAGAGAGAGAAAGAAAGGCAAGAAGAGAAAAAGAAGAGAGAGAAAGAAGAGAAAGAATGGAAAGAGAAGAGAGAGAAAGAAAGGCAAGAGAGGCAAGAGAAGCAGCAGAAAGAGAAAGAAAGGCAAGAGAAGAAAGAGAGAGAATTGAAAGAGAAAGAAGAGAAATCAGAGTTGGCGACAGAGTTAGGGTCAGAGTAGGAGCAAAAGTTTATGGTCAAAACTATCACTGGGATAACTGGGTGTATAATGCAGTTTTTGTGGTTGGAGAAATTAATGGTAACAGAGCAGTTATTTATCACAATGGCGGCTGTACTGGTGCAATCAACAAAAACGATCTCTACAAAGCTTAAAATCCAACTAAAAGACATTTAAATCATTTCAACAATAATTTTGGTAAGAAATATTTAATATGATTAACAATTTATTATTGATTTGTAACGAGCAGATTAAATAAATATAATCACTTGAAGTGTTTTACGCATAAGCTTCTAATAAATTCAAAGAATCATTTTATATGTCTAATGAAAGAAATGTTGAAAAGTATTTTTTTATTTATATAAAAAATTCTTAACGTGCATCTTCCCAATATGTCGCATTCTTTCTCTGCATTAAAAAGAGCTAATTCTGTGTCAAGTATTTCTAAAGGCACGAACCAAAGCTCGCCAAGTAGAAGAACAGCTCTTTTAAGGGAAAGAGTAAATCAAAAATATAAAAACCAAATTGAAGATTCCATTTCACCAAAAAGATCAAAGATGATACCAATCATTCGTTCAAAAACAAATGAACAGTTTTGGGATCAAGATGGGAAACTTATTTCTCAAATAGAAACTCATCTCCCATCAATGCAATCTAAAAATGATTTACCTACACATAGCTCTTTATGTTCTAGAGAAAACAAAAAATATCTCCAAAATAAGAAAATTGATCCAATATGGAAAAGGTCTAATCCTGACAAACAACCCAACAAATCAATTTCTTCGCGCGGTGAGAGTTTGTCTTCTACTAGAAGATCCATATCTACACGATCAACACGAACCTCGTTCCAAGATTTCCTTAATCGTCAAGAAAAAAGCACCACACATAAAAACGATGCTCACCAAATGAATGAAAATTTCCAAACTGAACCGATTCACCTTCGTTTTATTGACAAACGGAGCGAAGAAATTGCCAAAAATTCAATTTATAAAACTAAATCCAAACGCAAAACCGAAGGCAAAAAGCAAATTGCATTTAAACAGGATGTGCCGTTAACTCGAGATCATAAACCTAAAAGAAGCAAAAGCGTTGAACCAAAACAAAAAACAAAAAAAATTGAATTTAATGATCAAGAAAATAAAAATTTAAATGTAACAAAAACCAAAACTCAAAAAAATGAAAAAAGAATAAGTGCAAAAACAGAATAAATTTTTGCTCGAAAAAAGATCTGAAATTTCAATTTGGTTATTTGAATTTCGTTGTAATTATATAAAAATTGCGTGTATAAAATATTTTTTTAATTTTGTGATATTTTAATGAAAAATGACACATTACTATCATTGTTTCACACATCATTTTTATATCCATTGGTCCCGGTCTTCCAACACGAGTTCATTTTTTTCCTGATTTACTTCATCTGATCTCATATCTCTTCCAGTTGAATTTTTAGTTTCGAATTTTATCGCTGTTTATTCGCTGGTAATTCGCTGTTACTTTTCTTTGATTTCTTCACAAGAAATATGCCAATTCCCATAATCAGCAAAACTGCAATTATTGTGCCGCAGATAATACCTATTAAAGCCTTTTGAGAAATACCATTTTCAACATGATTTATGATGTCGATAATTGTGAAGAAATTCGAATAAAAATTTTAATAAAAATTATGTAACTTCGAATAACGAGTCACAATATATTCATAATAAATTAAATCTGTTCTGACATATATACAACTAACTCCAATTAAAGTCAAAACATATGTGTAAGAATATGAACCAGAAATTGTAACAGTTTCAGTAATGGAATATGAATTCGTAAGCAAAAGTTTCAGCGTTACATTCGAAGGTAATAATGTATTCGACTTCGTGAATGTGTATGAGTATGTGTTCGATTGTTTGAACGATTGCGTTGGTGGGAGACATTCATCAATGACTGTTCCTTTACTGACATTTATACAGCAGAATGTTTGGCAGTTATATGAATCTGTTTGGTAACATTTTTCTTTTGCTTTAGCCAAAATATTAACAGTTTGTTGATCATCAAATGTGTTGAAACTTTTGTTGTTAACAAGATGAATAAATGAAAAAGAACTTGCAGTAGTAAACACAAAATTACATTGGTTTTCAATTTGATTTTGTTGGTGATGGAAATGCAAATTTTTATTAAAAACAAATGTAAAAACTGTTGTACTAATCAAAATGACAAGAATAAAAGCTTGAATTATTGATGCTCCTAAAATAATATGATGAGGTTTGATAAAGTACTTCAAAATTGCTGTTCTGTTTGGGAATTATGTAAATTATTTAATACACCACTTATATTAATATTAACATCTTATGGAGGTCATTTATAAATCGTAAAATTACTTCTTGAGCAAAAAGGTAATTCGGGGAATATTTAATATTTTTAAAAAATTTTATTATTATGAATTGTTTTATCAAAATCATTTTTGAAGTTTTTTTTAATAATAAAACCAAAGTAGAATAATACTTACATTTATTTATTCTGTAGGGGCTTATAAGCGTTCATTATTTTCGGTTTTGAAGGAGCAAAACTTTGTGGAATTCTTAAAATATTTTCGATATTTTCCTCATCATCTTCGAAATGTTCAATTATTCCCGAATCCTTTGGTGCATTTGAACATTCATCCAACAATTCATTTTGTTCTTTAATTTTTGAGTAATGTAATCTCGATTTAACATTCCATTTTTTTCTTGGATTATTGACGATATTTACATCGAAACCATTTTGCCTTAAAGCTTGTTGTCTAATTCTTGAGAAATACATTTCTTTTGTATCCTCACTAACAACAGCATAAAAATATGTTTTATTTTGTCCTTGCTTCGGCCTTAAAAAATGGCTGATTCTTCTTATCTCAATATCAGCAGAACTAAAATGTGATGAAATTTGGATTAAAACATTACCTGTAGGAAAATCAAATGACTTATCTGCAACTCGTGAAATAAACAAGCAATTAACGGTCGGAGAGCTTGTAAACTTGTCAATATGTCTTTGAAGTTCACTTTTTAACGTTTTGCCAGTAATTAACGGTCGTTCTATGTTGAGTTCGTCTAATTTCTTATGATATAAATCAAGAACAAATGGAACATCAGAATAAACGATGATTTTGTCTTTCCTTTCTTCATGATATTTAATTAATCTTTCAACGGTACGAAATTTATTTGGATTAAGCATTGATAATATACGCTTTTTCAGGATTAAATTTGATTTGAGATATGACCCATAAAACATATTCGCCATAGTACAGTATACTTCGAAGCAATTAACTTGAGGAAATAGCCCTTCTTTTATAAGATTAGAAAATGTTGTCGAATATATTTGTGAGCCTATAAGTGATTCAAAGTCAACAACAGATAAATCTGATTTAAGACGAGTCGGTGTCAATCCAATTTTAGTTTTGATTTTCACAATGTCAAAAATACAAATTGATTTCTGTGAAAAAAAACATTGGATGTTATCAAGTAGAGCCAGCCCCCATTGAACAGATGCAAGTTGGCCACTTAATCCATGTTTTTTATGATTCCGCATAAAATCATAATATGTGATAATTAAAATATATGGGTCATCAGGATATTCTATGACTATATTTGGAGAATATTTAATGAGTAAATTCGGGCTAATGTTAGTACGGTATTGTAATTCTTTATACCAATAATTCAAATCTTTTTTTGTTTCGCAAAAAATAAGCGTGGAAACTTTCATTGTGCATAAAATGGATATACCAACAATGGTTTTACCTGTTCCATATGGTAAAACAATGAAGCCATTTTTCGCAAATCCATCTTTAAATGTGTTAACTATAGCACTTTGTTGATATGACATTAACTTAAATTCATGAGCAAGTTCAATGTCAAGTTTTGAGTTCATAGTTACAAAATCAAACTCTTCAATAAATGGAATTTTTAGGTTTTGACGTAATTCTTTTTTGACATTTTCAACATTGGTCGAATCGACTTCAAATCTACGAATTATTGAGTTTTGAGAATCAAAAGAAGTAATACCAATACCAGATATCAGAAATGGAAGAATAGTTTGGTCTCGTATCTCAAAGTAATCTTTGTTTGGATCTTTCTCGGGTATAAATGCTGAAAGTGTTGAACGAAGATATTCGAAAATGGGATTTTCTGAACATTGAATGAAAAATCTATCATTACTTTCAATAATTATAATATTGCCCGCTGTTCCAGAAGTACTTGTGATCATTGTTTTTAGATCGTCTGCTATTGGAATTCGACTAAATAATTCGAGAGTCCGAATTATTGTTTCTTCTGTTATTTCATTGGAGAGTGCATGTAAAATCGAATGAGGAGTGATTTGAAACTCGTGAATGTATTGAGAATCTGTGAGTTGTTCTGCAATTTGTTGAACAAAATCATTTGCTTGTTTAAAAAATGGGGAAAATGTTTCTAAAAAAATATGTCCATCTGGGAAAACAAGGAGAGGTCGATTGCTATCCTGCACATCCAACCCTATAAAATTGTATTGCTGAGATTTTGGATAAAATGGAGATAATATACCGCCGGTAAAATTTTCTTGATTTTCTTTAAAACCTGGTTTTCTTTTCTTCCTTGCTTTCCTTTCTATTGTGCTTGCATCTAATGTTACATATTGATGCAAGCCAGACATAAGTTTCGATGTACGTTTATAAAAGAAGGCCGTTTAAAAATAAGATCTTTTTTTCAAGAAAATAATCGGAACATTCATATAAAATATCAATCATTGAAGCAAATCCACATCCTACTTGTTTAATATTGTTCACTTGAGTATATTTAAATTTAATTCCAAATTTTTTAATTATTTACATTTATTTGGGAATCATAGATATACAAACCTTATCATGGCATGATTGTTTATTATCAAGCAAATTAATGAAAAAGAGCTTTAAATGCACAGAAGCTGATACAAAACATTTTATATGTCACTTTTGACGGTTTTGTTCAAACGAAAACGGTTTTTTAAAATGGGCACTGTTTTACTCAAAGAGAAGCACATTAATTTTCTTCTAAAGTTATTAAATGACAAGGATTCACTCGAACAAATGAAGACCTACCCAATTCGTACAAATACTTATTACTGGGGACTTTCAGCTCTTTATCTTCTTGGCGGAATTGACAAAGTCAACAAAGAAGAAATAGTTGACTACATAGTCAGCTGCCAAACACCTGAAGGAGGAATTGCAGGCAATGTTGGAAATGATCCACACATTCATCAAACCTTATCAGGGATCCAAGTATTAATTTTATTTGATTGTCTTGATCGCATTGATTCCGACAAAGTAGTCTCATGGGTCAAGACATTACAACTTGAAGATGGTTCATTTATGGGTGATAAATGGGGAGAAGTTGATACACGATTTTCATATTGTGCATTAGCCAGTCTTGCATTATTAGGACATTTAGATGCCGTCAATGTTGACAAAGCTGTTGAATGGCTTATCAAATGCCAAAATTTCGATGGAGGATTTGGTGTAGTTGAAGGTTGTGAGTCACATGCAGGCCAAGTACTTACAGTCCTTACATCCCTTTCGATCTGTAACGCAATCGACAAAATAGACCACGAATCTCTCGGGTTTTGGCTTTCAGAAAGACAAGATCCAAAGGGCGGTTTTAACGGTCGCCCTGAGAAGCTTCCCGATGTTTGCTACTCGTGGTGGGTTGGCGCGTCAATAGCAATGATTGGGAAGCAGAAATGGGTCGACGCCGACAAATTGCAGGAATTCGTGCTTTCTTCACAAGATGCTGAAGATGGTGGAATCGGTGATCGCCCTGGAAACTTTGCAGACCCATTCCATACGTTCCTTGGCATTGCTGGGCTTTCGTTGTTTGATAAACTTAAGGAATATGGAGTTCCAAAGATGGATCCAGTATACGCGCTTCCGGTTGAAGTTGTAGAAAGGCATTTTGCAAAGTTAAAATCAAAGAATCAGTAATAAAGTTTAACATATTTAATATTAAGTTCTGTTAAATGTTTTTCTTGTGTTCCAATGTTTGTAACATGTTAATGGTAAAACATTTATTTTTCATTATCTTTAACATTTTTAAAATTGAATTTCATAACAACTTTTCACGCTCCAAAATATTTAAATCCATTAATAGCTTTATTATATTTATCATTACCGAATAATTATTCTAATTCTATTACCAAATTCTTTATCAATTTTTATGTTTTTCATTTGATTTAAAATTTTTTTGTAAATAATAATGAAAACTATGTCTTAAAACATATGGTCAAATGGAACTCTATATTTTTCATGATGAAAGGTGGTAGATCAAATTGACCTGCAATTCCATGGAGAGTACCAATTGATGAAATAATTTCTTCTGAGTTATTAAGAGAGAAATTTAATTCAATTTGTAAATCGTAAACACGTTGTGGTGCTTGAATCATAACGTTTTTAGTTCCTGCATAAAAAGAAATACCTGAAAATAAATAACCTGGAAGTGGCTCTATTTGTCCATTCTTTGTTTTATTTATGTATACAATATTATCAATGATATTCATTAAATCTGGTTCATTATAGACAAGAAAAGGTGAGTTTTCTAAAACCTTCTTTGAAGATAATGAATTTTTACATTTTGCAATAAATTTTTTGGGAATTTTTACATTTTCTGATTTTTGTGAAAAATTAGAATAAACTAAAAATCCATCACATTCAAAAAAATATGATGCCTGATTTTGATCACTTAAGAGGTTAAAACTCAGTATTGTAAAGTACATTAAAGAAAACATCGAAAATATTTCAGAAGCAGAAAGGAAAAAACGATATTGACACCTCAATGCAAAGTCAAAAACTTTTTGAATTGTTTGTGTGCTCTTCGAATTGAAAGCTTACAACCGTCATTTTTCCCCTTGGCCGAGAGGTGAATTTTTGACGGTTGAAATCTTTAACGTGGAATATAAACTATTCAATAATGATCATCCGGGGGTGCCCCAAAAACGATGCATCGTTGTTGCAACAGCCATTGAAAAAAGTGTTTTTCGATCATTTAACATAGAAAAAATGGGATGCGGTTATTTAACCCAACACAAAATTTGTGGCTCACCTCACATCAATAAATGAGCTCATACAGTAGTAGTATCACGAGTTATACTTCTGATAGTTCTGATACTGACTCTTTTAGTGAATCAGAAATATATAAAAATGCCGCCATTGACATTTATTTAATTTATTTGAAGATTATTTTGATCATTTAATATATTTTTTCTTTATATGATCCTCCCTTAATAAATGCTGTTAAACTTAAAAACTTAAACAAAATTAAAGAGCTTCTTGAGGATAAAGGAATTGACATTAATGCTAAAGATATTTAAACACTTTATTTAAAGATCAAATTAAAAATTTGATAATTCAAAACTATATTTGGAAATTATTTAAATTATTTAAAACAGCACTTATGTGGGCAGCTGAAACATATCGCTATCAAATTACTCAATTACTTCTTGACCAAGAAGGAATTGACATTAATGCCAAAGATATGAATTTCAAACATTTAATATTTTTTTCAAAAATTTCATATATCATTTTTAGATTTGGAATTTCTTATAAGATAATATGTTAGCCATTCATCATGCAATCAAAAATGGAAATATACAATCTTTCGATGCACTTATGAAAAAAAAAGGATTTGATGTAAATGCTAAAGATGTTTCTTCAATACATTTGAAATTTACTGTTTTAATTTAATGTTTATAAATTATATTTGGAATTCATTAAAATTATTTAATACATGTCTTATGTATGCTGCAGAACAAGATTCATTTTCCTTTATTTCAGATCTCCTTAAAGAAGATAATATTGATCTAAATGCAAAGAATATTTATTTGATAGTATTAAAATTCATTTTAATGATTTGATATTTGGTAATCATTTTTGGAATTTATTCATTGTTTTCTTAACAGCTCTAATGTTTATAGCTAAAAGCGGGAACAATTTGAATTTATCTACTTTCTTTCGTACAAATAAAAGAGTTGATACGGAAACCAAAGACATTTTTTAATTTAATTTAAAATATATTTTTATTATTTAATATATCAAAATAAAATTCGGTGTTTTTTTATAATATTTAAAACTGCTGTTATGCATGCACTAGAAAGTGATCATCCAAATTTTGCTGAAAAAATTAAAAGTGAGATTGAAAGGCATAATTTTGATTTTTGTTTCAATATTTTCTTGTTTTTATAGATTATTTAAACAACATTTCATTGATGCATGCGAAAATTCGAAATTAGATGAAGTTAAATCATTTCTTGAAAGGAATGACGTTGATGTCAATTGTGAGTTTGTTTATTTAATTAATTTTTTGGTATTTTATTATATTATTTAAGACACCATTAAAAGCTGCTTGTAATTCTGGTGCTATAGATGTTGTTAAATTACTTCTTCAACAGAAAGGAATTGATGTTAATAATGCTGCCATTTGTTTAACATGTTTGATATTTAATTCAATAATTTTATATTTTAAAATAATATTTGATAATTATTTTAAATATTTTATTCACCACTGTTTATTGCAATTAAAAATAATAATATAGAATTGGTAAAATTACTTCTTGAGCATGAAGGAATTGATGTTAATATTGAAAAAGTCAAATATACTAATTTTCTATTTCAAAATAATATTTCGTATTAATTTAAAATTTTTGGGACACCATTGTTATTTGCATTTGAAAATGGTTGTAATGAAATATTTAAATTACTTCTTGAGCATAAAGACATCAACATCCATGTTACAGCTATTAATTTATAATGTTTTCAATTTGCTTTGATTATTTTTTATTTCAATATTATATTTGGAATTTATTTACTTTATTTAAGCCATTCATGGATTTAGTATTTGAAAAAGGCGATCCTGATTTATTATTAGCACTTGTACGAAAAGAAAATATAAATTCTGTAATTAAAGTTTTTTTATTATTATTGAAATTTGTATTAATCATTTTGGATTTAATAATATTATTTAGAAATTATTCATAATATTTTCTTTACCAATTGTTCATGCTATTGAACATGAAAAAAATGAATTTGCTAAATTACTTCTTGAACAAAAAGATTTTGATGTTAATGCACAAGATATTTATTTGTTTTATATGATATTTATATTATTAAATTAACGTTTCAATATATTATTAGGAAATTGTTTAAATTTTTTCAAACAGCGCTTATGGAAGCAGTCTTTTCTGGTAATATTGAAATGATTAAATTACTTCTTGAAAAAGACGGAATTGATGTTAATGCGCAAGATATTTATTTGCTTTATATGATATTTGTTGTAATAATTTGTGATTTCAACATAATATTTGGAAATCATTAAAATTATTTGAATCAGCACTTTTGATAGCATTATTCGATAGTGATTTTGATATAGTTAAATTACTGATTGATCATAAAGATATTAATGTCAATATTAAAAATATTTTTTTGAATGATTTGAAATTTATTTTAATAATTTAAAATTTCATAATTTTAATTGGAGTTTCTGTTTATTATTTGCAACTCCATTATTACGTGCAGCTAAAAGTGCTAAAGTTAAAGTTATTCAATTACTTACCCAAAAAGAAGGTCTTGATGTTAATGCTCAAAATATTTTTTTGTATTATTTAAGATTTCAAAAAATTATTTAAAGTTTCCAAAAATTATTCGGAAATTATTTAATTTATTTGAAACAGCACTTATCATATTAACTAAACGAGAAAAGTCAAAAGGTGTTAAGTTACTTCTCGAGCAAAAAGGAATTGATGTCAATATTCAAGATATTAAATTGTTTTATTTAATATTTATTTCAATTATTTACGATTTCAAGACAATATTTGGAAATCATGCAAATTATTTAAAACAGCACTTATGTATGCAGCTAAATTTGAGAATGCTGAAATTATTCAATTACTTCTCACTCATAAAGGAATCGATTTTAGTCTTAAAGATATAAAATTTATTTATTTAATGTTTGTTTCAATATTTTAAGGTTTTAATATATTGTTTGGAATCGATTTTAAATATTTAAAACACTAAGTGATTATCTTCCATTGACTCAAGAAGACATTAATCTTCTTTCCAAATAAAAAAATTATTTAATTGTTTACTTTGCTAAGAATAACACTAAAACAAATTAAGTAAACAATTTTAATCCAATTTATTTCATCTCTTCGAAAACTGTATAGTCATAGAAAAAGTACCTTTTTTATAGTAATTGTTATGACATTTTTAGCATTATTTATAAATGTTTATAAATGTGTTTTTATTTGTGTTTATTATATAACATTTCAATATTTATTTTATATTTTTTAAGCTACCTGAAAAATCTGATATTGTTTTGGTAACAATTTGTGCGAAGTGTTAAAAATAACAACGTTTTTAAGATGGAATGTGGTGTTATTAATGCTTCTTGATTTCACTATAAGAACTTATTTTAAGAGGTTTTTAGACAGTAAAAATTCATACCAATATGATGCTAACATACATTACTGATGACGGATTAACATAAGAAGCAATTCAATAAGTGAAATTTTATCATATCGAAAATGAACTATTGATTAAAATCATTTTTAAATCCATAAAATAAATATAACAAATTATCTCTTTTTCAGATATCAAATTCTTTTTATTTAATGCAAATCAACAAACAAAACAATATGCAAAAACGTTTTATTTGATATTTTGGTCACAATTCTACTGTTCGCATCTCATTGCGATGAAGGTGCTGTTGCAGTTATAGCCATACCGTGCACAGCCTCCCATAGTTTCTGTGCCATTGAGTTAAGTGAGTTTGAGAAAGCTTGTTTCAACACGTTAAATGCTTCTATTTCGGAACAATTCAGCTGCAAGTTATTTTCCACCTTATGTAATCTACTAAAAGGGTCTTCTTTAAAACAATTTAATGGTGCGGTAAACATCAATTCAATCAACACAAGTATCAATCTCGCCCTCTTCCTTAAGCTGTTAAACGCAGGGCCAGCCCAATTACATATCTGATCCAAGCCATCGGGCCCAATCACATCAACCATTTCTTGACTCAATTTTAACGGTGGCGTAAACGGTTTTGTCACATCACCAAGGATGTAACCGTAGTCGATGTGGAGCAAACGGCCATCCCTCGTCACGAGGATGTTGTTATCATGTCGGTCACCTATTTTAAGGACATAAGTCATCACACAATAAGCGGCTAATGACTTGGTGAACCGCTCAATCTTTTCTTGAATGGTAAAATTACAACAATTAGATTCTTCTTCAAGAAAACCTCGAATCGTCTTAGGACCAGTCTCACTATCTTTAATATCACGTATAGCCTTCGAATTTTCAACAAATTCGCAACATCCAAAAGATGCAGAAAATGCAAGAGTTGCATATGGTGTAATTAAAAGGTCTAAAGATGCATTCTTGAAAATAGTATCCATCACTCTAAACAGTTGGATGATTAATTGATCTTGTCTCATGTCATCGCCAATCTTGAATATAACTTTGAAATCAGTTCCATCGTCAATTATGAAATCTAACATTACAGGCTTTAACTTAGACTGGAAGCATCTAATATTATTCGGGTTAATTCCTACAGTAAACAATTCAGGTTTAAATGGTAATCTTGTTCTTGTAAAATGTTGAAGTTTCGAATGTTCTGGGTCTTCCAACAATAGCTTTGTTGCCTTATCCTTTACTGCTTGTGGTGTTTTACTTCCTTCTTGTGCAGCTTTAAGGAATTTTTCAACTGATTGTATCAGATTTGTTTGAAGCATTAATGACTCATGAACTTCTTCTGATACAGTTTCTAGAAGAGAATTATATAATGCGCCTATTTTCTCGTCATCCTTTTCAATAGAAGCGTTCCAATATAAGTACGACGCAAACAAAACGTCTTCTTTCGCATGACTCAATAAAATTTCGGTGAGACCGTTTGTGTATCGTTGTTTAACCGCCTGCAATATCTGTGGAATGTAAAGTTGAAGTTCTTCTCGTGGGACCTTAGAGATACATCGTACAGCAAATTCTCGTATCGGTTGTATTTCATAACGATTAGTAAAGAATTCGAGAGCATATTCGATATCAATTGTTTCAAATGTTTTTAATTCTTCTAAAACTTGATTAGCTTCATCTTCATCCCATTTAATCGAACGGAATAATGCTGGTAACAACGCTTGGTCATTAAGACATTCATGATAAAACGTACGTAAAAGATCTTTGTAAGAAGAAACATCAGCTAATGGTGGAAGTGACTTAACAAGATTAAGGCGCTCGGCTAGATTAGCATCTTTCATATACCCACTCTTGGTAAACGATTGAGAACGAGCAAGATCATGATATAGCTTCTGACACGGGTTGAAAAGTGGCGACGTGCCGATAGAATTCAAAATGAGCGGACTATAGTAAACGGTCATTGATGGGTCTTCTTGGTATGGCGAAAAGATTGTGACTTTAGCGAATTTAGAAGCGCTTGATAGCTCGATTGGTGTGAGGGGGTCAAGGAGAGCTTGGAAGAATTTTTCGGAATCAGATGGATGTAATGAAGAAACAATATCAAAGAAAGTGTCATCAATGAATTGAAAAGAAGTCTCTTTTTTGGTAACAATATGACGTAGATGCTTCTGTAGTTTGGTTTCTGGGGAATCATCAAAGGTAAGAATAAAAGGACCATTTCGAAACTTTTTCTTCATGCGAGTGAATATAGGAATAGATGATTCACCTATAAGTTTTGGATCAGAATCAAAAAGTCGGGCATAAAACTTTATGGAAAGAACTGCATTCGATGGTAATTCACGATATAAAATTGGAAGTTCAATATTGATATTCCAATTGAAAAAATGCTGCTCGCGTGAAATGAAATGAAATATAGATATAGGAGGGAATATAGGATTAACTGGTGGACCATATTGATCTGATGAAACATAAACAGGGCAGATAAGTTGATGTCCATCTGAAAGAATAGAACACTCAGCTTCACAATAGAATGGGAATGGTTCTTCAAAATCCCATTCCTCGAAAAGTGAATTTGGAACTTCGATTTCAAAATAGTCGTAAATATTGAAATTAATATTTGGAACTACGTCTACAATAAAGGCCCCAAGGTTGAATTTGAAATATTTGTTAAAATCACTTGTTTTTAGCTCTACCTTCGAAGCCATTTTTCTGTTGAACGTTTGCTTGCTTGTTTGAAAAGTGACAATAACCGAAATTGTAGTTTTACGTTTTAGGTGATATTTCTTAAGAAAGTAAAATAAATTTTCATATTTCGATATGGTTACAACAAATAATAAAGTCAAAATGAAATTTAATATATATTTCTTCCCATTCGAATTTTATTAAAATAGTTCATAATTGTTATTTTTTTTTTAATTTTCTATAGAAAAAATAGAATAATTATTCTTTGTTTATATAATGTTTAAGTATTTTAACAATTTCTATGTGATCATTTTCAGATGCATAAATAAATGCTGTTTTAAATATTTTGAACAATTTCCAAATATTCCATAAAATTATCAAATTATTGAAATAAAATTTAAATAAAATAAATAAATATCTTTCGTATTAATATCAATTCCGTCTTGTTCAAGAAGTAATTTAACTATTTCTGTATAACCATTATAAGATGCTATAATAAGTGCTGTATCAAATATTTTAAATAATTTCCAAATATTATTTTTAAATTTCAAATTATTAAAATAAATATCAAATAAAACAAATAAATACCTTTAGTGTTAATATCAATTCCTTCTTGCTCAAGAAGTAATTTAACTATATCTGTATGACCATTATAAGATGTCCAAATAAGTGCTGTATCAAATATTTTAAATAATTTTCAAATATTGTTTTGAATTTTCAAATCATTAAAATAAATATTAAATAAAACAAATAAATATCTTTAGCATTAATATCAATTCCTTCTTGTTCAAGAAGTAATTTAACTATTTCTGTATGACCATAAGAAGATGCCAAAATAAGTGCTGTATTAAATAATTTAAATAATTTCCAAAGATTATTTTGAAATCCCAAATTATTAAAATAAATTTTAAATAAAACAAATAAATATCTTTAGCATTAATATCAATTCCTTCTTGTTCAAGAAGTAATTTAACTATTTCTGTATGACCATTCCAAGATGCAAACATAAGTGCTGTATTAAATAATTTAAAAAATTTCCAAATATTATTTTGAAATAAGAAATTATTAAAATAAATTTTAAATAAAGCAAATAAATATCTTTAGCATTAATATCAATTCCTTCTTGTTCAAGAAGTAATTTAACGATTTCTGTCTCGCCATTTTGGGATACATACATAAGTGCTGTTTTAAATAATTTAAATAATTTCCAAATATTATTTTGAAATATCAAATCATTAAAATAAATTTTAAATAAAGCAAATAAATATCTTTAGCATTAATATCAATTACTTCTTGTTCAAGAAGTAATTTAACGATTTCTATATTACCATTTGAAGATGCCCAAATAAGTGCTGTTTTAAATAATTAAAATTATTTCCGAATATTATATTGAATTTTCAAATTATTAAAATAAAAATCAAAAAATTAAAACAAATTTCATTTTATCAAAATAAAAATCAAAATATTAAAACAAATTTCATATTATTCAAACAAATTTCAAATTATTTAAACAAATTTCAAATTATTCAAATAAATTTCGTATAAATAAAACGAATTTTATTTTAATAAAATAAATAGTTTTAACATTGGTATCAATTCCTTTTTGATTTAAAAGTAATTCAACCACATCTGTTTTATTTCTTTTTACAGCATAATAAAATGCTGTTTTAACTTATCAAAATAATTTCCGAATATTATGTTAAAATACGAAATTATTATAAGAATTTTTACATAAAAAGAATAAATATCTTTAGCATTTATATCAATTCCTTCTTGTTTAAGAAGTAATTGAACCACTTCTATATTACCATCATGAGATGCACACATAAATGCTGTAAAAAATATTAAATTTAAATACCAAACATTAAATTGAAAATTCAAATTATTTAAATAAATAGTAAACAAAATATGTAAATATCTTTAGCGTTGATATCAATTGTCTTTTGTTTAAGAAGTAGTTCAATAATTTTTATATGTTTAAAGAGACATGCATATATAAAAGCTGTTTGAAATAATCTAAATAATTCCCAAAAATGATTTTGAAATAGCAAATATTAACAACAAACGCATAACAAAACAAATAAAAATTATTAGCATTGATATCAATTCCATTTTGTTCATGAAGTAATTTAACTACTTCTCTGTGACCATTTTTAGAAGCAAACATAAGTGCTGTATCAAACAATTTGAGTAGTTATCAAATATTGTTTTGAAATATAAAATTATTAAAATAAATATAAAATAGAACGAATAAATATTTTTAGCATTAATATCAATTCCTTCTTGTTCAAGAAGTAATTTAACAGTTTTTGTACGGCCATTCCAAGACGCTTCCATAAGTGCTGTATTAAATAATTTAAACAATTTCCAAAAATTATTTTGAATTTTCAAATTATTAATATAAATTTTAATAAAAACAAATCAATGTCTTTAGCATTAATATCAATTCCTTCTTGTTCAAGAAGTAATTGAACTATTTTTTTATAACCTTTTTGTGATGCAAACGCGAGCGTTGTTTCATATATTTTGAATAATTTCCAAATATTATTTTGAATCCCAAAGCTAATTAAAAAAATCTCAAATAAAATAATTAGTTACCTTTGGCATTAGGATCAATTCCTTTTTGTTCTAAAAGATATTTAACAAGTTCACGATTATTTGATCTTACAGAAAAAATTAAAATATCTTTTGGAATTTGATTGCTTTGTAGTAAATATTTCAAGAGAAATATATTTCCAATTCTTGCTGTCTCATCAATAATGTCATCATCAATTTTCATTCCTTTTTTTAGCAAGAATGCAAAAATTTCATAATTATTATATAAAATACAACTTTCTCCTAATTCTTCTAACGTATCAATCTCTTCTAATTTATTTTCATAAACATAATAAAAGACATCATTTCGATGGAATTCAATTGCAGTTTCATATGCACCTTCAAATGATGAATGATTTTGTTCACATAAATGAATGATTTCTTCATTTCCACCTGCAATTGCATATTTACCTGTATCTTCTACATTTGCATTGTTCATAAGTAAATATTTGAAACATTTAACTGAAGAAAAAAATGCTGCATAATCAATTAATGTAACATTTGGTTTGTTAATAAATGAATATCTTTCATAAAGTGATGGTTCAATTATTTGATTAAAATTGAAATTTGTTTGTGATGATATTTCTTGAAGTTTTTCTATTTCATCATTTCGAATGATTTTTGTAATTTCATTCGGATTAACTCCTTCTTTTGCTAATTGCTTATGAAGTTCCCAATCATTCTTTGAAAGTTCTTCAACGTTTTGGATAAATTTACGCCATAATATAGTTGCTAATTTTTTCTCAAAGAAATCATCAGAATATCTTGGATATTTCTTTAATTTCTCGATATTATTTTCTTTATCAAATTGTATAAAATATGTTGAATAAATATCATCGAAATATTTAGAAGAAATTAAATTTTGTTCATACATTTTTTCTATAATATAATTCCCTCCACTTGTGTTAAATAATCTCTTAAGTGACTTAGTAAAAATTTTTACAATGTTAATTTCATTTTTATTGAAGAAATTTCCCAGTTCAATGGAACTTCAAAAGTAAATCTGCATCATAACCATGTGAGCAATAAAAACAAAAAGCAATATTACAAATGATTGATATAGAAGAGTATGGGTTATTTGTATCAAAAATTTTTGCTATTTTTTGGATAACTTCTTTAACATTATTTTCTTTTAGCCCAAAAATAATGTAATTAAGTGATTTTAAAATGTCTAGATATTCATTTTTTATTTCTTGATTGGAAGAAGCCATTCAATAAAAATATTTCTTCACTGCTATTGTTTCTTTGGTTTATTATGATTAACCACTCAAAAATTGTATCGTATACTATCAACCGTTAAATGATCGGCTTGGTCTCTCCTTTTGGAAAATGGGTAAAGCTCAGCAAAAGGGCAAAGCCTCAAAGAAAATCAAGCAGGATACTTTCCTCAAGAAGGAATGGCGCCATGTTTTCGTTCCAGGATTCTTTGGAAAACGAGATATTGGCTTTACAGTTTCACACAAATGTGCTCGTGGTAAAACACCAGCAGATTACCTCAACAACCGTGTTTTCGAACTTTCACATGGTGATCTTGTTGAAGAGCAATCACATGCGTATCGTCTCTTCAGCTGGAAATCAGTCGATGTTCATAACAATGATGTATTAACAGTTTTTGCAGGAATGAGGCTCACAAATGACAAGCTCTCATCCCTCCTTCGTAAATACCGTACACTCATCAATGCTCAAGTTGATGTTCGTACAGCTGATGGATACATTCTCCGCGCTTTCAGCATTGGATTCACCAAGAAATTGAACCCAAACAAGAAGGCTTGCTACGCTCAACAGTCAAAGAAGCGAGAAATCAGAGATGCTTGCATTGCCATAATGAAGGAGACAATTGAAAAGTCTACAATTCCGGAATTATGTAACACAATTGTCAACGAAACAATCGAAAAGGCAATAGTCGAGAAATGCAAGACTATCATGCAAGTCGATAATGTTTATGTTACAAAGATCAAAGTTATTAAGGCACCTACATTTAGCACTGAGGAACTCAAGAAGCTCCACGAAGGCCGCGCAGTCACAAAAGCCGCTGCTGTTCCTCGCCCAGTTGAAGAAGAAGCGAAAACTGAAGAAACAAAGTAAAATTTTAACTTTTTTTTAATTTTCCCGAACAAACCAAGTCAAATAATTTTGAACGTTATTAATCCCCAAAAAATTCTTTTCTAATAACACTTAGCAAAAATAAGTTATATAACTTATTGATTACATGTAATGTTTGATTGTTTTATTTTGTAAAATATATATGGGAAATGGCTGGATATTTTGTTTTGATTTAAATCAACAAACCCAATTTAAACGGTTTTGTCGGTTTCCCGGGAGATTTTAATGAGCTCACCAACATTACATTCTCTTCAAAGAATCATTTTCAACATCAGTAGCAACTCCGTTAATTTGTCGATTATTGCAGTAAGGAAATATTTAGATCCGGAGTATGGATATTCAGTCAACCAAATAATAAGCATATTAATTTATTCAGCATTTTGTTCCAATAGCAAGGAAGATGAGATGTATTTGGACTACATTAAGTTAGTAGATCGTCTAGAAAAAGAACTTCATTTTACATATACATTAATCTATGTTTTTTCCCAATATCTTTTAGGAATTCAATCTCAAGAAGCGGATTTCCTTCTTGCTCGAATGATTGATCAAGAAATGATATCCTCTAATCTTGTATTATGTCGCAAAACTTATTTTCTTGCACATGTTAAAGAAAACCGCGTTTTTTACAACAAAGAAAACGTCCCTTTCGCTAATTACTTTGAAGAAAATGTCTTAGAATCCATACAAAGCGAAGGGTGGGATTATCATAAATCACTTGCATTAAAAGGAGTTAATACTAATGAATTAACTCAATTCGTTCGTGAAGATGATGAACGAAATTTACGCGAAACATTAACATCCAATAAATTTACTGGAACAATTCCATATAACATTGAACCTGATTTATTTGAACGATGTTCATATATTAATGATTATTCATATCCATTAATATTTCATGCAGCATATTTTGGATCGATTAAATGTTTTAAAACAATTAAAAATATATATAACGATAAATTTAATGAAATATTAAACGAAACAATTAATAATAAAGATTTAGAAGCATTTGCTGTAGCAGGAGGAAATTATGAAATAATTGACTTATGTAAATCACCAATTCAACAATCAGTTTATGAATCTGCAGTACGTTTTCATCGCGATGAAATATTTTATCGACTTTTCGTACAAAATAATATGAATTTAAGTTTGATTGGTAATTCACCAATTTTATGTGTGAGATATGGTAACTTCGATGTGTTAACTTTCCTTGAGGATAATGGATTAAAAATTACGAATGAGCTTTTGGAAGAGGCGTTTTTATCAGGAAATATATTCCTCGTGAATTATTTCCTAGTGAAATTGCCGCTGCCAGAAAACGCTTTTCTTTTAGCTGTTAAATCTGGTAACGTTGATTTAGTTGAATATATACTGAAAAGAAAAGATGTTTTAATTGGGACATGTGATGAGTTTCTTTAATTTTTTTCGTTTTTTATATATTTTTAATGTTTTTTTGTGCTTCTTGATTGTAATGCTTTAATGTACGCTTGTAAGAAAGGTTGGGAAAATATTGTAAATATTATCCTTGACTTAATGAAAAATCGTCCACAAAATACTAATCCAAAAATGGTGATAGATATTAATGCAAAAGATATTTATTTGTAATAATTTATGTTTAATTTTTTGTGTTTCATGTTACAAATTTTTATTTGATATTTATTTGTGTCATTTAAAACAGCTTTAATAAACGCATGTTGTTATGGTCATGTTAAAATTGTTACAACTTTACTTTCATTTCCAGGAATTGATCTTAATATTCAAAGTGTTTAATTTCGAACTTTTAAAATTTGTTTTTATATTTTTATGTTAAAAAATATAATTTGGAGTTTTAAAGTGATTTTTTGGAATGCTTTAACTTATGCATGTGATCGAGGTTTTCTTAATATTGTTAAATTACTTGTATCTAAAGGTATTGAAGTATATGTATATGATATTTTAATTTATGATTTAAAGTTTATTTTGAAGTTTTGATATTTGATTTTAATTTTTGGAATTTGTTCATTTTATTTGATACACCAATAACAATTTCATGTGATGGAAATCTTGATGTTCATTTAGAAATTGTTAAATATTTACTTAATTCTGGTAAATATAATGTAAATAATTGCGGAATTTGTTTATTTGCTTTGTCGTTTATTTAATCAATTTAATGGTATTTATTTGTTTCTCTTCAATCTTTATTGATCTCGATAGCAAAGAGTGGAAATCTTACATTGTTAGATATGGCTCTTAGTCAGAAGGGTGTTGATGTAAATCCAAGAGATGTTAAAATTTTTTATTTGAAGTTTATTTTATTTGTTTGATGTTTTTCTTCTGTTTTTGGAATTTATTAACCTGATATAAGACACCACTTATATTGGCAGCTGAATATGGTAATACTCAAGTGGTAGAAATACTCGCTCAAAGAGAAGGAATTGATATAAATGCAAAATCAATTTATTCAAAAATTTTAATGTTTTTTATCAATTTTCGAAATTTACTTTGTGGTTTTGGTATTTATTTATATGTATTTGTACAGCCTTAACTTATGCAAACAGAAATGGTCAAATCGGACTCTCTAGACTATTATCACAGGATTAAAAATTAGTAAAAAAAAAAGTTTATTGCTTAAGAATTTGAAGAATTTTTATTTTGAGAAAAAACGTTAAATTTGTGTTTGGGGTGCTCTAACGATAGAGTGTAAAAAATGAATTTTTTCTTCGAAAACAATGAAAATATGCAAGATAAAATAATATCTGACTTCCTTCCAAATGGAGTAATTGAAGAAACAGGTATTGACCCAAAAATCATTGTATATCAGGAAATTTCAAATATCAAAGAATTACCACTTTCTTGTGAAAGAATTCCTAGAAACACAACAATTGTAGATACACAAGATCCAGAGCCTATTCTTCCTATTGAAAACACAGAACCTGCAATACTTTCATGTTTTGAAGTTCAAATGCAAAATGATAAGTTATTTGCTTTTTCAATTTATGTTAAACAGTGCCCTCCTGATTGTGGAGTTGTTGTGCAAGATGGGAGGTATTTAAGATATGGAAAAATCATTAGACAAATTCAGCAAAGTGAGTGCAAGTCAGCATGTCAAATAATACTTTTTGATGAAAACAGAACACTAGGTGATTATCTTCATCAGCAATCGAACACTGCACTTTTGCTTTCAAATTCATTTCTCAATTCGAAAAAAATTGATTTAAAGATAAGCGAAATAGAAATGGTTTCCTTTTCGTCACGTTCGCTTTTTAGAATCAAAGTTACAGATGCTAAAAATCCTTCGTGGGATATTTTAATTCGATTTTTAATTTCGATATTTGCAATTGCGGTTGAAATATATGAATAACTCAAAATAATCTTCTTTCGTGATAACATCACTTTTCTTCGTTATATAACATTGTTCTATAACGCACATATTTTAATAAATTTTTTTGTTTTTTGCGCACTTTTTTACCACTTTTTAAACGTTAAAACATGGAAAAAGAAACAATTTCAGGAATCAGCGATTCCAACATAGAATCTTCTGATGCAAATATGGAAGAATTTCTAATGCGAATTGCAAGTGATGCATCAAGTTGTGTTTCAAAATCAGATGGAAATTTGAATAAAATTGATACAAAAAACAAAGATGGAAAACAAAAAATACCAAAACCACCTAAAAAAGTATTTATTAATTTAGGTAATGACAAAAAAGAAAAGAAAAAGCAACAAAATAATTCCGAGAAAAATGATAATCAAAAAGAAGAACCAAAATTCGTTAAAAAACAATCATACTTTGCAGGGTACTTGGAAAGCTCCTCAACTACTACACCAGAATCGGTGAAAGGACCAAAAATTTCAGTGCATTCTCCAAAAACTGAAAAGTTTCGCAAAGCTCTTTTTGTACCAAAGAAAAGCTTAGACCCAATTAAATCAAAAGCTTCAGTGAAAGCAAAAAGGGACTATGAAGAACTCCTCAAATCAATGAAGAGAGCTGCAGAACAAGAACAAAATGATAAACGAAATTTGTTCACAAACAAAAACATAATAAATCGCATGTAATAAGGAAATAAATTTTTAATGTATCACACATATGATTTTGTTTGTTTTAACTTTCTTTTTCCTTACTTATTTTTTTTTCAAAAAAAGGTATTATTATATGTTTTAATGATTGCATGCAATTTTGAAATAAAAAATGATTAAAATGAATAACATTATTTGATATATATAAGAAAACACTTACTATTGTAATATAATTTTGTAAATGTTGTAGACGAACGATAGACAAATTAAATAACCAAGAAATCGTTTTTCACAGAAAAAACCATCGTTATTTCGAAATTTCTATCGTTATACCGAAACTAATAGTAAAATGATATCGAAGAAAGGTTTATTTCTCTAGAGAATTAAAATATACACTTTCATTTATATATAAAGAATGATAAAATAAAAATATAATTAAAAAACAACATATTTAACACATTATTTGATAAATTTCTGGCACTTCTCCGCCAACTTTGTATTTCCGCATTTTTTTGCCTGTTCCATTATATCGATCATCAAATCCTTTGCGCATTTCTTTGCTATCACGAATGCCTCATCCAAATTCCCGAATTTTATAAACAGTTTTGCCTTCGCTGTGTCACTTTTTACATTTGCCTTAATGAAAGGAAACAACGACTTTTTATCCAATGCTCTTTTTGCTATAGTTTCCACCATTATTACCACGATTATATCATAATTTGGATCCTTTGAATACTTCGAAAAACCTGCGAAGAATTGCGAAACCGCTCCCTCGCCACTTTTTAATAACCTGTCAATGTATTCATCGCAAACGTTCTCAAAAGTAAACGGCATGAAAATCATCGCGTCCATTACGAAGTCGAGTTTCCCCATATTTAGGAGTAGTAAGATGACTTTCATAGAGTTATCCTTATTTTTAATCACCTCAAGTTCATTAGAAAAAGGTATTTGATTCTCGATGCACAAATTAATTAATTTAATTTGCAAATGAACTCTATTTCTTAAAGCTACCAATTCCCCATGTTTATAAATGGGGAATAAAACTTCGTCATTCGACTCTCGTAATGAAATTGATTTCTCACAAGATGATTGAATCTTTTGAATTGAAAACAATTCTTCTTCAAATGAGTTACAATGTTCGAAATAAGACAACGCCGAATTAATTGACATGTCATAGAAAGAAAGTCTAAATTGGACATCACATAAAGTCAAATACATTTCGAATTGTTCAAGAAAATCGAATATATCTTTAATATATTTTGCGAATTCATTAAAATTTTTCGATACTCGAACCCACAAAAGATTCCATCTTTGATATTCTAATGCAGGTTTCATTATATTATTCAAAAAGAACTTTGATTTATTTTCGACAATATTTAATAATGAAAACGCGTCATCAAAACGTCCTAAAGAACAATAGAACGAACTTAAAAATCGTTCTTCGCCAATAATTTTTAATGATTCTTGAATTGACATAATATTATTTTTTGATAATATAAATGTATTCATAATTTTTAATTGATGTGAAATCGATAAATATAAAGAAGGAATATCGATTTTCTTTTTCGTTATTTCATTAATTAATATTTCGAAAGTTTCATTTGTAGGCATAATATAATATGATATATCGAAAGGATTTGGATGAGATAATATATTAATAATTTGTTGAGCAAATTGTGAATATATTTGATGAGTTTTAACATTAGAAAGTGTTAATAATATATTATTCCCTTGTTGTAATAAGTTTAACCCATAACAAATAATTAAATAATGGATGATGAAATATATATTATCAATTCCCCAATATGAACATATATTAATCATTAACTCGAAATAATCATTATTAATACACATCTCTGCTAATATTTGTCCTGTTTCTTTTGTTAATATATTATTGAAATTATAACTTTGTTGGAACTTTTGATATATATTTTTTTGTGTAAATAAAGCTAAAACTTCAATTTGTGAAAAAATTGATTCATTCGTCGAATGTATTGTACCAGAAATTAAAAATGAATTCTTTAATTTATAAAATATTCGATTCATTTTGTTTAATGATGTTTGTGCTTTTTGTTCTGTTTCATTAGAATTTACTTCGATTTCAGATATATAATTAATTGATTGTGTAATGATATAATTAAACATTTTCAAGTCTAATCGATAATTTGTAATATATTCTTTTGATATTATTTTTAATTTTTGAATTAAATCGATTTCATTACGTTTGATAATTTGATTAAATAATTCTTTGTTGATTGGATATTTACGATTTAATCGATCATTTTCTAATTGTTTTTCTTTTTGGACAATTTTTCTTGTTTTATTTATTACTTCTTGAATATTTTTTGGGAATTTTTGTTGATTTTTTAATATGAAATTATCACATTTTATTATAAATTCTTTCAGTTTATTTTGTTTTTGTAATTCATTTATTAAATTATAAATTTCTTTAACTTCTAATTTAAACTCTTTAATATATTTCTTTAACATATAAAATAAATTATTTTTTATTAAATATGGAAATACAATTTTAGGATTAATCGAATTTAAATTATCTTTTAAGTATTCAATTGATTTATATCCTAAAAAACCATTTAATTCATATAAATCATTTGGTTTAATACTTTCTAAATGTTCATAAACATAATTTTTAAAATGTTCTGGGAATTTATAAAACAACAAATTTAATTCTTCATGATTAAATATATTCTTTTCAAATGCTTCTTTAATATAATTTTGAATTTGATTTTCGGAGATATCATTTTCGATATAATATGTTAAATCGACAATTTCTTCATAAGATTTAAATTCCGAATTTTCTTTACCGAATTTCTTTATCATAAATTTATCGAAAATTGAATTTTTAGATGAATTTTTACTTTTATTGTTTGAGTTATTTTTATTATGCATTTTCTTTAATGTCGTTTTTAATGTGGATGAATCCCATTTTCCATTTTTAATTTTCTCATAATAAAATGCTAATGCAGTAACTTTTGAGTTTTGAGATATTACTCCAAACAATGAATTATTAACATCATCAATTGAAGAATATTGTAAAATTAATTGTAATGCATTTGGCCCTAAAAGTGTTACAAGTGAATTCCATGAATCGATTTGATCACTTTTAACAATTAATTTAACTAATTCTTTAATTAATTCTTCATGTGAAACTTCAGTTGAAAAATTTATTTTAGAAAATCGAATTAAATTTTGGATCATATAAATACAATCTAAAAATGATGAGAACAAAGGAAATATACTTCGAAAAGATGTAATTGAAGGGAATGAAAATCCTTCGATTTCAATCTTCTCGATTAAATATTTCGCATCATTAATATGTGAGAAATCGAAAGGGTTTTTATTTTGTTTTCTTCGATAAATTATAATTGACAAAATTTCTTCGAATGAAATTTTCTCGAATTTATTAGTTTTTATTTGTTTTAAATAATCATTTAAATTAATTTTATATTGTTGATTTTCGATACCTTTTGATAAGAAATATTCCAAACTATAAATTGGTAAATCATCTAATTCTTTATCATTAATATTATTATTTGATTTTAATGAACGAATTAAACGAATAATATTAAAATATTTTTGATTACTTTTTAACATAAATAAAGCTGGATCATAATCATCTGTCTTCATTACATCATAAACAATACAAAGAGGTGAAATTAATACCGATTTAATCGAATTATTCCCTTGTGTAATTGCAAACATTAATTTATCATTTGATGAATTAAATATTTTTTCCGGTAAATAATTTGTTAAATTATATAAAATCGTTTGCGCTGTTTTAATGTCACAATAATAATCGCCATTCGACTTTTGTAAAAAGATTAATGAATATATATCAATAACAACTTGTTCACGAATTTTCTCATCTTCTATTTGTTCTAAATATTCACTAAAAGAAGTTTCTTCATAATTTAATACTAATTCTAATGCTGATAAAAGTGATTTAAAACTAAAAAAAAATGAAAAATCTTGTGATCGACTTTGATCAGATATCATAAAATATGAAAGTTTCGAATATTCATATAATATGTTCGGTGTGACTGTAAATAATATCGGCATAAAGATTGCCGGAATCGATTGTGTTAAAAAATCACTTCGATCATAGCGAATGCCTAATGTTTGAACAACAAAATGTGTAAAATTATAATCATTGATGATCCGGTCAAAAAATGTTTGCGCTAATGGATGAACATCGCCTTTATTAAACATTTTAACGAGGTCAAAAAGATTTTCGGAATCAAATTTAAAGGAATCAAATACACTTAATAAAATAAATGGTTGAAAATATTGATAATTTTTGGTGTAAACAACAATTTGATCCGGTCGTGAATTGATGATAAATCGTTGTGATGGCCGTGAAATGATGTCGAGAAAATGATGCGATTTACATAAAGATTCATTTAAAAGTGTGAAATTTCGCGTTTGCTTAAAGAGTTTAGAGGAATGTGGAAATGGTTCGTTACACATTAATAAGACTTGAATTGTCTTGATAAGCATCGGATCTGTAATTTGTGTAACCGATGTTAGAAATGATGGTACTGAGGTTGGAGTTATAAGGTTTTGTGGTAATGACTGTAATATTGATGGACTAATGGTCGTTTTCATTTGGAAAATTTCAAGACCAAATTTGGAAAAAAGAATGGTAGGAGAAATTGTGTCAAGAAAGGCATTTACAATTGGTTTGATGGAGGTATAAAGACCAGAATATGTACTATAAATGAAAAATAATGATTTGAAAAATAAATCACTTTCTTTTTTGTTGGAAGGAAGTTGCTTGGATGTAAGGACTTTGTAAACTTGAATTGCTGGTTGAGTTTTTAACTCTTTGAGAAAATAAAGATAGAATTCATCTGATTGTTCTTTTAGAAAAGAAGAAAGAAACGACCGTGCAAACCATTGTGCATCAACTGTGTTGTGATTTAATGGATAATGTAAGATTTCCTTCAAAAAATTTATGTCAACACAATGTTGAAAAAGAATTTGTAATTTATTTTGCCTGAGAAGAAGGTGCATAGTGCTTTGAGCTTTACTCATTTCTTTGTTTTCGATTTCAAAGAAATCTGATTTGAAGCTCATACAAGCACTTTTAGTGTTGACACTTTTGAACGATTTTAAGAAAGCAAAAAAATAGAACTATTTTTACTTATTTTAGACATAATACACAATCAAGAGACTTATGATCAGCTTAAATTATGAAAAAAAACAATTGATTTTATTTTTGATATATCAAATATATTTTTTGTTAAAAATATTTTTTATGTATAAACCTATTCACATCTTTTTAAATAAAGATGTGGTGCAATCAGCTTCACTCCTATAATCCATAGAGTTTGAAGATTTCTTGATTTTTATTTTTAATTCTAAACGTTCATCAAGCAATGTCTTCGCAACAAATTCCAATAGTTCCATTAAATTTTTCAGCAATGAAAGCGCTATTAGAGGAAAACAGAAGGCTAAGGGAACAATTGGATCAAGAAAAAACAGAATTATCGAAAGACATTGAGTCAATTAAAATTCATATTTCTGTTGCTGAACAACTAGCAAAAACAAATAGGATTTCGCCTGAAACTTACAAAAAATTTGCTGAGTTAAGATCATCTTTACAAGATCCAGGATTTCAACCAAATTTAACATTCTGCAAATTTTCTCCAGGATCACAAATCAACGATTTATCATCGCAACTTAAAGAAATATCCGAACTGTATGAAGAAAAACAAAAAGAATCCATAATGTTATCACAAAAGCGAACAGATCTTGCAATCAAAGAACAAAAATTAAATTCTAAAAAAAGTAATTCTCTTCGAGAACTCACAGCTTTACGCCAGCAACTACAGGATCTCATAGATACCAAAGAATCTATCGATAGTGAAAATAATGATTTGGAATCCTTGATAGAGTTTTGGGAAGAAAGAAACAAAAATGCAGAAAAAGTTTTACAAAAAGCATTTTCTGATCTTAAATCATTTCGCCAAGGAAATGATTCGCTACCATCACATATTCTTGAAGAATTGAATGATATTAAACAGACCCTTCAAGAATTTCAAAACACCCAAAGATCAAAATCTGGTTATAGCTAATAGCTTTATCAAAGTGATTGTTTGTTATCGCTATTTTCAAGAAAATCTCTTATCTTTTTCAAATTTAATTCAGTTAACTTTTTGATTATGAGCATTGGCTTCATGTGCTTAAGTGTGTCCTTCGCCCAATTTTTACTTGTTGTATTATCCTTTGCACAAAGGAAAAAGAGCTTTTCAAAAACACCATAAAAAGCAACCGGAATAGTGTATTCATTTCTATTCATCGTTTTTCTATATTGAATTTTCAATTCACAAAACTTAATTGAAAGGTTTCAAACAAAAACAATCATCTGAAATGAATATAAATATGTCAAAATCCTAAAACGATAGAAGCAGCCACATCACTTTCAATGAGTGTGGAACAATACATCGCTGAATGCGAAAAACTCGAGCCAAAGGTTAACACATATGGTGGCGATTGGCTCCGTACCTGGGACATGAACGATGAAGTTATCCGTTCAACTCTTAACTGCAGCTGGGCACTTGAAGAACTTATCCGCAAGAATGTATCATGCAAGATCTTCAATGGTGGTCTCGCCGCTTCTATCTTCCGTGATAACTCTACACGTACACGTTTCTCATTCATGAGCGCTGCTTCATTACTCGGTTTAACTCCATCAGATCTTGATGAAGGTAAGTCCCAAATCTCACACGGTGAAACAGTTCGTGAAACAGCTACTATGATCTCCTTCTTCACTGAATGCATTGGTATTCGTGATGATCTTTATCTTGGCGCTGGTCACACCTACATGTTAGAAGTTGCTTCATCCATCACAGAATCCCATGAACGTAACGTTTTAATGAAGCGTCCATGCATTGTCAATCTTCAATGTGATGAAGATCATCCAACACAAGCCATGGCCGATCTTTCTCACCTTGTCAAGCACTTCGGCTCCATCGAAGCCCTCAAAGGCAAGAAGATTGTTATGTCATGGGCATACTCACCATCCTATGGCAAACCACTTTCTGTTCCACAATCCATCATTGCCCTTCTTTCTCGTTTCGGCACAAATCTTGTTCTTGCTCACCCAGAAGGCTATGATCTCATTCCAGAGATTGTTGAAATTGCACGTAAGAATGCTGAGAAATCAGGCGGTACATTCGAAATTACACACGATATGAAGGCAGCCTTCGTTGGTGCTGATGTTGTTTATCCAAAGAGCTGGGCACCAATGTTCATATCTGCACGCCGTACAGAACAACTCAAAGCTAAGGACTATGATGGTCTTAAGGTCACTGAGAAAGAATGTCTTGAGCTTAACAAGAAGTTCATTGACTGGCAAACTGATGATGAGATGATGGCCACAACTAAGAATGCACTCTACATGCACTGCCTTCCAGCTGATATCTCTGGACTTTCATGCGAAAGAGGCGAAATCACAAACGAATGCTTCCAGAAGCACCGCTTGGATACTTATAACGAGGCTTCCCACAAGCCATTCATCATCGCTTCAATGATCATGCATTGCAAGTGCAAGTCAGTTGCAGCTGCACTTAAGAAGATAGTCGAACGCAATGAACCACATCAATTGGCTTAAGACTAAAATAAGTAAAGTGAACAATCTAAAATATTTCTGTGTTTTCATCAAATTATAACTAATCGTTCAATGGTTTTATACAACTAAAAAGACATTTTAATTCTTATTTCTCCAGTAATAACTTCTTGTCAAGAATTAAATAATTTATCATTTTTTTAAATGTGTTTGAAATGAAACTCTTTTTTCATTCGAATTTGAATACAATTCTTCTATCGAATTCAGGCAATTACCTCATTATATGTATGAGTTCAAGTTGAGAAAGAACTCTAAATTTAAAAATTTTTTAGTGTTGTGAAAATAAAAAACATTTATTAATTACATAGTGATTGGCGAAACAGAGAAAGTTGCTCTGGGTTTAGTTTCGCTATTTCTCTTTTTCCTTAGTGCCGCTTGTACTTTATCTGTATGTGAAACAGTTTCGAGGTGTCTATTTTCGAATTTTCTAATCCTTTCACCTCTCATTTTGTCGATTGCCTTTTTTCTTTCCAAAATTGCTGTTTCCTTTATCATTGATGGTAAGATCAATGACGTTTGAACATTTCTATCATTGTCTTCGTCGTCAGCTTCTTCTTTAGGCATTCGATAACTTCGAATCCATTGTGTCGAAGAATCAGCCGACGCACCATTTATGTCATTTACTGTTAGACTTAAGTCAATGTTATCATTTCTTGAAAGATAATTTGTGTGTGAAACACCAAAATCATTTTCAAGAATATGTCCATCATAATTATATTCAGGATTTAATGGATTTGTATGTCGTTTTGTTTTGAACATACCATCTGCATTAATGTCTGATACATCTAAAATCCGATTGGATGTATCAAAACGTCTGTTTTCAAATTTTGGTCGCGCTCCTGCAATGTCATCAACTTTCATGATATCGCGTGCAGGTTTTGTTGGCTTATATGATTTGGGATGAACACCAGGAATATCATCAAAGTTAAAGCCATCATATACAAATTTAGTAACTGGCGGCGGTTCTTCTTTTTTTGTTGGTAATTGATATTCAGGATTTAAAGGATTTGTATGACGCTTTGAATGTGGAAGGTTTCTACAAATACGAGGTTGTGCGCCTTCGATATCATTAACATTCATGATATCAACTGGTGCTTTGCTTTTATCAATATGTGTAATTGGTTTAGTGCCTTCTATATCACTAATATTAAGAACAAAATCATGTTGAAATCTTGAATCAGGCTTATATTGTGCGCCATCAATATCATCAGTCCTTAATGAAAAATCTTCATTTTTAGTTCGTACAATAGGTTTTTGGTTTGGTATTGTTGACATAGTCATTGTTGAAAATTTTTCATTACTTTCATAAGTTCCAAAAACAATTTGACTTTTATTTTTATCTGGATTAAATCTTCGCATTTTTTAGACAAGATCGTTAACGAACAAAACCGTTTTTGCCACTTCACATAGCGGTTTTGACCATAACTAGAAAATGAAAATTACAATAACTCCAAATAATCCAATGATATTTCTTGGACAAAAGTTCACAGTCCAAGTAGACATATCAGATTGTGAATCAAAAGTTTTATGGGTTTCCGCACAAATTGCTGGAAAGGTTCGATCATTAAAACCTGCAACAGAATCAATTCTTCAAAATCTTGTTCATGATTCGCTTGGAATACAACAAGAAACTCCATTCTTTGGTCATGTAATGAGTGGTTCAAGACTTATCTCTAGGAATTTTTATCCTCCAAAGTCATTTTGTGCCACTTTGATTGCGAACGGCATCCCTCCGTCCTATGATGGGGAAGGTATTTCCATTAAATATGAACTTCGTTTTGCAGCTCAAATAGAAAATCAACCTGTTACAGCCATTTCTATTCCAATTCGTTTAATTGCTCCATTCTCATCTTCTCTCATTCTTGAGAAGGCCCAATCCACAGGTAGCTTCGAAATCACATCATTTGAAACCGGATCTGTTCCAGCTCCATTTTCACTTGGCTGTCCATTTAAGGATACGTCAACCCACAAACTTCAAACCTATCAAATCCAAAGCAAAGGATCGACCATAGTTCTCATCACCATGGATTCAAGTTTTAATGCGGGCAATGAAGTCACAGGCGTCATTGATATCAAAGTTCCATTAAAAGAAGTTCACATCAAAGTCATACGAAACGAACTTTACGAAGCAAATGGCCATAAAGAAACAACTATTTTATCGACCACAAATATTGGACTTGAAAACACATTAATGAAACGATTCAACATTCCGATTACGTTCCAAACTGTACCCAATTTTTCGACTGATATTTTTGTTGTCAGTTATTTGGTTCAATTCATTTTTAACCAAGGAACAGAACAATTACAATGGGAAACACCAATTTATGTTCATCCTCCAGTGATATCTCTTTCTACCCAAAGAACTCCTTTAAACTTGATATAAGCAGTAAAAGAAATGTAACTATAAATAAACGATTTACTACAATGTTTATATTTGTGCTCGTGCAATCACTTTGAGTTTAATAGAAGAAAAATCGACGTCGGGGCGCTCCGACAAAACCGCAATGGAGTCAAAACCGCCGGCGCCGGGTATAACCGCCGTGATGACTGAATCAAATGATTCAACTTCATCTGCAATTTTTTCGACTTGTGGAGGAACTATGGGAACGCCCCATTTGTTGGTGATTTCAATGAGGGTGTTTCGAACTTCTTTGAACGTTCTGCGAATTTGGGTGATGTCATATGAAAATAACGCATCTGTGGCTAGGCTAACTTTAAGCTGAAGTTTATCATAAAGACCTGATCCTTTTGATTTTGATAGAAATTGTCGAACAAGCCCTGGCGTTTCTGAGCCAGCAAAAGGAGTTGATAAAAGAAGTACATAAATTAAATTTGATGAGTGATGAGGAATAACTTCATAGTTCCATTTATCATCAATATGTTCAAAGTTAATGAATTCTGGAGATGGCCTACGGAAAATTTGTGATCCCCATATTGCACATGAAATGTCAAAGCATGAACCAATATTTCCTTGTGTTATACTGTGTGCAACTGCAGAAAATTTAAAGATTTTTTCTTCAGGGTTTTCGAGATTAGGAACAAATAAACCAAATAAACTTTTCATGATTGATACAGTTGTTGCAGAACTAGACCCAAGACCAACTTTTCCATTTTCATTATAAAATTCTGGATCACCAATTAATTCCATTGATATATGAAAATCAGGAATTGGATTTTTTTTGAAGAATACATGTAAAGAGCCAAGAATATATCGCTCAAACTTTTTTCCAAATGTTGATGGATCTGCCCAATCACATTCCATAAAATCAAATGTATAATTGTGTGGTAGTATATTGACATGAACTGCAAACTGTGAATTGTTATTATCAGTAATTTTTCTTGTAATGCATCTAACTTTAGGATCTAGAGAGAGAACTACACCTGTATTTTTATTGTCCAAAACTAGATAGCCACCAAGGATTAGACATTTTGAGTGTCCTTCTCCAACTGATTCTTCCTCCATCAGCAGTTCGGCCGTTTATTTTTATCCAAAGAACGTTTACTTTTGCTTTAATTTTTTTTACCATTATTTACATGGATTTGCATGTTTAACATATTTTCACCAATTGGATGTTGAGCCCTTGAAGAAAAATTCATTGCTCTTCAATAACATCCATAGGTGCACCTCATAATATAATTTCGAATTTTTGAAATTAAATATTCAAATGCGAAAGCAAAACCAAAAACACAACAAATAAAAACCAACAAACGACCAGGGTTGCAATATGAGAAAATTTGGGTCCAAATGGGGAAAAAGCTCGAGTGTGGATAACGTATTTTTAACGGTCCCTTTTTAAACGTATGCTTAAACAGTTTGTGTTCGAAGGTACGAGAGGAATAGAACTCATAAAATTCATAATAAATGATTGCTCAAACACCGAAAATCATTCAGATATGAAATATTAAATATAACGTTAAAATATAAAAAACTCATTTTTCGAACTACAAATCGAAGTCATGAACGAACAAATATTAAATAATTTCCTTTATTAATCACATATAAAATTAAAATGTTAATAACGTAATAGAAAGATATTTCCATCTTGTTATATTTTTCGATTAAATATCTACTATATTTCATAAAAAATCATAATATTCCAAGGAAAAAAGCATATCGATATTTATTAAGAATGATATTTAGTCAAAACAAGCAAAATTTCACGCAGACTATTTAGACTGCAGTTTGAAAAATGCTGGTTGTGATGGAAAGTTTTACTGTGTTTATTTTATGGAATCAATGAAACAATACCAATAATTGGCATTTATTTTGGTGCAAATCACAGTAGTATTTCTGTATTTAGAAACAGTTCAACTGAATTCATCACTGATATTCCTTCTTATGTAACTTTCACTGAGAACGGAAATGTAATTGTTGGGAAAGACTCAAAAGAACAACACTTATTTATATTCTACAATATATGACTTTAGGGATTTGACGAATGTTTAATGATCATATTCCTCAAGATAAAATAAAATGTTGGCCATTTAAAGTTGTTTGAGGCCAAGACAATTTACCCATGGGTAAATTCCAAATAACGTTTGATGAATCAAATAAATTATATTCAGCTGTTGACATTTTAACCTAACTAGTTCATGTTAACATTAATAATAATCGATAGTGTAATGTTAGTTCTGTTGTTGTATTTAAGTGAAGGATTTGGATGTATATCAATGCAAAAGGGCGCAAAATTAACTTTTTAAATAAGTTTGAATTAAAAAACGATATTTGAGCTCAAAAAAAGTCGTGTTTATCATCGAAAATAAATTGCATAATTTATTGATTTTCTCTCATTTCCGAAAACCAATGATAATATTCATCTTCACACATACACAAATATATTTTATAAATTTAACAGAATTTTATTCATTTACATTTAGGTAAAAAGTGAAATAAATTTCATTTATACCCTTGAAAAATAAATAAATAAATCGATTTATTAAATACAAATTGACTATTCTCTGTTTCTCATTTCTTTCTTTATTCTTTTTTTGAGAAGCCTTAAGTTACTTTGTACCACAGCTCTTAAATGAGCATCTCTTTTACACATATGTTCAATTGCCGACAACTCATTATATGCAACGATTAGCTCATCCTGTTTGACTTGCGACACGGCGTCTTGTGGTTGGCATGACAAAAACGCCCATCTCACCTCATCGATATCGATTCTTCCATGTCGCCATTTCTGATATGTTTGCGTATTTTGCAAATTCTCGAAAAGCTTTTTAGGGAATTCGCCGAAATACTTTTTGAATTCGTTTCCGTCAATTTTACGATTTAATATGTTGAAATAAGGATTGAAAAGAAGTGCACAATAAACATACTGTGTAAGAATGCATAGCAAACGATATGTCTTTCTCGAATATTCTTCGCGAAGTTTCGCTGACGGTTTTGTTTGATTAGGAATTGTTTGATTCATGGCAAGCTGACAAATTGTATTAAACCCTTTGCAATGCTCAGCAAGCTCAGGATCAGTTGTTGCAATGAATTTATATTTCGTTTCTCCATTTAATATTTCTTGATAGCGTGGATCGTTTGATTGGGTATATAATAAATATGGTTCTTCATATTTTAGGGGTTCAAAAAGTGATAGCGTAGCAATGGCAGAGATGGAGGCTATCTCAGCTGAGGGGGCAATAAGCATTACCCCATTATTTGAAATTATGGAATTCCATATTTCGTCAATGTAAGGTGAAATAGGTATAACACTAAAATTAGATGTCCAGCTTGTGATGGTGGAAAAATCAATAATATGTTTTTTGAATGGATAATTTATCACAATTTCATTTTGGCAGTTAGAATGCCATGATATCATTAAAGACTTGGCAAGGCCAAAGCGACAGAGAGGATCGCTTTCTGGAGTAGTTTGAAATGTTTCTTGTAGAGATTTAAAAAAATCAAAGAAAATTGCTGGACGAAAAGTCGAACTTACAACCACAATAGATGCAGGAATTCTCTTGTAAGTAAATGCCCATGCAAAACAATACGAATCATTCGTATTGAAAACAAATACTTCCTCATCTTTTGTTTTAAGTGTTTGAGGAATGCAAAGGGCTGTTATTAAGGAAATTTCATCAATTTCAGCGCCTTTAGGATATTGCTCTGTAAGTTGACATGGATCTCCTTCAAATAAAAGCACTAAATTGAACATTTCTTTTTAAAATATGTCGCTTTCTTTCAATTAATTGACTATAAAAAAATTACATTTTTTGGTACACCCCAATAACCATTCAAAATAGGCATTTGTTAAAAATTTCTTCTTGAATAACAATGAACTGATATCAATATTGAAAATTATTTATGGTATTTAGTGCAGTCCTTATTATATGATCTTTATTTGGTCACATAGAAAATGATTCATAATGATATGTATATTAAAACAATTACTTCTTTCTAAAAATCTTTTTTTATTTTTTTTTATTAATTTTTTAGATCCAATTTCGACAACGAATTGGCCCATCTGGTGAAAGTGCACAAAGAGAGCAAAACTCACATTGTACTTCTTTTGCTCCTTCTTTCAAATGCTTCACTAAATATGGGTCTTTAAAGAATGGCCTTGAAAGAGAAATCATATCAATTTCTCCACTCTTTACAGCCTCTTCCATTTTATCCGCATGTTTCCATCCGCCAACGCAAGCCACGACTGTTGAAGGGAATGCTTTCTTCAATAGAATTGCTTGTGGAAGATTATAACCTTCGATAAATGGAATTCCTTCAGTCATTTTCTTAGCAATTGGAATTATTTGCTCAGCGATTTTTGAATTTCTTCGTATTAAGTCTTCATTATATATTGAACGTGATACATATCTTGGATCTGTACATGATGCTTCAATAAAGTCAAGTTTCGGTAATTCTTTAACAGTTTCTACACATAATTTAGGATTCATTCCGCCTTTGACAAATTCTTCGCCCATTATTTTGATCCCAACAATAAATGAATCATTTGTGACTTCACGAATTCCTGCGATTATTTCATGGATAATTCGTGCTCGATTTCGAACGCTGCCACCATATTTATCTGTTCGCTGATTGAGTATTGGTGATATAAAATCACTTAAAAGCGTTCCATGAGCACAATGAATTTGGATTCCATCAGCACCAACTTGTTGAAAATTCTTGGCTGAACGTATGAATGACTCAATAACTTCATCAATTTCTGATTCTTTGATCGCTCTTGTTCCTTTGGTTATACCTGACGGTGTAATCGGTTGATGATGTGATAAGGATTCTGTACAATGACCACCGCCATGAACTAATTGAAAAACAATTTTCGAGCCATTATTTTGTATTTGTTTGATGGTATCTTTCCACATATCGCAATGTTTTTTAGTAAAACATCCTGTTTGCTTTTCGGCTGAAATCCCACTGGAAAGTGTATGCATAAATCCAGGAATAATTAAACCACATTCCCCTTTGCTGTATTTAATCATCTGATCGAATAATGGTTTAGTTGGATATCCATCTTCATCTGCAAGTTTTTCCCATGTTGCTGATCTCATGAACCTGTTTTCGACAAATACATTTCCGACTTTGATTTTAGAAAATAAGATCGAGTTCCTAATCATTTGAAAATGAAGTGTTGTCATTTACATTGAACTTAAGTTTTTTGAATCGAAACTGTAAAAACTTCTCAATATTTATCGGCACATTTAAACAATCAAATCCAATTTGGCAGATCACTTCTTCCACTACATGACAACTACCCATCAAATGATCATATACTGCAACGATAAATTTTGTATTTTTATTGTGAAAAAAAGAATGTGATTTTAGTTTCCGAGATTTTAATAGGAATTATTTCACGCTTAATAGAAACATCTGATATTTTGATTTTAACTTCTTCTTCATTTGTATGAACTTGACCATGCTTTCAGAATTGTTTCTAAAGTTATTCTTTATTATTTGTAGAATAAATAATAATAATTTATTACTTAACTCATTTATTTTCTCATCTCTAATCATTAACTCATCACTTACTTCTTCAATAATCGGAATCGAATCACATACTTCACAATTAATTAGTTCCAAATTATTTGTAATTTCTTTGACTCTAGGGTCATTGTTAAGAGGAATTTGGGGAATATGATTGATATTGTTCAAGTCAATATTCTCTATAATTAAACCACCATCTATAAATTGAATTGGTAGACCTGGAACTGTTAAATCCATGTTTCTATTAATTAATCCTGAACGAGGTGGGGAGTTATTAAAATTAAAATCAATGTTTCTTAATAAAATTAAAATTGGAATGTTAGAATTATTACTAATAACGTTCCTTTGTATTAGAATATTTGTATCTGGGATTCCAAGAAATTTTCTAACTGTAGGGATTTTGTTACGAATTTTAACATTATAAATAATTATCGACCAAATATAACCGTTAGTGGAAAATGATTGATCTAAAATTTTTAACTGGAATATGTGATCGGCGAAATGCTGTCTAAAATCATCAGGGTTTGTAATAAAATAATTACAATTTGGTAAAAAACATCTACGTATAACAAAACCTTATTCATAAGTATAAAATGAAAATGGTATTAAATTGTTGATAATATTTGGAACTTGATATTTCAATCTCTCATATAAACAAGCGTATAATGTAAGTTCGTGAGGTAAGAAACGCTTTGGTTGGTTGATTTCTTGTGGTTCATGCTCTTCTTCCAAATATGCATGTTTGATGCATTATGAAAATATATAAGAAATCCGTAGACAAAGTGGATAAAACGAACATGGGAATGTGTTTGGTGTTGGAATAAGGTTGTAGGTGCTTAATTTAAGTAATTCTGTAATGGGTGAATTCATCACATTCTCGGAAATTTATACGTTTAGACTAATGATACCTCTAGATGTGTTGGGGTCGTTCTGGAGGTGTTCCTGCTGTGTTCTGTATAGCCTATCGCTGATTTCTGGAGAAATTATCTCGAAATTATTTATCTCCGAAAAAATTTTTTCCGTCCAAAAAGAAATCTTAATAAGGTTATCAGGGGTGCTGATTACGGTAGTATCATTTTCTCGACTTAAAATTGCTTGCATTCAAAAAATCAAAAAAATGTACCACCCAGGACTCGAACCTGGAATCTCATGCTCCGTAGGCACACGCCTTATCCATTGGGCCAGTGGTACTTTCCTGTTAGTTTATAAGTAAATTAAACTTGAATTATCATGAAATAGATATATTTAAATTTTACTTAATTAAATATTCGATTAAATTTTTATCAAAAAATATTTTTGCATGGAGGGTGGAATTAAATTGTTTGAAAATGGAATACATTATAGTGTTACAATTGGGATAATTCAAATATTTGAATTTATTTAGTAAAAATCACATTAAATCATTCATGTTTAAGAAGTAATTTAACTATTTCTGTATTACCTTTTTGAAATGCTTTCATAAGTGCTGTTTGAAATATTTTGAATGAAATCCAAATTTTATGTTTTAACATAAAATTATTATAAAAAATTTTAAATAAAATATTTAAATATCTTTAGCATATATATATATCAATTCCTTCATGTTCAAGAAGTAATTTAACTATTTCAACATATGAATTATTAGATGCATAAATTAATGCTGTCCACAATATTTTAAATAATCACCAAATGTTAATTTAAAACAGACTATAATGGAAATATATATGAAATGAATGATATAAATATCTTTAACATTTACATCAATTCCTTTTTTTGTAAGAAGTAATTTGACTATTTCTGTGTGTCCATTTTGAGAAGCATACATAAGTGCAGTCCAAAATTTAATGAATAATTTTCAAATATTATTTTACGATTCCAAATTTATAAAAAGAAAATTTTTAGCGTTAACATCAATTCCTTCTTTTGCAAGAAGCAATTTAACTATTTCAACATATCCATTATATGATGCAGCTATAAGTGCTGTTTTAAACAATTTAAATTATTTCCAAATATTATTTTGAAATAAAAAACAAATAGAACATATATCAGGGAAAAGAAGAAAATAGTTTTATCATTGAAATTAATTTCTTTTTGTTCAAGAAGTAATTTAACTAAATCTGTATAACCATAATAAGAAGCATCTATAAGTGCTGTATTAAATAAAATAAATTATTTCCAAATATTATTTTAAAACATATAGTTATTAAAATGTATAATAAATAAAACGATCAAATATTTTTTGCGTTAATATCAATTCCGTTTTGCTCAAGAAGTAATTTAAATATTTCTTTTTGACCATTTTTAGATGCATACATGAGTGCTGTATTAGATGATTTCAATAAATTCCAAATATTATTATTAAATATTTTATTAATAAATTTAACATTAATTAACAAATATAAATATTTTTTGCATTTATATTATTCATAAGTAAATATTTTAAACATTTAACTGATCCAAAAAATGCTGCATAATCAATTAATGTAACATTTTTTTTTATTTATAAAAGAACATCTTTCATAAAGTGATGGTTCAATTATTTGGTCAAAATCAAAATCATTTTGTGATGATATTTCTTGAAGTTTATCGATTTCATCATTTCGAATTATTTTCGCAATTTCTAATGGATTAACTCCTTCATGAATTAATTGCTTATGAAGTTCCCAATTATTCTTTGAAAGTTTTTCGATATTTTTGATGAAATAGATATAAAATGGAATTCTGATATTATTCTTTAAAAAATCCAATCTTTTAGATGATAAACAGTGCGCAAAATAAAAAGTTTTTTTGTTTTCAACTAAATTTGAATTAATTAAATTTAATTCTATCATTTTCTCAAGAAGAAAATATGATTCCTGGGTATCTAGTTCAAAAAGAAATTGTGAAAATGTATAAATTATTGCACAGCCTTTGTTATCTTCTTCTTTGTTTTCGATTTTTTGTATGAAATTAAGAAATATTTGAAAGTCTTTCTTATGCGATTGAAATGCTGAATAAATAAACTGACAAATAATCATATTGAAAGAAGGTAAAATATCATATTTAACCAAGTTTGTAATTTTTTCAACAATTTCATCGCCATTATCTTCTTTCAAATCAAAAATTAGTTCCTCAATAGTTTCCAAAATTTGTGTCCATTTGATACTAGGGAAGCACGTGGGTGATTCTATTTTATCTTTTCCGTTTTCGTATTTATTTAACATGTTATTAATAAAAAAAATCAAACAAAAAATAAAATATGGATTAATGTGCCGATCAATAAAGTATTTAATTTCTGGAAACGATAAGGAAATGTGGGTACTTAACGTACATTTATCAAAAAAGTGATTTAATTTGAGAAGATAACCTCCGACCAGACAAAAATGGCGAAAGGTGTAGGTGAACAAAAGATAGCTGTTACTGCTTCAGCTGGTGGTGGCGGCTTCAAAATGGGAAAACGTGGTAAACTTCAGGTAGGAAAACCATTCACACCAAATGGAGCTTTGATTGTCACTACTTTATTAATCGGAACTACACTTCTCCTTCATTTTGTTGGACGCTTCGTTAACTAAACCTATCAGGAAGTAGAGTAATTAAGTTTCATAAAATAACTATTTTATTTTATTTTTAATTTTGGAATTAAACAACAGTAATATGACAATTGTATACCAAATTAGGAAAAATGCTTTTTTGTTTATGCAATTATACTTGAATATCTGTCCGCCATGGTGTTTATTAGTTAAATTACTTCTTGAAGAAGGAATTGATATTAATGCCATCAAATTTTATAAAGATCTGTTTTTGACAATATAGTCACCTTATTAATCCCTGTCCGGATAGAAAAGCCCCTATCTCTTGGTAAAGTAAAACACAAAAATTCACTAAAATTCTCAAAGTTTAATAAAAACATCAACTAAAATTGCATTACTTGACTGTTTGATTTATTTATATTGCGTTTGTGTGAGTGATCTTAAAAACATAATAAACATTTCATAAATTTGTCAAAGGATCACTAAGCTTGTCACACTGTGATGTAGTAGTATGCGTGTGTTGCTATGAGTGTAATCTACCTTGTTTCCTTACATCATGAGGTTTGGCCTTCGCACAACATATTTTCATAAACTTTGATATCGATACAAAATTAAATAATCAATATTTTTAATTTGATAAATTTTAGCATAAATAGAATGCGAAATGACCTTCACTTCAGTGTTTGAACAGCTTTCGAAAGTTTGGTTTTCTTATGATGAAAATGTTTCTTCTGATGAATTTTTAAACGTCCTTCTGGTGAATGAATGATTTTTATAAGCCTAATTTACAAGGCATTTGTTGCAATGATAGTCCAGAAGATCCATCGTTTTCCAGTATATACAGAAATATTCGTTGTTTCACTGAGAATGATGGTCAAACGTTTGGAACATTCCCACGATTTCCAACAATATTTACACTTCGAGATCTTCTTTACAACATAGCAGATACGTACAATGCGTTTCCAGCATTTGGTTCCAAATCAGATCATAATACAATTGAATGGATCACATATCATGAATTTTATGAACTTGTTTTTTCCTTTTCACTTGGTCTTAAACACATCGGTGTGCAAGCTGGCCAAAGTGTAGCTGTTATCATGGAAAGTTCAACTTGGTTTGCATTATCACAATGGTCGTTAGGGTTTTATGGTGCTGTTATGGTTCCTATACGTGTTAATCAAGATCAAAAAGTTATACCAATTATCATTGATGTTCTTGATTGTCATTATCTTTTATGTTCAATTGAAACATTTCCATTAATCAGTCTTCTTGCTTCACGTTCCAAGAAGCTGCAAGCGATCATCATAGTCTGCGATTCCCAAAACCTTCAAAATATCTCCGAAAAAGTCACAAATTTTAAGAATAAGCAACATTCAATTCCAGTATATGATCTACCAAAACTTTTAGAAGACTCTTCAAACGAAGAGAAAATATTCCAACAGATATATGCCACCTCTCCTGCAGTTATTAGTTTTGGATCAGCGACATGCGGAACATTGAATCCTTCGATACTCACACATGCAAATGTAATTGCATCTGCAGTCGGGTTAACATCATCTGGGTATCATTTTGGTCGCGATATTTATTTATCCACCATTCCAATGTATTATATATTTGAGCGCTCTATGCAATTAGTCATATTAGCTTATGGCGGATGCATTGGCTTTGTCGAAGGCGAATACATCGAAGCCTTAAAACTATTAAAGCCCACGATAATATCATTCACTGGTCAAGAGATCGAAATATTTGCCGATGACATCTTACAAGAAACTTCTGGAACAAATTGGTTCAAAAGAGTTTTATTAGATTTCGTCTTCTCTGTTGTCTCGCAAACTGAAGAAGCGAACATAAAAATCCCGTGGCTTTTTGAGAATACCATTTTGGAGTCACTCAAGCAAAAAGTCGGCGGAAGGTTAAAACTTATTGTGACATCTATGATGGATGCGCAAGTCCGCGTATTACATTTCTTGAGAACTGTTTTGCAAGTTCCGATTATACAAGTTTATGGCACTGCTGAAACAGGCGGAGTAATTTCGGTGCAACATGTGTCGAGTGTTGGTTATACGAACGTAGGCGCGCCTTGTACTTCATGCGAAATAAAACTGAGAGATTTCGATGAGGCGAGAATTAAGGTGAAAGATGATAAAATGGGAGAAATATTGGTAAAAGGTCAAAACGTATTCGTGGGATATAAAGGGAATAAAAACTTAACAAAGAAAGTGCTGTCGGATGATGGTTGGTTCGCTACGGGAGATATCGGAAGAATTAATATGAACGGAGAAATCGAATTGTCGGATACTGTACAGAACTTTAGAATTAGAATGAGGCCGTTTAGGAGAAATGTGAATGAAAACGAAAATTAATTTTATGTAAACATGTTAGTTATTGGTGAATATTTATGATCGAAAAGGAAATATGTTAATAACGATAGATTCTTATGTAATTATTAAAAAAAAATTCATAAAAAGCTTGCATTTCTTTTATAAGATAGAATTTCAGAAAAATAAATTTTGTGTAAATTTTGCTTCTTTTATTTACATTTTAAGCTTTTTCCTTTTTTCCATTATTTTCTCTATCTTGCGAGGTATTCTTGCTTTTAATTGTCTTGGATGATCACCTAATATTGAATTCTTCTCTTTATTATCCCAAATCTTATTTTTTGCTTCATCAAAAGAACTTTCCATCTTGGATATTTCCCTTGAATTAATAATGGAACTCAAATGATTTAACACATCCTCTATCTTCATAGTTGATAAGTCAGTCTTCTCTTTATTCATTTCTCTATTGAATCTTTTGTTAGATTTATGATTGTAAGGGGATACTAATTGGGTTTCTCTTTTTGTAGATTTCTTAAATTTTTGTGGCTTTACATTAAACCACCTACTTCCTGAGTTTCTTAGGAATGAACCTTTTATGACTAATATAAGAAAAAGCATTTAAAGATTTTGACTTTATGTCACTAAAAAAAAATGAATAATAAACTAAAAATTATGAAGACATCAATAAAAAACTGTCATTTGACTTGTCCTAAGGAAAATAAATTACTATACATAATATATACTCTAATATAAATTAATTTAATTTATCCGATATCGTCATTTAAATGACATATTAAATATTTTTAACATTAACATCAATTCCTTCTTGTTCAAGAAGTAATTTAACTATTTTTGTATAAGCATATTCAGATGCTATCATGAATGCTGTTTCAAATATTTTAAACAATTTCCAAATATTATTTTAAAATTTCAAATTATAAAAAGAAATTCTAAATAAAAAAAATAATTATTTTTTGCATTAACATTTATTACTTTTTGTTCAAGAAGTAACTTAACCATTTCTGTATGACCATTTGCTGATGCAAACATAAGTACTGTGTTAAATAATTTGAATAATTTCCAAATATTATTTTCAAATTAAAAATTATTTAAATAATTTTTAAACAAAACAAATAAATACTTTTAGCATTAATATCAATTCCTTCTTGTTCAAGAAGTAATTTAACTATTTCTATATGACCATTTGAAGATGCAAACATAAGTGCTGTTCTAAATAATATAAATAATTTCCAAATATTATTTTAAAATAAAAAATCATTAAAATAAATAAAATGAATAAATATTTTTAGCATTAATATCAATTCCTTCTTGTTTAAGAAAGAATTGAACGATTTCTGTGTAACCGTTTGAAGATGCCCAAAAAAGTGTTGTATCAAATAATAAAAACAATTTCCTAATATTGTTTTGAAATGTAAAATTATTAAAATAAATAATAAATAAAACAAATAATTATTTTTTGCATTAACATCAATTCCTTTTTGTTTAAAAAGCAATCGAACTATTTCTGCATGACCATTTGATGATGCCTTAAGAAGTGCTGTATTAAATAATTTGAATAATCTTCAAACATTATTTTAAAACAAAAAAATATTAAATTAAATATTAAACAACATAATTTAATATCTTTAGCATTAATATCAATACCTTCTTGTTCTAGAAGTAATTGAACTATTTCAATGTAATTAAATTCAGATGCCAAGATAAGCGATGTTTTAAATAATTTAAATAATTTTCAAATATTATTTTCAAATTGAAAATTATTAAAATAAATTTTAAATAAAGCAAATAAATATCTTTAACATTAATATCAATTCCTTTTTGTTCAAGAAGTAATTTACTATTTCTGTATGACCATTTTCAGATGCATAAATAAGTGCTGTTTTAAATAATTTAAGTAATTTCCAAATATTATTTTAAAATTTTAAATAAAACAAATAAATATCTTTAGCATTAATAACAATTTCTTTTTGTTTAAGTAAAAAGTTAAATATTTCAGTATTTAAAAATTTATTAGTTAAAAATAATACGACAAACTCATTAGAATTTTTAATTTTTTCAATTTTATTTTCATAAAGGTATTTAAAGATATCATTTCGATGGAATTGAATTGCTGCTTCATGTGCACCTTTAAAAGATGAATGATTTTGTTCACATAAATGAATGATTTCTTCATTTCCACCTGCAACTGCATATTTACCTGTATTATTTACTTTTGCACCATTCATAAGTAAATATTTAAAACATTTAACTGAAGAAAAAAATGCTGCATAATCAATTAATGTAACATTTTCTTGATTAATAAAAGAACATCTTTCATAAAGTGATGGCTCAATTGTTTGATTAAAATTAAAATTTTGTTGCGATGATATTTCTTGAAGTTTATCGATATCATCAGATCGAATTATTTTTGCAATTTATAATTGATTAACTCCTTCATGAATTAATTGCTTATGAAGTTCCCAATCATTCTTTGATAATTCTTCATAACTTTTATTATGATATTTATAATGTTTGTAGTGATTTCTTAAAATGCTTGTTGGTTTGTTTGGAAAATGATGTGCAAAATAAAAATTGTTTTTATTTTCAACTGTTTTTGATGAAACCAAACCCAATTCGATCATTCTTTCGAGGATAAAATTTGATTCTTGTGAGTTTACGTTAAGAAGAAAATCTCTAAATCTATTAACCAATTCATAATTTTTCATTTTAAATTCTTTTTCTTTGTTTTCAATTTGCTTAATGAAATTAATATATAAATTAAAGTCTTTCATTTGCGAAAGAATTGATGAATATATTAATTGACTTAAAATTAAGTTTGAGTAATGAGATACATTATCATTTATTATTATATTCATGGATGAAATGATGGATTCAACAATGTTATCTTCACTCAAATTAAAAATAATTTCTTCAAGCTTTTCTATGTCTTGCATAAACTTTGGTAGAGTAAATGGTCGTTTAACATTTCTTTGTGCGCTCTTTTTGCTGTGACTGTTTCCCATTGGAAAAGCGTTTTTTCAAGAGACGATCAAAATACACTCAAACGATCAAATGCTAGCATTCATTTGAAATTGTTATGTATGCACAGTGAACACGAATTAGGCACGCCTTCAAAAAAGTCCAACCACTCTCTAGTTGGCACCATTTTATCTTCATTACGATTATTCAATGAAAAAGCAAAACAAATGTTCCTTGTTAAAACACATTGCTTCCACTGCTACTTATGCACAAACTAACCAAAAATTATAAAAAAATTTTTTTTATTTATCTTCACATATTTCTGGATGGTTCTCCTTCATATTTACCATTTCCTCTAATGCCATAAGTTGTTGCACTAACTGTACTACCCATTTATTGCTATTTTCCACATTCATATTACCATTTCTCATTAATTCGCACAATTCCTCTAATTTATTATCGCCAATCATTTCCTCAATTAAAGCCCTCAATGACTCAGCTCTCACAGACAAAGATTCACACTTCATTAAGTCAGGCAGCGCAATGTTTTTACCCATAAATTTCAAGTCATTATTTTCATTATTGTCAATATACAAAATTAATTTTTCCTTAAATTCATTTGGTGACTCACAAGGTTCAAATCCATGGAACATCGTATGCCCTAATTCAAGTCTTGACTGTTTAATTCCAAGTAAAGATATCGCTTTTGCTTTAATTATTGGTAATTTTAAAATGTCATTAATTGTTGGTCTTTTTTGTGGATCTTTTATCAACATCGAAGAAATCAAATTGTTTAATTCATCACTATAAGTTCCTTTTGGTAATTTTGGTGATTCATTATTAATAATATTATGAATTATGTGATTCATAGTAATTCCATCAAATGCCTTTTTATAAGTACAAAGCTCATATAATACACATCCTAATGACCATACATCTGATTTTTGATTATAAAAATTTTCCGAACAAATTTCTGGCGATAGATAATATGGGGTGCCCCAACGCGAATGCACAAAACCTGTTGTGTTATCTATGTAAGTAGACAAGCCGAAGTCACCAAGTTTAATCACACCAGATTGTGTGAGAAAAAAATTACTTGGTTTAATGTCCCGATGAATAATTTTACGATCATGAATATATTTTAAAGCAAGACACATTTGAACAAACCAATGAATAATGATCTCCTCTGGAATTGGTTTATTGTTACATTGATATTTTTCGGTAAAAATTTTTTTGGATAAATCACCATTATCGGCATAGTCCATAAGGATTTGAATTTTTTTATTAAGGATTAACTTGTGTGAATGATATTCAATAATGTTAGGATGCTTAAGTTTTGAGATAATTTCAACTTCTTTTGAAATTTTTTGTTGAGTCATTTCATCAAAATTCGATATATCAATTTCTTTAACGACTTTATATGAATTATCACGTAAACTTTTTACAAGATAAACAACGCCATATCCTCCCTTTCCGATTTGCTTTACACAAGAAAAACTCATTTGAATTTTTTTTGATGCATTTTTTCAATGAACAATTCAATATTTCAATACAAAGGCAACCAAACGGAAAAATTGAATTTGGATTTATTAAAAAAGTTAATGGCATAACTGCTTTTCAATTAATTATCGATTTCGTGGGGTCGGAAACGATTTCTGTTTCCCGTAGAACTTGAACAAATATCGCCATTAATGTATATAACATAAACTGTGTCGTTACCACATGTACAATAAATTACTGCAGTGGGGTTTAAATGAACCCATGACCATAAGTGGAACTCATAACACAAGCGTCACCTGGTTCGGTTAATACAACAGTAATTTTATCGCAGCAATATACCCATGTTAAATGATAATATTCAAAGAATTGTAATAATATTTGAGATATCAATTGTTAGGATTTTTTCCGAATTCACGATCTTATCCTTATGATAAGAAAAATTATCCGTTATTAATATCACTAATTCTCTTTTTGATTTAATATGATTTTGTATAAATGGATTTACCTTTTTCTGATTTAAAAGTTTCAACCAGGTACCATACTCCAGTATATACCCATCTTTAGAAATGCTTGGAATTTGCATTGGTTGCATTGGTTGCATTGATCAGCGTGTCCTGGAATTGGATTCAGTAATATATATTACTGAAGAACTTAAATCCAATTTATTGATCTTTGTTAAAAAATGGGTTTCATGGTAATTATTGCTCTAGAATTTGATATATGTTCAAAATATGTTGTTAAAATTTTATTTACAAGTGCTATAGATTAGATGCTAATTCATCCCATAGATTAATTGACTCTAATTTATATAAATATCTTAACAAATCAAATAGCAATTTTTTCTTGTTTACTCAGCACGTGTCACAAATTTATTCAAATTTTCATAAATGAATATCTATTGATGCTGTCCTTTCGTTCGGATCCATCCTATCAATGGCGTTTATCATCGTTTGTGCTTTATGTAACATTCGCTTTGTTACTTCTCCGTAGCCGCCTGCCAATTTTTTGAAGATCTTTTTATTCAAATCGCGATATGTAATACTGTTTGTATCTTGATTCACCATTCTTAGTAAATAGTCAAATGGGTGTAACTGATTTACGAATTGTTGTTGACTTCCAACCAGGCCTATGTTTCAGGACAAATTTTTTTTCCTTGTTCAAGGTCTTCATAATGCGATGCATCTTTTGTTTCTGCATATTTTTTACCATGCGTATATTTTTCCATTTTGTTTTGATACATCTCTGATTGGTTGAGTTTTAGAATCTTTTACTGGCTTTTTAGCATCTTTATATCCTTTGCATCTTTTGTCTATTTCTCCATTATTCGTTAATATGATATAACCACTTCTTACTACTTCGCAATTTGGATCAGGTAACCCATCATTTGTCAGTATGATAAATCCGTTTTTTATCATTTTGCTACTTTTATCGATTTTTCCATTTATTGTAAACATTAAATCATTTATTTCAGGCGTATATGTGAAAGAAGATGAAGTAGCAGTACTTTCTTTCGATGATTTATATTTCATATCAAATTTACCATCTTTTCTAAAGTGTAATTCATTTGAAGAATTCTTATTATTGTATATTGGTGATGTGGGAGTATATGTTGGTGATGAAGAAGTGTGTGAACTATTTGACGTGTATTTAAATATGCTGATTGATGAACTGTAACTCACATCTGGCGTACCATCTTTCTTTATATGAATCATGAAAAAAATGAGAAAGAATGCCGCATAGGGCATCAAATCAGAAGAATAAGAGAGGGTGAATGGCATACCATAGAAATGATTGTTAAAGTTAACAATTCAACAGGAAAATTAAATTAATACAAAACTGAATTTGTGTTTGAAACAACAAGCTAAAGGTAAACAGACATTATTAAATACTTTCATAAAAGTTTAACAAATTTTATTATTTTATTACTCTTATATGGTTTACATTCGATATATCAAATGCGCTACGACACTTCATTTTATTTTGACAGTCGAAAATAATTTAAAAAAAAATATCCAATAAAAATTCAAAGACAATGTTATTCTCTTATCCTATTTCAATAGTTGGTGAAATTTCTCTCTAATAATATATAAATTTTCAAGAACAATTAATTGGGAAATCGATATACCCCTAGAGCATAACGGTCATCAAGTATTAAAATATTCAATACTTTATGCATTCAAATTTACTAAAAATTTTTTGAATTTTGAATTTACTTGAAGTAAACTGTAACAAAAAATGACGTTTTAAGGATTTAGAAAAACAGAATATGAAAAATTTTATTCAAGAATGAAGGGGAACTAAAAAGATGATATTTATGTTTGATATAATTTTTTTTATTTTGTTTTTTAAGCTTTTAATTAAACCAGAACATGGGACATCGACCGTTTATTTTTTTCTAAATTTGGAACTTTATTAAAGTCCTATTTGTCAACAAAATTACCTTATGTATCATATTGAATATGCCTAGGAGACTCTATATTATAATTTTAAATGATGTATAAGTTCATATTCGTGTTAGAATTGTTGATTTATTATTATTCTGTGATTTATTTTCGGCTTATATCAATTTACAAATGTTAATATTTTACAATTCAGAAAAATGGTGAAAGAAATAGGGAATGCATAAAATATAATCTATAATTCAAAAATTTTTCTACGAATTTTTTTATTATTATAATCATATATATATCAAAATTTTTACTATTATAATTTGTAATATTGAGGAAATTCGTGCATAACGTTTTGCAAAATGATTATTCAAATGTTGAGATAAATAATTAAAATCTTAAGATCTGTACCCTTTGAGTAAATTGATGGTATTTCGGGTTTTAAAAAAACATCTACAATTTTGGATGATTATGAGTCAAATTTTTTTTTTACTTATTAGATTTGACTAGATTCGACATTCCTTTTAATTGTTGAATATCCACATGAATCAGTCATTCTTGCTTGGGTAGTACTTGCATATCCAGGAATGTTGAAGCTTCTGCTGAGAAATTCCATCAACCCACCTGGAGAAAAAAAATCTCTTGCTTCAAAAATTGAACATCCCATGATTTTTAAAAGAGAGTTGTTAGGATTATATATCAAGTACAACTGATTTACATCTATTATCAAAAGAATTGTTGCTTCATGGAGATAACTCCCAAATGGTCAAATTTCAATAAAACTTAAATCTTTTGTTTCTATTTATTAACAAATAAGTTCCACTGTCGGATCTCCCATTGATTTTTCCAATAAGAACACTGCCTTTTATCAATTTTTTGTGAATGAGAGTTAAAACTGAATGCTCAAACATTTTCGGTGTATCATTGTCTTTGCTGAGCCTTCTGATATTACCAAAAAAATGCTCAAGCCAATAGGTTCCAAATGACCCAAGATGGCATGAAAAACCCTTCGATATAATCACTGATAAAGAATAAGAAAGTGAAATCATTTTATCCAACATATTCAGATCGTATATCGACATATGAGGATTGTTACCCTACATTTTACTGAATGTTTGCTGCAATTACAGACTGGTGAATTCTGGTTTTGGAATCCTATTGTACACGGAGGCGAAAAATTCCTCATCAATGTAATAACGGGTTGAGATTTTGACGATGAAATTTACCTCAAAAGGCAACAAAGTAACGTGTTTTCAACAATTTTTCAAATATAAATACTTCAAAACGTTATGCGGAAAATCCTCAGATATTAATTTTTGATCGATAAATATCATATTATAAAGGATTATTTTAAATATATAAATAGATTTTCAAGGCCATTTTTTTTGTCCCATGTTCTATTGAACCGATTCGATTAATTCGACATTACAAGAGATTGAAAATTGACATGAATTTTTGTAAACTTGTCAAAATTGACGATGAGATTAATGTCGAAATAGTTTCTAAAATATCTTTTATGTTTTTGTTTATTTACTTTTATATTTCATGTAACTTTTTAGTTCTTTATAGAGGTAATCATCTTGTCTTCTTCTTAATTTGATAATCATCTTGTCTTCTGTAATTTTTGGTTTAGCACCTCTTTTTTATATATTTATTTTAACTGATAATGGTATTTTACCATTTTCATTGTATTCATTTATTACTCTTCCTACTCTATGGCTACCCACATGTAAAATTTGAGTTATTTGTTGGTGCGTACAACCATTTTGATATAGATCAACAATGCATTTTTCGACCATTTTTTTAATGAGCGGTTCCGATTCAAAATATTCAATGACTTGACTCAATGTCGAATTATGAACAATTCATAATTTTTGATTTTATTTAAATTAAGCAATGAAACAGTCTTTGTTGTGACCACGAACCTTTTCTTTGTTGTGACCATGATCCTTTTCTTTGTTGTTAGGGGGTTGATGTTTTTTTTATTATCGATGATCAGTCGGACAATGGTAGAAAACATTTCTTCAATATTTATATATTCTTTTGCTGATGTTTCAAAGAATGGTGCTCCAATACTCTTCGCATATTCTTCTCCTTGTTCTTTACTTACCCCTCTTTGTGGAAAATCCCATTTATTACCACAAACTACAATTGGTATGTAATCATTTCCTTTTACATTTTTTATTATTTGATGATACATTTCGAGTTCTTGAAGAGTATGAAGAAATTTGATTGAGTACATTAGTATAAAACCATCTGCGGGATGTATATACATCGGCCATAATTTTATATATTCTTCTTGTCCAGCTACTGTAGTTGCATTAAATGAAATTTCCTCATCATCAATTTTAATTTTATAATTGAAAGTTTTCACAATGGATGGTGTATAAGCTTCAGAAAAAGTTCTATCATGAAATGCTTGCAGTACTGATGCTTTCCCAATATTTCCAGTGCCAAACAAAAGAACATTGATGCAGTTGTCAGTTTCTGCATTCAAAAAGTTTTTATAACCAACGGTTTAAGTTCTGAAAACGAGTAACAAAACGATGAAATCATTGTCAAAAAGTGGACGCTGAGTGGTCACTTTTGATACAAAAACATATTTAATCAAATTTTAAATATAATTCATATTTACTTCAATTAAAATATTTGATTTAATGTGTTCTCACTTGTTATAGGTTGACAACCAAACATATAACTCATTTTTGTTTTCATCAATAAAGGAGAATTTCCTTTATTGTATAACATCAACACTTGTTGTATCATATTTTTACCTTTTGGCCCTAAAACGTTTGTGTTTTGTTGTTGCGTTTGAATTTGCCAACCAATTGGAACACCGTATTGGATAACAAATTGTGTTATCTCGATATCACTTAAGTTATAAATTGTCGAACGAATAGCAATTTGATTTATATTTTGTTGATTCTTTTGAACTTCGAAATATATCACAATGTCAGTTGTTCGTAACACTTCTATAGCGTTTGGTGCAATTTTAATGTGTTCCAAATTATTATTATTTTCAAGTTTTTGTTTTGTATTAACTACTTCAGGTGTTAAAGAAGTTATATCCAACAAATCATCGATTAAATTGTTATTATTTTTCTGGTTATTAACATTTGTTATATCTGATAATGATAATAAGTCTTCTTCTTTTTGCTTGTTGTTATTACTTTGTATAATTTCTGGTATTTGTTGTTCTTCGTCTTCATTTTGCGTGAATTCTGGCGGCGATAACATTTCGTCCCATAATTCCCTTTTATGTAATATGTTTAACATTTCTCCTGAGCGTTGTTGTATTTCGATATTTGTATTAATTGATAATTCCTTTAAAATGTTTTCGATTTCATCGATGTTATAATTCAATCGTGTACAAAGTTTTGTTAATGCAGTAATTAAATAACATTTTGTTTCTGTTTTCGTTTGTGGCATTTTAAGTATTTTAATCATCGTTTGTATTGAACTATTATCATTGTTTTCAAACTCGCCAATGATATATGCAGCTACACATACCAATGATTGATTCTCTGGATATCCATACATAGTATTTGATAACAATGGTAACGCATGTTTTAATACTTGTTGATTCTTTGCAATCATTAAACAAAATGATGTAATAATGTCATTAGTTATATAATTACCACTACTAATGAATAACAAATGAATAATATCAAAGTCCCAAAGTGGTGAAGGACCAAATCGAACTACTGATGAATATATCTTCGAAACCATTTCTGTCCGGAAATCAGAATCTGCAATATGTAAATATTCAATGACTTCTGGTATTAATGTTTCAACATTAGACTTATCAACTAATGCTAAAACTACATCTAATGCCCTTCGTCGGATACTATAATCACGATGATCTAAACATTGAATGATTTGTGACTTATATCGTTGTAATGCAATTGTGTTGGTTGAGGTTCGATTAATAAAGGCTTTGTCTGTATATAATAATTGGGAAAATAATGATAAGGCTGAATATATAACATTCGGTTCTCGAACTGAAAATAAACGGCCGATCTGATTGAATGAAAGACCGATCAGAGACGGTTTTTTGGCCGTTAGACTTATCGTGTCGACCGTTTGGAAGAGAATTGAGCGGCCAGTGTTACGTTTGATGTCAACAGATGTAACAATGGAGGTAAGAACATCATCAAGATCATCAGATGGTTGTTGAAGAAGACCTAATAATTTCATGGTCTTGATTTGTAAAAAAGGATCATTAAAAATTGAAAAACGATATTCAACTGATGGCTTCGATTGTGACATAACGCGGAGAAGCTTGGTAAATGGCTTGGCAAAATGTTTCCATGTTTGTTTGATGTTAGGATCAATTTTGATCATTTCACATGCGAGAAGTATAGCAGAGGATACAACAGAATGACGAGTACTAGAAAGAAGTCGAACAACTGATGATTTAAATGTGGAACTAAGTTCGGGTACTTTTCGTATTATTCGTAAAGAAGCCATTCCTGCTCGTTTGGAGATACCTGGATGTTCAGAACCAGTAAGTTTTTCCACTTCAGTGGCAACTGTTTGACATATTTCTGGTGTTCCTACATTTGCAATAAAAGATAATGCTTGTGCTTGGAAAAGAGGATTTGTGGATTGTAAATCACTAAGAATAGTTTGTGTCACTAAAACCATTAATTCACTTTGTTCATCGAGAAGAACTGCTGAAGCGATATATCCAATTCGTTTATGAGAAAGACAATTATGTGACATGAGCGAAACTGCTTCTATTTGTCCCCAAGATACATTCTCGCCATTGCAATTGAGAAAAATAAGTTTTGCAACAATATTTGGGCGAAGATCAGATACAGATTCCTTTGAAAGAGTTCTCATATTTGCCATTTCGTTTTTAATGATTGTCCTTTCTTCATCTATAGAAGATGCTTCTCTGATATAAGATATAAAATCAGTTACAGGAGTCGTCATAACTTATCGAAATTGCCACTTTTCTAAATGAGAAAGAAAATAAATTAATTAATAAACACATTTTGCTCATTTATTTGAATAAATATCTAACACGATAGATCAAAGAAGAGATAATTTTATAAGTTAACAAGATTTATTGAAATGATGATTCAAATAATTATTTCACCACTTAAGAAAATTTAAATTTTTAAAAGAAAAATAGTTATTTAAGCAACGCTTGGAGCAGAACCAGATGATTTGTACAAAACCATAACACGGCCAAATAAAAATACTTCAACAACAGTACCGCATACCCAAAGAACTGCAGAAATGATAGACATGACTTTGCAAAAACCACTTCCTGAGGCTATCCCATCAAGCATTGTTATGATTCCAATAACACCACAATTTTTCATTCCAACAGCAGCATATCCATAACATATAATGAAGATAGCCTGAAGAGCAAACCAACCAAGCTTGACATCGTTGAGCTTGCATTGTGTGTACAATTTGAAATAATTAATTTTGAATGCTAATGGAACAGAAAGAACTCCAATAATTACACCAAAAACAATATTAGTACCAGCACTATATTTTGCACCAGCACCTCCAACATTGATTGTGCCAGTTGTACAACAAGCAATCAGATTAACAATTACTGTTACGGTAAGTGCAATTATCATAATAAATGCAATACGAACTGTCCATTGGCTTGCAATTGGTATTTCTTCAGCAATGTTATGATAAACAACAGAGCAAAATGGTGGGAAATTTGGAGGCTTGGTATCTTCCTCAATTTCAACATTTACCTTCTTGAGTGCTTTTTCTCTTCTTTTCAATTCTTCTTCTTTTTGTTGAATTGCATAGTATCGAGCAGCTGGATCTGCCATTTCTTTTGTCACTTTTCAAAACTGTCAGTTCATCTTATTCACAAATTATTTTGACTTTAGTCACAAATCTGTGGTGACACAATCTAAACGGTCAATAACTCACATTTTTAATTCAAATTTATATAAAGTATTTAAATCAAACGTATGCTTGTTTATTGGCAAAAAAACTTTAAATGTTTTGTAATTATAACAATGTTTTGGGTATTAATAAACCTTATTTATTTTTAAAACTAATTCAAAATTTTTTAAAATTATTTTTTTTATCAATGAATTTGCAAATCTGAAGGTCATTATAACATATCAAAAAATTTGTAGTTATCAATTTACATTTCTCTAAGGTAATTGTCCCAAATGATGTTCATCAACAACGATATACCACAATGATTTTCATTTTCGGCGAAATGTGCTCCAATAAAAGTTTTTTGTTTTTACAGCATTTTCCCTTGTTAATAAAACGCACATTTACAATTTATAAATTCAACAGAAAAGCAAAACCAAAAAAATATTTTACAGGAAATTTATTATTTATATTTATTTGTCCTTTCAGACATCTTGTTAATATCAATAAATTGTTCACTTTATCTTCGCTTAACTCCATCAAAAATTTCTCAAATCTCATAAACATAATTTCTTTGTTTGGCTTATAAATCATTTTTAACTCATCATCGAATAGTAATAACAAAGCCAACAAGAAACATTTAAAGAAATGGAACATATCATCATATTGTGGAATTTCGCACCAAATTTTTTGAAGACATTTTATTTCAGATATAACAATAAACCATTTCGACGCATACTCTATCATGAAGTCAAGCGAAATTATTCCTTTTTTAATCAGATATAAATTAGTTCCTGGAAAAAGTTTTCGTAAATAGTATGAGATGTATAAATTCGTTGATGAAAAGGATCTTTGCATTTGCGGACTATTAAACTCATGAAAAGATCCATAACAATAAATGTAATGAAGTGTTTGGAATATTTTCATTTCGCATAATTCCTGTTTGTCAATTTTATCATTTTCTTCTTCTTCTTCTTCTTCTTCAGATTTTATTTTCTTTTTACTTTGTCCTTTGAAATCTTTACTAAACTCTGTAACATACGCATCTAAAATTACATATAAAAATCGAACATTATCACATAAGAAGTCCGATCCATCAAAATTATAAATTACATATGTGATAATGACATTTCGCATTATCTCGCAAAGTTTTTCCGAATTTGGCCCTTTTAACTCGGTAATTTTTGATATGTTTTTATCAACTTTTGCAACGATTTCTTGGAATTTTGTTTGGTTCTCCAAAATGGGGCCAAATTCATACATCTTCTTCCAATTATCTTTAATCTTGAAATAAATGTCATCTTTAATGTCATATTTGGGATTTTTGAACTTTTCTGTCAGCATTGTGAAACTATTGCTCACTGATAAACTTTGTATTTCAGAAATATCAATTCCTTGTATTGAACTTTGAAATACTTCATATAAAACACTAAGATCGTATTCCTCTGTAGAATCCTTTTGAAGAAACGTGGAATATACTTTTGATGGTGTATCATCTAATGGATTTAATAAATAACAATATGGAATATGGCATGAAACAATTTGAAATTTTTGCTTAAGATACGTTATGAAATCAGATAAGTTTTGTAACGAGCTCAATATGATTTCAGGGAATTGATAAAAATTAATATTATTTTCAATTGATAAAAATTGTATCATGAATGCTTTACGTTTCTTTAATGCGGCTAAATCTACTTCATCTTTATTTAGAAGTTTTTGTGATTCCGCACTAAAATCACTGAATATGACCCAAATTTCAGAATTAGTCATTACCACTTTATAACAAAAATATTCAGATAAATCTCTCACTTGGTCAGGTGAGCTTCCTCTTTTAATTTTATCATTTTTATCTTCAAGATTTCTCGTGTAGAAATTTAAGTAAACGCTTCCATTTGAAGTGTTTAGTAAGATAATACCTGGTACTATCTGACAATCTTCAAAATGAACATTTGCTCGGAATTGGAAGTTTTGATTTGTCATTTTCTCACTGAAATAATTACAAAACGTAATTTGAATAATTTATACAATGTAATGTTCATAAAAATTGGATTTTTTGAAAGAATTCTTTCAGCGAACAGTTCACAAAAACAACAGGAAAAACATCAGTATAAAAAAGATGGTAAACAAATGAAATGGAACATCCATATTATAAAAAAATTAATCAAAACATAATTTGTGAGAATTTTTACATAAATAAATTCACTATAATTTCTAAAATGCTCATGAATCTGAAATAAACACAAAATCATGTTATAAAATTTGTAGGAAATAAACTTTATTATAAGAGAAAACAAATGATAATAAAATATTTTATCATTCTAAAATCCAAATTCTTTTCTTCTTTCAAAGGTTTTAACAACATCGTACCTTTTCAATTTATCTTCCAAGTGTCCATTTTTATCATAAGTAATTACTTTCAAATTGTTCAGCCTTTCATGATCCTTTTTACATGTTCTTGGTAACTCGTCGATTTTTGTTTGTTTGTTTGTTTGTTTTGTTTTGTTTTGTGTGTGTGTGTTATTCTACTAGATAAACATTGTATTACTTATTTTATCCAAAATATCCGATCAGATTTTCATCTGATTCGGAATTAAATGAACTTTTTATTATTATTGTGATATCTTTTTCTACGAAATGAGATTATTTTAAATAACGCACTTTACCATATTTATTTCTTGCTTTTATGAAGTCATTTACTTTCTGTTTCGTTAATGAAATTGTATTCTCAAATAAGTCCTTTTCATTAATATCATATCAAGTATTAATGCTGTTAAAGGAATATCATTTGTTGAATACTCTAGAAACTCTTTCTTTACTTTTGAAGTTAACCAAATTTTAGTGATTTTTTGTACGAAATGATTATACGCACATGGGAAGTTCTTTTTGTAATTATATATTTCATCAATAGCCTTTTCTACATATTGGCCTTTATATTTCATTGTTTCGATGACGTGTTTTATTCATATATCAAAAATGCTCAGAGAAAATTTGAAGGCAAAATATTTTTTTTTAATCTTTTTGTAAAAAATGCATAGGTAGCTTCATTATTGTTATTCAGCAATCACTATTATAGTGCCAAAATGATCCCTCATTATTTCGGGTGAAGAAATATTTCATAGTACATTATCCAATCATTTGAGCAAGATGAAAATAGTAAATATAATTTCTTTATGCTTATTTATAGGACTGAAATGCTAGATAACCTCTATATGGAGGGTTCTTAAAAATAAAGTCCTTTAAACCCAACAAAAAGATTGTCCAAATCACATACATGTTTTAACTCAATTGAAAACCAAAAATATGAATCTTATCAAGAAATGAATGAAAAATTATCATTTGGTACCTTTTGTGATGGTTTCTCAATTTAATTTCGACTCAATATCAAACGTAAACTATAGAAATGAATCGCTTTTTGATTTAAAAAGGAGGCCGTTTAAGTTTCGCCAAAATCTCGTACGTTTATTTGTCATTTATTAAAATGGAACTCTTAGAAGCTTTAGAATCCATAATTTTCAAGCTTAAAATAGAAAATATTGAAACAGCTGTTCAATCAACACTAAATTTATTTGATGATAACTTACCATATACATTTAATCTTTTTGTATCGAAGTTATTATATACAGCTTTTGTTGTTCAAACAATTGACAAAAAGACAATTTTTAAATATTTAATTGAATTACAATCAAAAGAAGAAAAAGAAAAAAATGAATATAACCTATTTAATATCTTTTGTCATTATGTAATTAGATTAGAGTCGCAAGAATCATATTGTCTCCTTGAAGAAATGATTGAACAAGAAATGGTCCCGCAATACCTTGTTAAAAAACTGAATACTTTATATTTTTCTCAATATAAAACAAAAAAAGAAATTCAAACTCAAAAATCGTCTAGACCAAAATTCTATGATAAATTCATATCAAATATTAAAGAACTATCAAAGGATGATTGGGAACTTCATAAGAAATATGTTAAAGAAGGAATAAATCCGAATGAAATTGCAAAATTGATTCGAAATGATGAAATCGAAAAACTTCAAGAAATATCATCAGAACCAAATTTCAATTTTAATCAAACAATCGAACCATCACTTTATGAAAGATGTTCATTTGTTAATCATCCAGATGTTTCACTAATTGATTATGCAGCATTTTTTGGATCTGTTAAATGTTTTAAATATTTACTTATGAATGGTGCAAATGTATATAACACAGGCAAATATGCAGTCGCAGGTGGGAATGAAGAAATCATTGATTTATGTGAACAAAATCATTCATCATTTAAAGATGCATATGAAGCAGCAATCGAATTTCATCAAAATGATATTTTTAAATATCTTTGTGAAAATAAATTAAAGACTGATAAAAAAATTATTCAACAAAAATCACTTATTTCTCTAGGGAAAAAATGTTTGGAACTTAATAACTATAAAACTTTATCATTTTTAGAAAAGGAAGGTCTGGAAATTGAAAAGATTATTGTAGATGCTGCATTAAATGATAATACTTTTTTGATGAAAAATGTTGAAAAAATACAAATTCCAAATGCAATTTTACCAAATTTAGTTGAATCAGGAAATATAGAAATAGTAAAATTACTTTTAGATAAAGGAATTGATTTTAATGCAAAGAAAATTCATTTTAATAATTTGGAATATGTTTTAATAATTTATAATATGTTTTAATAATTTATAATATGTTTTAATTATTTGGAATATATTTTAATAATTTAGAACATGTTTTAATAATTTGAAACAGCACTTCATATTGCAGTTAGAATTAATAATATAGAAATAGTAAAATTACTTTTAGAAAAAGGAATTGATGTCAACGTAAAAAGAATTCATTTGAATAATTTGAAATATGTTTTAATTATGTGAAACACCACTTCATATTGCAGTTAAAAATAATAACATCGAAATAACAAAATTACTTTTAGATAAAGGAATTGATGTTAATGCAAATAATATTCATATTACTAATTTAGAATATATTTTAATAATTTGGTATATGTTTTAATAATTTGAAACAGCACTTCATATAGCAGTTAGAAATAATAACATAGAAATAATAAAATTACTTTTAGAGAAAGGAATTGATGTTAATGAAAAAACTATTCATTTGAATAATTTGGAACATGTTTTAATAATTTAGAATATATTTTAATAATTTGGAATATGTTTTAATAATTTGAAACAGCACTTCATACAGAAGTTAGAAATAATAACATAGAAATAGTAAAATTACTTTTAGAGCAAAAAGGAATTGATGTTAATGCAAAATATATTCATTTTAATAATTTGAAATATGTTTTCATTATTTGAAATATGTTTTAATAATTTGAAACAGCACTTCTTATTGCAGTCAAAAATAATAATATCAAAATAGTTAAATTACTTTTAGAGCAAAAAGAAATTGATGTTAATGCAAAAAATATTTGTTTGAATTATTTATAATATGTTTTCATAATTTGAAATATGTTTTAATAATTTGAAACAGCACTTCTTATTGCAGTCAAAAATAATAATATCGAAATAGTTAAATTACTTTTAGAGCAAAAAGGAATTGATGTTAATGCAAAAAATATTCATTTGAATAATTTTTTATATGTTTTAATAATTTGGAATATGTTTTCATAATTTGAAATATGTTTTAATAATTTGAAACAGCACTTCATATAGCAATTAAAAATAATAATATCGAAATAGTAAAATTGCTTTTAGAACAAAAAGGAATTGATGTTAACGCGAAATATATTTGCTTTAATAATTTGAAACAGCACTTCATATAGCAATTAAAAATAATAATATCGAAATAGTAAAATTGCTTTTAGAACAAAAAGGAATTGATGTTAACGCGAAATATATTTGTTTGAATAATTTAGAATATGTTTTAATAATTTGGAATGTGCTTTGATGATTTGAAACAGCACTTCATATTGCAGTTAGAAATAATAATATCGAAATAATAAAATTACTTTTAGAGCAAAAAGGAATTGATGTTAATGCAAAAAATATTCGTTTTAATAATTTGAAACACCACTTCATATAGCAGTTAAAAATAATAATATAGAAATAGTAAAATTACTTTTAGAGAAAGGATTTGATGTTAATGCAATAAGTATTCATTTGAATAATTTAATATATGTTTTAATAATTTGGAATATGTTTTAATAATTTGAAACAGCACTTCATATTGCAGTTAAAAATAATAATGTAGAAATAGTAAAATTACTTTTAGATAAAGGAATTGATGTTAATGTAAAAACTATTTATTTGAATAATTTGGAATATGTTTTAATAATTTGAAACATCACTTCATATAGCAGCTAGAAATAATAATATAGAAATAGTAAAATTACTTTTAGAGAAAGGATTTGATGTTAATGCAATAAGTATTAATTTGAATAATTTAATATATGTTTTAATAATTTGGAATATGTTTTAATAATTTGAAACAGCACTTCATATAGCAGTTAGAAATAATAATATAGAAATAATAAAATTACTTTTAGAGAAAGGAATTGATGTTAATGAAAAAAATATTCATTTGAATAATTTGGAATATATTTTAATAATTTGAAACAGCACTTCATATAGCAGTTAGAAATAATAACATAGAAATAGTAAAATTACTTTTAGATAAAGGAATTGATGTTAATGCAAAAAATATTCGTTTGAATAATTTATAATATGTTTTATTAATTTAAAGCAGCACTTCATATAGCAGTTGAATATAATAATATAGAAATAGTAAAATTACTTTTAGAACAAAAAGATGTGATTTTTAAAGAAAAAGCAATTTATTTAAATAATTTTATGAACTACTTTATTTAGCAGTTGGAAATGATCATATGGAAATGGTTAAATTATTATTAAAACAAGAAGGAATCTATACCAACAAAAAAATAATTTATTTGTATAATTTTATATTTATATCAATTTCTTTATAACGCTTTGTTAATTGCATCAGAAAATGGTTACATTGAAATCGTCAATTTTTTAAATAATTTAATTAAGAATCATTTTTAATGTTATTTGGTTCTGATAATAAAAATTCAGTGCACCATTGTTTTAACTATAATGAAAAATTTGATATTTTTTTGAATTTTGAGCCAAGGTTACAAGGTTATATTTGGTATTGTCTTTTGACTTGGTGAACTCTAATTATATAGGCATGTTAGATATAGGCGGAATATTTTTTACAATACATTGGAATGTAGGATTTTTTTGTAAAATGTAATCACATGTCGCATATATCATTCAAAAAGTGTATTGTATGCTTTACATTTATAATACGATCATAAGTAACACAAAAAGTACGAGATGTCAAAAGATCGATTTCCGACCGTTAATGCATTTTGACAGAAAAGACGATCATTAGCCGTTGAATGGTTAACATTTTCAAAAAGTTCTATCTTAAACGAAACTTTTTCAAACTATACCGATAACAACCACTGAAATTGAATTAAAAGCAAAAAAGTTGATCTAAAATCTACAATAAAGTATTCAAAAAGTGGATAATATTTTGACAAACTCCACATTTTGAATCGACGATGATCGTATCGATATTTGGTAAAGTATTCAAAAAGTGGATAATCTTGCTCGAAAAATGTCTACACCATATTACTAAATTTTTTAATAATTATTAATAATTATGGCAAAAATTCTGAAAGTCATTTTACTGTACATTTGTTTTGTTTAACTAAATTTAGGTTGCTCCTTTTTCTTTGAGAATTCTAATTACTTCCATAAGAGGACTATTTCTCTGCAAAGCAGCCACAGGTGGTAAACGAATTCTTGCCAACTTGAGTGCAGTATAAAATAATTAAAATAATTTCTAAATATTATTAATAAAAATCAAATTATTAAAATAATTTTTAAATGAACCAAAAAAATATTTTTGGCATTAATATCAATTCCTTTTTGCATTAGAAGTAATTTAACTATTTCTGTTCGACCATAACCAGAAGCATACATAAGTGAAGTCCAAAATAATTAAAATAATTACCAAATATTATTTTGAATTTCCAAATTATTAAAATAAGTATTAAATAAATCAAATAAATATCTTTGGCATTAATATCAATTCCTTTATGTTCAAGAAGTAATTTAATAATTTCTTTATGACCATTTTCAGATGCTTTCATAAGTGCTGTTCTAAATAATTCAAATAATTACCAAATATTATTTTGAATTTCCAAATTATTAAAATGAATATTAAATAAATCAAATAAATATCTTTGGCATTAATATCAATTCCTTTATGCTCAAGAAGTAATTTAACTATTTCTGTATGACCATTTGCAGATGCCAACATAAGTGCTGTATAAAATAATTTAAATATTTCCCAAATTTATTTAAGAAATCCAAAATTATTAAATTAAATATCAAATTAGACAAATAGAGATCTTTGGCATTAATATTGATTCCATTTAGTTCAATATTTCCTTTTTCTGCCGCTTTAACAAGTGGAGTTTTAAATAATTTTATTATATTTTATTTTAAGTAAAAATAAATTAAATAATAGAAATGAATATCATTTAGGTCTATTTCATTAATATTATAAATATTAATTCCATTTTGTCGTAGAATTAGTCGTTTTTTTATATTTTCATCTCTTTCTTTGATGTACTTATCTTTCATATTGATTAATTCTTGATTTTTCATTTTCAGTTCATGAATTTCCTTTTCTAATCCATTTTCTCTGGAACGAGTTTCTTGAATTACTTTTTGCAATTCGATTTCTTTTTTCTTCGATTCTTGAATTTCATTTCGCAATAACAGAATATCCTTTTGTAATCCATTTTCTCTGGAACGAGTTTCTTGAATTACTTTTAGGAATTCGATTTCTTTTTTCCTTGTTTCTTGAATTTCATTTCGTAATAACTGAATTTCCTTTTCCAATTCATTTACTCTTTCATTCGATTCTTGAATTTCGTTTTGAATTATCTAAACTTCAAAAAAACTTTTTTGATTTTCATCTCGTCTATATTCTGATAATGTAATGTTTCATCGATTTCATCATTTATATTTTGGGCTGCTGTTTCATTAATCATATCAAATTTGATATAAAAATATTGATAAAAATAAGTAAATATTTTTCACTGTAATTTTGTTCGTTACACTTTGTTTAAGAAGTAATTTCACAATTTCATTATGTTTATTTTTAAGTTCACATGAAAGATTATCCTAAAAAAATATTAAAAATAAATAATAAAAAATATAAAATAAAGTCTTGTATATTGGTTTCTATATCTCCTTTTTGAAGTAATGATTGAACAATCTCAAAAGATCCATTTTGAGTTGCGAACATTAAAGGTGTAATAAACATATAAAAAGTACATCAAATAGTAATTTACAACATTAAATAAAAATAACAATCATCTTTTTCATTAAAATCATTCAGCATAAAGGAAATGAATTATGATTTGGTAGTTGGAGAATGACATGTCATTTAACCGTTAATTTATGGCCAGTTTCGAAAAATTTTTTCATCAGAAATTCCATAAATGGAATGTTTTGAATTCTCTATCAGCTGTCCACAGATTTGTGAAAATAACAGTTAACTTACAAAATAGGAATATGGATGATCATCATGATAAAATTTTGTTTCTTTTACACCTATTATAAATGCATTTTTATATACTGAATTTTATAAGCACTAAATAAAGATTTTGGAGTGCGATTTTCAAAGTAAAATTTTGTTAATAATTTATTTTACAAACAAACAGACTGTAAATTCAAATTCCTAAAATTTCCTTCAAGTTTATAAGCTCGCCATTGTTTTTCTTTTTTTCCACAACTTTTCTGCTTTGGTTTGTTCCGATCATTTTTTTCTCTTGTCTTTCTTTAGCCGATCTTAACTTTGCGTCTTGTCTCGATTGGAACGCGCTCACTTCCAACGATTTCTTATTCAGCGACAAATATCTATTTCTTGCGGCTATTTCTCTTGCCTTTTCTTCCATTTCTTCAGCCTCGTTTAATCTTTTTAATCTTTTTTTCTCTTGTCTTCGTTCAAGTTTTAAATATTTTTGATCTTCTATTTCTTTTTTCTTTAATTTTTCTTCTTTTTCTTTTTCCATTTTCTCTTTTCTTTTTTCGATGTTTATTTCATCGCGTTCATTTCTTTCATTAGTTAATTCTTGTAACATCGAATACAATTTCTTGTTTTGTTCTTCTTTAATCTTTCGATTATTCTCAATCTTTTTAGTGATTTCTTTCTTTTGGTTCTTTATGTTTTTCTTTATTAATTCTTTCGACTCTTCGTCTGTTAATTCCGCAAGAAATTTCGTTTCTGTTATTTCCTTCGCATTAATATATGAATCGCCATGTTTATTCGTATGATATTTTGCATCATGTCGAACTTTCTCAGCGTTTTTATGTATCCGTTCAGTTTCTTCTTTTCGAAGTCGTTCAGCTGCTTTTAATTCGATTCGAAGTTGTTTCTTCATTAATTTCGTTTGACGAATTTTTTCTTGATTCGCTTTTTGGACAATCATTGGAGCCCTGTCAATGAGCGTGCTTTTATATGCTTGGAATTGCTTTTGTTCTTCAATTTCTTTTTGCTTTTGTTGATTTTGCATTTCTTTAATTTCATCGCGTAATTGATTACCTGATGAAAGTTTGTCAGCTATCATCCGTTCTTTGACTTTGGCTGCTTTTTGTCGTGATTTGTCAAGCTCCCGATGAAGTCTTTGAATTTCGGCTTCCCGATTTTGTTCATCAATTTTCTTCATTTCTTCTTGCCATTGAAGAAATTCTTTGGGCTTGTTTTCTTCTTCAGCCTTTTCTTTTTTGTCAAGTGCTTTGCGAAGATAATAGTCACGTTGAAGTGAAGCAGCATTTACTCGGAAATCAATTTGTCCGAAATTTGGAGGAGGATTTTGATATTTTGGAATTGGATCTGGTTGAGGTTCTTTGTATAAATTTGGTTTAGGTTTTGAAAGTTCTTCAAAATGAGGAGTTGTTTTGATTGGCGGTGGAGGTGATTTTTTCTGAAAATGCTCAGGTGTAAAAGTTGTCTCTGGTATAGGAGTTGGTTTTATTTTTGTGATTTTCCGACGGATAACATATACTTTTGGTTCAGACATAAAAAAATTTTTTTGTACGTTATTTCTAGTTCCATTTTGGAAACGGGCCACCCCCTAGATTTGAATATATAAACTATTGAATCATTTTTGAAAATAAAACGATTAAATGCCTTTTAAATAAACTCAAAAGAAAAAAAAGAAATTGAAATTGTCTTCAAATGTTTAAAGTATCAATAAGTTTATTTTTATTTAAATATAAAAGATTTATTTATATTGTTTCAAGAAATTGTGTAATTTTTTGTTGATGTTGAATGTTTAAATTTACTCTCTCTTTATGTTGATTGTCCTGCTCTGGATACATTCCAGATTTCTCCAAAGAAGAAATGGTTTCTGCAATTTTAGATTCAATTTCAATGAGTTTAAATAATGAAACATTAATATCACCTTGATCTAAAGAATTCTTAGTAGAAGTAAATAACATTTTTGTTGTAGCCAATAAAAATGATTTTAGAAATTCACCAGCCTGAAAATCATTTTTATTCTGACTCATTAATTCTTGTAATGCTTCAACTGATTGATTAATATTATTTTCAACTATTAAAATATCTCTTTCGGTATTCTTTATTTTATCTTTTAAATCTGTTTCATTTTCAATTGTTTTTGCTAATTCATCAATTATCTGGGCTTGTGCCTCAGCTAATGATGCAAGAGATTTATTTTCCTGTACAGCTCCTGAAAATCTTTCTTTTGAAGTTTTTGCCAGGATAAAATAATCCTCACTTTTATTCATTTTAGCCTGCAAAAAAGAACGTTTATTCTGATCGTCAGAATTAATTCAGCATAGCCGATAGAAAATTCAATCAACATTAATCGTTTTTACCAGAAAAAACTTTGTAGTCATATAGAAGAGGAAGAATTATATTGTTTTCCAGCTGAAATTGAATCCAACAATTTACACTCCGATCTATAAAGTATATTAATTTTGTTTTTAATATTTTACATATCAAAAAAGAAAAATAAAATCGATACATAGATTCATTTATTGTGAATTACATGAATAATATTTATACTTCTTCAAAATTCACAAAACTTCCTTGTTTGTGACTAGCTGCTACATATTCAGATTGCAACTTGAGAACACAAATTGCACCAAGTGGAAGAACTTCAAAAATAATTTGTTCTACAACAAAAGCTGCAAAATATTCAATCGACCATTCGAGTGTATTGTCGTGGTCGTGTGCTATTAGAATCACATAAGCAATGATCGAAATTCCTCGAAGTAACATTGCGACAAAAAGTAAACCGCACATGAAAAATAGTACAGATTCATTAGAAGAGCAACCACAGGCACTATTGAACAGTTTCCATATTTTGATTAAGTAAACAAGAAAGGCTGCTGCGATCGCAAAATCTCGTAAAACTGCAAATGAGGCTTCGACATAATGAGCTGTGTGTGTGCCTGACGAAGATGAATCGATTAAGTAAAAACATAAAAGAGTAATGATTTCTTCAATCCAAATTATGATAATCAAAATAAGCATAATTTGTTTTGTTTTATCAAAAAATTTGATATTCTTTTTTGCAAGGCATTCAACACAAACTGAACACCAAGAAAAGAAAATGAAACAATATGCTGTTGCAACAATGTATCCTGGTAATCCATTTGTAATAATTGACCAATTCTTCCAATAGCTATCATTTTTTGATTTTACGATTAATCCTGATACAACAAAGCCAAGACCTCTTGAAAAAACAGCGATAAGATAAGGAATTTGAGTTGAGTTTGCTTGGTGTGATCTATAGTCTTTTACAGTTACGAACAAGAAGACTACAAAAAACAAAAGAAATAGTGCTGCTAGTATAAAATAACTCGTTGACCACTCTGCAATATTTTCCATTTGTTTTAATATGATAATCAGCTCAGACGATAACGTTTCATTGAATACCATTCAATTTTTCTTTGCAGCAGATTTCGAAATTGTGGGAATCCCTAAAAAAAAATAATTATGGGCGGGAATAATCATATTTTTAATTCCAATGATTATATATAAAGTCACAATATTCGAAAATCGAAATTAACTAAAGAAATAAAAGAATATTTTGGAATTAAATTTAGATCTTTAAAAAAATTTTTTTATTATTTTTTAATAAAAATGTTTATATTTTCATAGGACAATAACACATCATTATAATCATATAGACTGCAGTGAAAAACCTGTACACATCTATAATTATAATAGAAAAATAGGATACACAGAGAATTATAGAAAATTTAGTTCACTGAAAATGAAAATGAATTCATTAATAACTCACAAGCGTCAAATAAACAAAAGCTATAAGGGAATAATTGCAAACATATTTCATAGCAGAAAAGTATAATTTAAAAACACATTCTATTTTTATTCAGAAACAATTGTATAAATTTTTCCATCATTATCACACACAACAACAAAAGGGTTATTTTCTCCTTCCCAATTTGCGAAGACCGCGGAGTTCACTATCATCTTTTTACCGATTTTGAATCCTTCGAAAGTTTTCGATCTATTTTTTGGGTAATTTTTCCAAAACAATTTGCTGCTGCTCGATGTGTTAAATTCGATTGGCCATATGAAAACAGATCCATCTTCTTCGCTTGTTGTCATTATGAAATTCTTATCTGGAGATAATGACAACTTTAATTGTGCCTCTTTGCTTTTATGTCCAACATATTTCCGTATTAAGGAAAAGTTATCTGTCGAATACATTCGAATTCTTGAATCATTAGATGCAATGAGAAATCTTTCGTTATCAAGAAAGAGTATGGATGTGATCTTCTTCCCATGCATTCGCTTCTTATGACGTGGGCCAACTATGAACTGTGTGATGCGTGAAAAATCAGATGTTCGATAAATGTGACAAAAGCCATTAAAGCATCCAATGGCTATATGTGATCCGTCGGGTGAGAATGAAACTGCTGTTGGGAGTGAATTAAAGTAAAATGTTTTGATAATTGAATGTTTTCTGATATCCCATAAAACTGCTGTCATATTAAATGTACATGCGATAAAAATGTTGGGATCATTGGGATTAATAGCTGATGTGGTAACAGCACTGTCATGATTAAATGTATCAATTAATTCACCAGTTGAGATTTTCCAAAATTTTACTGTAGAATCTAAGGAGGAACTCATTAATGTATTATCATCTTTCCATGCTAAATGAACAACGTCTGAATCATGACCAGAAAGTGAACAAACAGAATAAATATATGGATATGTTTCACTTAATCCACAAACAACGACTCGTTTATCTTCTCCAGCACTAGCAATATATTTACCACTTGGTGATGAAGCAAGAGTCCAGATAGAACCAACATGAGTTTTGATTTCTGAACGAAGAATTGGATTGGAAAATAATGGTGTTGTCATATGTTTGAGGAAATGCTGAAATGAAATCCGAGCTTGAATGTTAGATTGATTATTATCAAGTGTAACAGAAGAAGCAAGCATATTTTTGATTTTCTCGTTCAATTGAAATTTCGGTAGAATTTTTTCCGATAGGTCTAACGGAGCATAAATTTTCAGAGCGTCAATTGAATTTTTGAATTCACTTTTTATCGGCAATGGATTTTTACCGTGAAAATGTTCGACAAGACATTCATGTTTTTCAATAGATTCAAACAAGTAATTTCGCCTCAGCACAATAAAGGCGTTGTAGCTTCGAAAATGAAATTTACTTGCACAACCAATTTAAAACTGATTGTTGAAATTTCAACTTCCAACAAAAAAATAAGATATTTACCCATGTGTAGATTCGTGTACATAATAAAGTGAGTCAGTTTTATAATTAGAAACAATGTTAAAATGCGAGAATCAATCAATCTCTTTTCAACTATTTCCATTTATTATATTAACATTTTATTAAATTCCATGTTTGTCATTTTTGTTTGCAATTAAAGAATTTTAAGCTTGAAAACAAAGGATAAATGCAAGCTGTGAATTTTCCCCAGAATAACACAGACATGTCATGTGAAATAAACCGTTTGGCCTGACCTTTCCAAACATGAGTACACTCGACTGTGATATCCTCCATCCATCAATCGAGAAAGAAAAGCACACATGCAAGAAGAAGACTCTCATTCCAAACCCACGCTCAGAATTTGTTTCTCTTCGTTGCCCATCATGCATGAATGTTACAACCGCATTCTCCCATTCTCATATCCCAGTTTACTGTGAAGAGTGCAACACCACTCTTGCATACCCAACAGGTGGTCGCATCAAACTTGCAGAAAACGTTGAATGCCGTTCAAAGATCAGCGCTTAAATTTCTAAAATACCTTGAGTGAATTCTTGATTTTTTTTGTGTTTTTCAGCTTTAATATGTTTTGCATAACTTTATATCGAAAAATCACCGCAACAAATGAAATCTCGGTGCAAAAGACGTTAAAGTGTTGATAAAAATTGATCGGATTTTGATCGTTTATTCAATGGATTTAACGATAGAAAATGCAAGTTGTTGGGACAACCAACGCGACGACAGTACAATATTTGGGAAGCAGTAATTCTGGAATTGGCATGCCTGTAGTGTTAGCAATCGTATTTGCTGTTCTATGTGCACTATTTATATTAGGTTGCTTTATTTCAAAATTATTAGGTTCGAGTTGCATGAAAAAAGAAAACTCAAGTGACGGTGGAACTCTTGCTCAAAAGAAAGCCATTGGTAACCTCATTCCTCCAATTTTTTATACTGATAAAGTTAAAGATCCTCTTCTTCAGGAAGATCTCTCAGATCATGCCCTCCAAAAGTATCAAAGACTTGAACCATAAAGGAAAAACAAATATACAAATAGATGATATTTTACCATGATTAGTAGATCTAAAATTACATTTTTTCTTAATTTGTTTTTTGTTTTAAGTAGTATAAGCTCTTAAAATCTGTAATATGTTTTTTGTTCAAAAATAAATTCTTTATTATAAAAAATAATTCTTAAATGTGTTCAAACATTAATTTTTTTTTTTTTACTATGATGATAGAAATCTTCAATTGAAGGGCGTTGTATTATGTTTCCATAAGATGTTTTACTACGAAATTTTATTTTGTTTTTTTGATGATTTACAATTGTACCAATATTAATAATCATTTCATTAATTGTGCATAATACATTAAATTTATGGATATTCCTATTTAATCTTAAAAAATCGTCAGCATCTGCTTCATCAACACTTTCGCCATTGTTTGCGATTTCGTAAACTTTTCACTTTCCGCACATTTCGTTGTCTGATTTATTCACAAAAAAGTATTGAAAATGATTAATTTTTTATTTGCCAAATATTGACTTATTTTCGAGGTACGGCTTCAACTTGTCCGACAAATTCTTGAATCCTTCTTCCAGCTCGTCCTGCAGCGGCTTAAACTTTGGGTTACTTTTCACCAATTCGTTATACAGCTCCAGACCTTTCTTATTATATTCCAAAAACAGATTAAACTTCTTTCGCATTGATTCCGTATATTTTGTTCTCAAGCTTGTCGACAAGAACTTTTCGGCCATTACCACTGGTCCTTCGTTTACGGTTGTCAATAAAGATCCATGTAACAATGGCTGAATTGCATTTGTATCCTTTTTCTCCAATGCCTCTTTGTAAGCGTTTAGTCTTTCCTTTAGTTGTCTAATACTTACTCTGATTGGTTCGTATTCGATGATAATAATTCCTTCTTTCGGTACTTCGACACGTTTTGTTAATGAAGGCATCATCTGGTTAACCTTCAAAATTGTCCTACGTAACCATTGTGTATCTACGCTACCTTGAGCTTTCCGTTCACCTTTAACAAATGGTGCCTCAAATTTGAATGACTTAAGTTTGTTACCTTGTTCATACACAGTAACTCTTTGAGGTAATTCTTCCTTCTCGAAGTAAGGCTCCACGAAAGTAATTTGGATATATCCCTTATTTTTATCTAATAATAATCGATCGACGAATCCACTAATTTGTAACAACTCGATCTTTTTCTCGCCGTACAATGCCTTGTAAGAGTCTTCGATACGTTTTGAGACTTCGAAGATATGAGCCAATTTTGTTTCACGATAGATGTAAACTTTGCCATCTTCATCACCGAAAATTTTGCCATAAAAACTGACACGGTAATAACGGCCGAATAACCTATCGGTGCTGCTTGACATATTATCGATAACTTTATATGAAATTTCAGATTGTTGGAAAAACCGCCCGAGTTGAGCGAACATTTTATGTTTTTCAAATATTGGATAAATGACTCTCGTGATTTCATTCGACAATTCGAAATATCTACTTTGCTTACAAAACGTATAGATGTCTTGTAACACCATATATAAACCAGACTCACTAAATATTGAAGAATCACAAAATGTATTAATGTAAGGTAAATCTTCTAAAAGTTCTTCAGGACAAACAGCAGAACGTGCCTCAGTAAACAACGTAACAAACACTAACGCCGGATGTTGTAAGTCATAAGCGTTAGGCATACGTTTCAGGATCGTTAAGTATTCGGTTATGATCGCAATTTGATATAACTGACACATCAAAGCTTCACTTGTGTAATTATTTTTTGAGTTATATTCACTCAAAATTTGAATTTCTTCCGCTGACGCATCGGGCGATAACCGTAAAATTCGAGAGCGTTGTAAAATGTCATCGGCGTATTTTTCAATGATTGTCTTTGAATCTGAAGCAGCGTCAACGCGATGTTCTTTCCTTAGTTTTTCGTAATGCTTTGGGTCAATCAATCTCATGTCATTATTAATCTTTGTTAACTCAGTTACAGTATTATATATCAATTCCATATTTGAATCATTCTCGATATAATTCTTTAATGAATTATGTAAATATTTTGATTCAATATCATTATCATTCATCTTAGAAATTGCTCTAATGATACATACACGACTTCGATTATTAGTTTTATAATGTTTCCGTTCGACTTTAAATAGATATGGTAATGTTTGAGTCATTAAATCAGAAGCTTCGGAATGTTGTATTGCAGCTAATGATAAAACTTTACGTATAAATAATGTAAATGGTGGTGTTGAACTATCGAATAATAACTTCAAATGTTTATCAAATAATAAAATTAATACTTTTTGTAATGGATATATAACATCAATACAGATATCTAACATTAATATATGATATAATATATCAATAACAAATTTTCCTGATTCTTCATTACCTTTTTTCAATATGATTTCTAACATATGTAATATCGATAATAATGAATCTAAAGATATTTCTCGAATTTGTTGTGTATTAAATATACTTTCGACAAATAATGATGAAACTCTATTTTGTGACATTTGTGTAAATTTACGTCTTTTATTATTATTTGTTTCATTATTTTGTGCTTCAGCAGAACTTAATCTTTTTGTAGTAATATTTGTAGGAATTGGTAATGTAAATGTTGTAGAATTACGTATATCATTATTCGGATTATTTTTAAGTTTTTGTAAGAAGAAATGGATAAAAGAATTTAATTTGTTTTGATTTGCTTTGTTAAAGAATTGGATGAATTCATTATCATTTACATATCGTAATATAAATGCAATTACAGTGAATGATGTTAATAATTGATTACGATTATGTTTCATTTCATTATTAAATGATGAAATAATATCAATGTATTCATTAGCGATGTCACTTCTTACATTTTTCGGTATTAATGTGAAAAGTTTCGCTAATATTAAAAATATGTTTTGTATTGGTTTCGATTCTGGTGTTCGAATAGCTCTATCGATTAAGAATTGTAAAAATGATTTTAACATTTTGTTAAATGTTAATGCAATGAATAACTTTGGATTTAATGCTGTCTCAATGAATTGCGTTGATATCTCATCAACTTCAATTGAGATATTACCCATAAATGTCGCAATGAATGACATTAAATTCGTTCCTGCTGCTTCAAAGAAGTCTTGTGTAGATAACAAACTAATGAATTCGGCATAAGAGTTAACTAATATCTTTGCGTCTTGTATCGATTCTTTCATTAATTCGATGATTGACGTTGAGAATTGTGTTGAAAATATATTTAATTCATTATTAAAGTTGGTGTCTCCGGATATAATTATCGATTTCATTATTAATGAAAAAAGAAATGATGAAATATGTATATCAATTCGTTGCGATTGATTTTGTTGTGTGAATAATATCATATATTCGCCCCAATACTTAAAGATGGAATAATGCGCTTTTAATGTTTCTTTTTCAGTGACATTTCGAAACGCATAAGCTGATGAATAAATAGTTAACATATTATTCAGTTGTTGTGATGTTACTGTTCTTGTTAATCGGCCTAATGAAATTAAATTGTTGACTGATTCTTTAGGTAATGTAATTATATTGTTTAAAATGGTATCAAGTACTAAAAATAAGTTTTGTATTATGGATTCATTAGAGATTTTTGATACATCGATTTTGGAATTATCTTTTTTGGAATATAAACATATCGTGTCTTCATCATTTGAAATAATGGTCGACCTTAAATATGTCTGAATGTTTTGGAAGTTGCTTTGAATCGGTTTTTGATATTTGATAATGGATGTGTTGTATGATATTCCAATCGATTTAATTCCATCTTGTAAAAATTTCCCATTGATCACTAATGGTAATACTGAGATAGCAAATGGTCGGAATGCTTCTTCTTTTTCTTGTGTAGAAGCATGGAAATATTTGATAAAAATCATCAAATCTGAACCAAGTGGATATGGCAAATCAATAACAAACTCATCATCAAATAATGGAGCCTTTTCATGATAATAACATCGTGAGTATTCTTCATATACTAATTCTTCTTCATTCCATTTACTATGAATAGCCTTTAAACGGTCGCTTCCATTCAAAAGTGAAATTGATGCGATTATGTTACGTGCGTTAACTTTGGGAGGGAAGTCAAACTTAGATTGGCCTAAGTTAACGACTAGTTGGTGCCTATATTCGATTATAGGCTGTGTTGTAAGTGGATATAATGGCGGGATTTTAATGTATTTGGAAGGAATTTCACTTGGCTTATTAACACCTAAGAGATTCACATTAAAACTAAGATTAATAGGGAAGTTATCAGCTCTACTTTTTGGTTTGGCAATGTATGCTGAGATATAATCTGATGTTAATAACTTATCTGGAATTATTGCTGAAGGAAATTCACATCTGGTGCCTTTGATATTGTTATATTGAATATATGAGAAAGCAAATGGTGAATATGCACCTTTAAGTTTGGGCCAACATGCATTTACAGATGCAACTGCTTTAGATTGAGATGCTCCTTTCTTAAGATAAGCATTGCAAACATCACCGGAATCAGTTTGCAATACACGGAAATATTCTGCAACAATAACTGCTGTTGATTCATAATTTGTAATATCAAATGCAGCAGTTTTGTTTGTTTCCGCCTTGTTGTTAAAGAAACGAGAACTCGAATCGGGAATGAAGTTCCATCGTTCGCTAATGATTTTACCTGTTGTGGAATCAAGCATGAACATTGAAATTACTATTGGTTCAATGAGTTTGTAACTTGTTACAAGATCACCTACGCTAATGACTATTATTTTATGCATATTAAGTGGAGGCATTTTGTTAAGTTGAATATTATAAGATTGAAGTTGATAATCTGAAATTGTGGCTGTAGTTGCAAGGAAGGTGGGATCCTTCTCAATTGGTGCTTCTTTACCATTACCTTGAATTTCTGATCTAAAAAGTAAATTTCTGTGATTAGAATATTCTTTGTCAATTGTTATATTAGATGGATCAACATCATAAACGAGACACTCATCGCATAGAAGCGTAATTGATGGGTGCTCTTTTAATGCTTCTTTTCCTGCTGCTGTTTTAGAATTGATATCAAAGAAAGGATTTTCAATTTTTTTAGTTCCGAGAATTTTATGTTTAGGCCAAAATGCATCGCTTATTCCTTTTTCTTCGTATATCTTAATTAGCTGTGCATCTGTTCCCTGAACTTGACTCATGCTTTTTCTTTGTAATTGCCACTTTTCATTATTGTGTCAAATCGAAATCACTTTTTCAATGCTTTTATACTGTTACACTTTGAAAAAAAGTATTGAAAAATTGATATGGAAATTGTTCACATGTAAAAAGATAAATTAGCTTCCAAACGAAGTTTCATTATGCTTTATACATACTTCGAAGTAAGATTCAATATTGTGAAACAATGTTTTATTTTACAGATAAGGTTATTTTTAAATTAGAGTCACACAACAGAGCAAGATGATTATAACTGTTGAAGTTCCGTCGTAACGACTTTTTAACTGGAGTAAACATTTCAAAACTCTATAAGGTGAAGTGAGTTAACGTATGATCATTTCTATTAGATTTCTATATCATTTCCCCCAATTCCTTTCTCATGTCAGAAAACTTATGTATTAAAAACAACTTGATATGAAATTCTAAAATTACGAAAAAATATCAATAAACCATAATTTTTAATTTCATATCGTTAAATGTGATATATGAAAAAGGAAGAGAGGGGATAACAAATGAGTAAAGCAGTATTTCTAGTAATGTTTTCAAAGGTATTTAATTCTATTATTGATAATAAAAACGATAATTAAATGAATTTAATCCTTAGTGAATGTGTTCTCATGTAGCTTCAATCATACGGTTCACATAAGGTATTGGGTGGAGCATATCATTTTTGATTAAATCATAATTAATTTTTTTATAGTTAACTAAATAAATATCCATGACACTCATGGAAAAATTGCATCACTCATGTTGTTTGCCAATTCAAATGATTATTACTAGTTATTTTATGATTTGAATTCAATTAATTTAAATTTCATAGTTCTTCAATAGCAAGCTCATTTGCTTTTCTTTTTGAAATGGTGTTATGTGCTATAATTTGTCACACATCCTTCTGTGATGGAGAAATCTTTTCCCTCTCTAATCACTCTCAATTTATTTTGAATTATCAGAAAATTTGAAGAGGAAGGTAGTTTTCAAATAAATAAACTGCAGAAATAAAATCACTATAATCCCATTGCAATCATCTTCAAATCTAATTCAACAAGTAAAAGAATCATGCAATTTACCAGGAGTTAATACAACGTTTATTGCAGTTAATACAAAATTTATCAAAAGCAAAAATATAACTTCTGATTGTTTGATTGTATGCACATTATACCATTTAAATATATTTAATAACAAGTTCAAAAAAAGAAACAATAAGGTAAAGAACCAAATAAGATGGGACGAAATAACTTCTTTGGGATGTAATCCTGATGAAAATCAATTTCAAGTTTCCACTTCATCAAATACTTTTTCTTTTGAAGATTCACATTCTATTGATTTTTTAGTTGCTGTTGCTAATCACATACAATCTATTATTCCTAAATACAAGATTCCTGAATTTAATTTTAATGAAAAATATCTGGAAGGATATAAACTACCTGCCGATGCCATGGAAAAGCGAGTTCTGTTTCTTGGTTTTTCTACTGATCGAGAAATTCCAAATGAATTAATTACTAAAATTCAAAAAATCATTGAAAATAATCCATCTTACGTAAAAAATCATACTCTTGATCTTAATTATTTCATTGATTTCTATCCATATATGGATATTATTTTAGATTCAATTTCATTTTTACCACTTATTCGTCATCTTATCATTCCAAAATCATCACAGAAATGCCAATTTTGGAAGTTGCTTGCCAATTTTATATACACGAATAGTACTATTACAATGATTGAAACTCATGAAACATTATCACCACAATTTTCTGATTTCAGTGATGCTCTTATTAAAGCCACGCAAACTATCGTTACAGGCATCAGTTTCCATGACAATATATTTGGTGAAAAATTTGTTATCAAATTATCCAATATTCTTGAGAAAGGTTATATCAAATCCATTGCAATCGAAAATCGCCTCAACCTTCAAGGCTATCAAATGCTTCGCCCATTAGTTGCTACAAACATCGGCTTTCAATCACTTATCTTTCTTTCTCTTACTGGTTGTAAATATGTTCAGATTTCGGATATTTTGGAATATCTTACAGATCTCCAAACTCTAATTTTAAACAATTCAAAGCTAAATTTGACTCTTTTATTTGAGCAATTAAATAAATATCAATCACATAATTTACGTTCATTACATATTTCTGGGAATAAATTTTTAACACCAATAGAATTCGATATTAAATTACCATCAAAACTTACTTCTTTACATTTAGATAATGTACAATGGTGTGATAATGCAATGGAAAAAATAATTCGAGCAATTAGTTTGTTGCATAGTGATGATTCTCATTCATTTTTTGCACTATCTATTTCGAATAGTTTACAAACTAATTCACAATGGAACAGTTTTTACAATTTCATTGAATCCTTCGATTGTAAACCGCTCAAAAAGTTATATTTCGATAAGAATCCAATTCAAAAACAATTTTGCAATTTTATTAAAATTTCTTCTGGAATCATAAATTTATCTCTACGTGGTTGTCTTAATTATGAAACCCCTTTTCTAAATGAACTTGGAGTTGCTTTTGGAGAGAATAAATCAATTCAAAAACTTTCGATTTCTGGAATGAATGAAATTTATCTTTCTGATTCAATTGAAAAATTACTTAAAGGATTCAGTGGAAATAAAACAATTAGTTTACTTGATTTATCAAAGAATCATTCGGGTGATATAATTATTCCATGTATCATTGATTTGTTTAAGAAATGTAATTCTTTAACTGAACTTTTCTTTGATGAAAATGATTTAAATATAAAATCTTTAAGGTTATTATTTAACAAATTACAAGAAGAAAATATTTGTGGAAAGATACATTTACCAAGAAATGATTTGACTAAATATAATGTATCACAAAGAGAAAAACTTAATTTACAAGCAATTCTTGAAGTCGTAGAGAAACGGTTAACTCTCAAAAACTCGAATAATTCAAAATTTGAAAAAGAAGATTCAATCGAATTCAAAAATTCACCTGAAAGCGAACAAAGTTACTCAAATTTAAGTGAAGAAAGTGTTTATCCATATACATTAAGTTTAGCTCCAAAAATACCTGAAGAATTTATAAAAGACATTAAAGAAGTTAACGAAAAATTAGTGCAGGATAAGGAGTGGGCAAAATCATTGGAATATGTGCCTGATTTTGATGAAGATAAAGTGTTTAATGAATTAAGTTCAAGATTTGCAATCCAAAATTTGATAGATGAATATGTTGGTAAAGAAGAGGATTATTATTCAAATGAATCTGATTTAGATAGTGGATGTAATATAAATCCAGAGTAGAATTTTATTAAAAATTAGTTGTATTTGATTTTTAATGATTTCATAGATAACTTTGGTGATAAATAAGTGCCAAAAATTACGTCGTTTTTAAAGTGAAATGTTTTCAATATTTTTGCTACAGACAAACCTTGTCAATTTAGTGGAAAAAAATTATTTAGATGTCATTTTTCTGTAAATTTGTTAGATAAAAAATAGATGGAGTAAAACGTCAGATTTTGATGCAAAAATTATGATATTAGGACATGAGAAGCTAACAAAACCATATAAATTATCGATTTTTAGAATTTTTTCACATTTTTTGAGTTTCATATTCTGGTGAATGCCTCTAATTAAAAATTTCGTTAATATCATATGCTGAAAATAGAAAGAGAACAAAAGATTTATTAATAATAAATAAAACATTATAATATATTTAAATTCACATATATGTTGAAAGAATAACAGTTAAAATATTGATGGATGGGAAAAAATGTACATTTTAGCATAATAAAATTATTAAATTATAATGATATATGAAAATATTTGAGTATATATTAATAGCCTAAATGTGATTGATATAATAATTGAATTCCTATATTAATAAATTTGGTGTACTAAATCACAAATGAGAGAGACCAAATACACTGGATGTTGAAATAAAAAACGATTTTCGTTAATATGCCTAGGCATATTTTCGAATATATTGTTGCCAATAAAAAATGCCAGTGTATACAATTTTATACCGTATTTTTATCCATAGCAAAGCATAGGATCAATTACACAACCGCAGACCAAACCTCCAAATCCTCTCAATCGATTTTTAAAGGGTAAATTTCGAACGATAGAAAACGATCCCACTTTTTTAAAGAAATTACCATTCTTTCAACCTGATTTTCAATCAAAATATTAATGACACATATTTTAAATGAAAATAATATATGGAAAACGGTTTGGCAAAATACAGTCCGATTAAAATACATTAAAAAAGTGATGATCCAAAGCATATTTATAAATCTATTCTACATGCCACCTAGAGGTATACGACCACATCAGTCACGTAATAAACGGATAAAAAAAACTCCACCCACTAAATTTACAAATGTAAAAGATATTCATAATTTTATGCAAAGCTTTTACATAGGGAAAAAAAATACTCATACGATATTTTTAGATATAGAAAAATGGAGTTTGGTCATTGGCTTTTTTAAGAAGCAGAAAAACATTAAAGAATTCACAATTTTTTTAGAAATTTTTACTTCTGATTCTCTTAAAAATCATCCAAATGTAAATGAAACATCCAAAATTTTCTCTATTTTTTTTAAGAATAATTTGTTTATACTTGGAGACCTTTGTCGTTCATATCTTATAGAACAAAGCTTCAATTCATCTCATCAAAATTGTTATTTAGTATTTAAATTAGTTGGAATGATTGGTAAATCAATTCCAAGTAAAGTTAATGTTTTAAGCAAATTCCTTACTCAAGAAATTGAGCCATTAACACACAAAGATGAACATATCAAACAATATTATGAAGAAACTAATTCTTATTTACAAAACATTGTCCAAAACATAAATAACAAACTTTATTCACTTGAACAATTATATCCTACTACTGAAATGATTAATTCCAATTTAAATGGAAGCATAACAATAAAAAATTTATATAATGTTGGTTATCCAGATGCGAATTCTCTTGCTAATACATTAATATCACTTGAAATGGAAAATTTTCTAGTTCCATTATGTAAAGGTATTCAATCACTTCGAAATGGTAATTTAGATCCACGTGATTTATATTTATATGAGAATGTATTTATGTTACCATTATTTATGAATGAATCTTCTGATATTAATATATTACTTCATTTTGAAATTCGTATTCCACCAAATTGGAGGAAAAACGTTATTATCGATTGGCCTAAGTTACGACGTTTAGGCGATAATAATATATTACTCTTATCTAAAGATAAGAATTGTGAAACAGTAAATGCTGTTTGTTTATCACGTGCTAAAGCAGAAAAACGATTTCCAAAATCGAAAATGTATGTTGAAATCTTAAACAAGAATATTCTTCCAGCATTTTTAGTCAGAGGAGAAATTAAACCAGGAGAAACTTATTATATGTTTGAAAGTCCTGATTCTTGGTTTCCTCATGAAGTATGTTTGAAATCATTAAAAAACATTAATGAAGATTCATTTCCAACAATATTTGATCAAATTGTTAAACATAAATTTAAACAAATTCCAATAGATGATTATTATGAATTTAATCAAAATGTTTTAAAGATTGACAATAATTCGATTAAAGATGAAAAAATGAAACAACCAAATAAATGGTTTTCTTATTTGACTGAAAAAAAAATTGATAATTTATTACGTGTTGATCATGAACAATTCGCTGCTCTTAAACATTTCTTTGAATATCCTTTAACTTTAGTTAATGGTCATCCAGGTACAGGTAAAACACATCTTGCACGTGAAATTGTACGTGTACTTAATACAAATACTTTAACAACGCCAGTGTTTCTTATTGCGCAAACAAACCATAGTTTAGATGCGTTTTTAGAAGGAATTATTGAGTTTGTCCCAGAAAATACAATAATTCGACATGGAGGAAGACCACGAACAACTAACAAAAAGATCCTTAATCGAATATTAAAACGAAGTGATCTAAAATCGTTATTAATGAATGAAAATTATTTTTTCGCATTAAGATCATCTGAAATTTTAATTAATCAAATGCAATCAATTAATTTTTGTCTTGCAATTTTGACTGAATTTGGTATAAATTTAACATATTATGTAAATCATGTAATTAACATATCAGATATGCAATCGTATGAAGTATTTTCATTTGTATATAATAATTTAAATAAATTCGATGGTGTATTATTTAATGCAAAAGATGTTTTAATATCAAAAGCAAATACAAAATTTCAAATTGATGAGAACCAAATAAATAAAATTAAAGAAGAAGAATTATGGAAACTTTGGTTCTTTGGATCACAATATGATAATTTTTTTGTACAAAATACAAACATTAAACCTTATGATTATAATTATGTTTATCAAAATGATTTTGTAAATTATTATGACAATAGTTATTATGGAGAAAATAATGAATTTTATGGTTATGATGATGATAATGTATATTTTGATGATGTTAGTTATATATTTCCAAATGCGGTTCCAACAGTATCAAAAATAACCAAAAAACAAATAATTAATAAAACACTTAAAAAGAAATCAATTAAAACATCTAATAAAGAAGAAGAGGAAGAAGAAGAGGAAGAAGAAAATGAAAGACAAGAACGAGATGATTTAGAATATATTATTAATACTGAAACAGATATTAAAGATTTACATCTTACAAATAATATCAAAGACATTAAGGATTTAAACTTATCTATTTTTATGGATGAAACTAATGAAATATTTAGGAAATATATAAACGAAACTAAACTTACTCCATTAAAAAATATATATAAATTCGTTCAACAACTTATAACATATCTTATGACAAAACGTAAAGAAATAATGCAAGATATTGATAAACAACAAAAAAAGATGCGAAAATTAGAATGTTTGGCTTATGGAAATTATTATCGACAGTTTAAATTCATTGGAATGACAACTACATTTGCATTACTATATAAAAGAGCAATCGAAAAATCTGGTTGTCAATATATGATCATTGAAGAAGTTGGTGAACTTAATGAAGCAGCCACTATTGGATTAATACCAAAAACGATTCAACATTTAGCAATGATTGGTGATTTTAATCAATTACGACCAAAAGTTGAATATGAATTAACTAATCAAATAAATCCAAATGCTTCATATGATATATCAACATTTGAACGTCTTGTTAAAGCAGAACAGAAATTAAATGGAAAAGATTTATTTACATTAACAATACAAAGAAGAATGCATCCTGAAATATCGAATCTTGTTAAAAAATTCTTTTGTAAAGATATTAAAAACGCAATAAATACAGAAGAACATTATTTAGCTAATGGAACATTTTCACATATTTCTTGTATATTACATAATAATCAAGAATCATCAGCTATAACATCACGTTCCAAAACTAATACATTAGAAGCATTATATTGTGCACGATTAGTATTGTTTTATAGATGTAGAGGATTCAAAGCTAAAGATATAACAGTTATATCATTATATAAAGGACAAATGTTATTAATCAAAAAGACACTTCAAACGTTATATCAAAATATTAAAAAGATAAAAGGATTTGATCCATTCTGTGGTGATACATTTAAAGATGTAACTATTCAATGTATTGATAATTTCCAAGGAGAAGAAAATAAAGTTACAATTATATCAATTACACGTTCTGATTCTATAGGTTTTGTTAAGACTATGAATCGAATTCTTGTAACACTTTCACGTGCTCGAAATGTTTTATGTATTGTCGGAAATGGTAAACTTTTAAAAAGTAATGAGTCAGGAATTTGGCCTCAAATCATTGAATATCTCGAGAAACAACATCATATTGTAGCGAAAGGTATTTGGACAAAGAATTGTTCTCATTTGGAAAACGCTGAATTTTTATATCCAATCATTGATACTGATGATATTAAAAGTCTTACGAATTTATATAGTCCATGTAATAATAAGTGTAACTATAAACTTCCATGTGGACATCAATGTCATTGTCATTGCCACTATAATGATAATCATTATTCATTTAAATGTAATGAAGTTTGTAATCATCCATGTGATAATTGTGGATACTTATGCAAAGATAAATGTTATCAATGTACTGAAAGAGGACATCATAAAGAATGTAGAAATATTGTTCAATATACATTTCCAAATTGTGGTCACACGTGCGAATTTAAGTGTTGTGATATTACAAAAGGAAATATAGTCTGCTATGCCGTATGTAATCATCCGTGTAAACTTTGTGGTGCACCATGTAAAGATAAATGTCATAAATGCACTATAAGAGGACATCATCAAGAATGTCAAAATGTTATTCCGTACACATTTCCAAATTGTGGTCACACGTGCAAGTTTAAATGTTGTGATATCGCAAAAGGAAATATATTTTGCAATGCTGTATGTAATCATCCGTGTAAACTTTGTGGTGCGCCATGTAAAGATAAATGTTATAAATGCACTGAAAGAGGACATCATCAAGAATGTCAAAATGTTATTCCGTACACATTTCCAAATTGTGGTCACACGTGCAAATTTAAATGTTGTGATATCGCAAAAGGAAATATATTTTGCAATGCTGTATGTAATCATCCGTGTAAACTTTGTGGTGCGCCATGTAAAGAAATATGTTATAAATGCACTGAAAGAGGACATCATCAAGAATGCCGAAATATTGTTACATATAAATTCCCTTCATGTGGACATAAATGGAATGTTTATTGTTACACCATCAAAAATGGAACTGCAAAATGTAGAGCGAAATGTGATGAATTACTGAATTGTGGACATAGATGTTGCGGAGTATGTTACGAATGTAAAATCTCTGGTCACCCAAAATGTACTGAGCAATGTTTATTTGTTTATCCGTGCGGTCATCAATGCACTTCAAATTGTAGCGACGAAAGTATTCAGCACCAGCATATCCTTTGTAAACATTGTCAGGCAAATGAAGAAAACGTGAGATACGTAATAAACGCGGAAAAGGTGTTAAACGGAATACAAAATGCGTGGTTCAGTGATAAAAGTGTGCTAAGGCATTCTTGGGGATTTAAGAAGTGTTCGTGCGGGACTTGGAATATGGTCGACGAGAACATGCCGTCATCATTTAATTGCCAAAATCCAAAATGCCAATTCCATCAAAATGAGCACTGTCAAATAGCTTAAACATCAATAAAATGAATCACTTGAAATCGTTGTATAAGAAATCATTATAAAAAAAATTGTTAAATATTAAAATATTGTGTTTTGACATTTTAGCATTAATCAAGTTATTTGACTTGATTTGCATTTCTTTTTCAGAATCATTATACAAATTACTAAAATTATATTTTGTAAAATAAAACGTAGTTTCACAACCTAACAGCTAATGAACCTATAATTGATAATGTATGAAAATAATAATCATTAACATCCTTCTTTATTAACTTTCATTTAAATATGAAAAATATATTTATGCCAATCATTAATATTGTTTTCTCAAAATCATTTCATGCTAATAACAATCCCTAATTCTTGTTTCCAACATGTTTGATACCATTTCCAAATATTAAAATCCTTATCGTAATTTCACTATTGAATTTTTGTAATAACATTTTATCCAAAAAAATATTTTTCTCACTGAATAACCAAAACCAAATCAAACAACAACCAAAACAATACAAAAACAGTATTATTTACTTCGCTTGGCCTGAGTACAGTTGGTTCACAAGTTGAATCGTTGTAGCTGGCGGATAAGTTATCCACTTTTCAGGTGTACGGGAGAAGTTACTATCCTTCCATTTGGTGTAAAATGGCTCATATATTGTGTTTATTTTCCTTACAACCTCATTCAGTATGGGTGCCATATATTTCTTATACTTGATACAATATTTCTCATGTTTATTCTGAAACTCTTCAAACAGCTTTAAGAAGTCTCTGAATTGGCGTTTGATTGTCATTCTTTGCTTCTTATTAAGTTTGACATGTCCATTTGGTAATCTCTTAATCTCTCCAAATTGTTCCTTTGGCGCTAATTTTGCGAATGCTGTATCCCATGTTAGTTTTATATAAGTTTCTTGGGACTTTTGGATGAGGTCTTCAATTCTTGTTAAGATATCTTGTGAAATATATGAGTCAAGTCCATATTTTTGAATTGCGCTATAAGAATAATGTCCGTTATTAAGAAAGAACAATTGGGTAACAATTGGATCTTGATAATGCTTTGCTTTTGAGCTTAAGTTATCAAGTAGCGCCTTAACGGATTTCGTGGCGACCGTTTCTAAGGAGTACCCCGGAGTTCCTTTCAATGCTTCTGAGTATATACAGAGGTCACCGAGGAAGAGGAGGACGTTAGATGTCAATGGGCTAATGTCACCACCATTAGGGATCATGTTGGTGTCATGTTTCTCTACCCCATGAATGAATTTATCAAAGGTCGTTTTTATGGTGCCCCGAATCGGTTCAAGCGCATCAATGAACTTTTTCAGAAACGGTGAATTTTCATCGGTTTCAGGTACGTCCAAAGGGTCAGACTCGACCTTTTTTAGCGTGGAGAACAAGTCTAAGTCGAAGAGGATATCCGTATGAGAGTTGAGTTCATTAAAATGAACTTGTTCAGTGACTTTGAAAAGTGATTCATATGTAGGACCAATGATACAACGTAAAGGAATCATATATTCACTCCCAAAGATCCGTTTGGCAATGGATATTTCTCTTTTGATAAGATAATGAAGTGTGAAGATATAAAGATGAATGGGATGTGAATGATGATCATATGATGGAATTTGAATAACATCTGGTTCTCCTGTATCGATGTAACGCTTACTGGATTTGGCTTGGAGACGACTAAGAGTTGCATCTATGAAGGCATTACGCGTGTTTGTATAACTTCGATAATGAATTTTGTTTTTGGTTTCGGCGAATAGTTTAGACATTGCACTGAGTTGGCTGAACTCTTCGTCTGTAATGGGATATGTAATGTTTTCACGAAGCTCTTCGTTGAGTATTGTAAATTTATCATCAACAAAATCAAAATATGAAATTGGAAATGGATCTGTCTTCTTACTAACAATGGATTCAAAGTAGCTAAGAAGAGAAGACTCACCAGTTGCATAAAGTGCTTGAATTTTGAATCTTGAATTAGAAGATTCTTTAAATTTGAGTTTCTCTAAAAGAGATAATGCGACCTTGATTTCGCCCATTGTTTTTAAGTAATTTTCAAAGTTTGTTTCAACTTGGGAATTGATAACTGGTGCAAAAGTTGTATCTTTATTTAGAAGATCTACAATTTTCTGTAGGGCTTCATGTGTAGCAACAATATTCGTAAGGATTCTTTGCTCGTTTTGCGTTTTATCATAAAGTTGTGAAAGAGCATCTTTTTGTTGATCAAATCTGGAAATAAAACGATTGATTGAACTATCAAGTGCTGGCAATTTAGTGAGTGCAACATCGCGAAGGTTTTTTAGATACTGATGTTGTACTGTTGGATCTGCTAAATTGGAAAGTTCTTGATTTGCACTCATTTCGATTGAAAAAGTGACAAAACGAAAGGGAATTAACGGTTTTGGCGATTATATTTGCTTGTTGCAACAAGAAAAAAACCTTATTAAAACTTATAATATATTTTAATAGCCATAAATTTTTAAGTGAAAAGTTTTATTGTTTATAAGTGTGGTATATAAGATTTATTTTGCATCTCCGAAGTAAGAAATAGATATTAAAATTTTTAATCAAAGAAAATCATAATTTGTTGCTTTCCTGTGTTTTTCAAGCTGTATTGGGAAACTCGAAAAGCATATTCTTTTTGATATCAAATAATGAACAATTGTTCATCTGCTTTGACTTCATTTTGCATTTAATGTCTATCAAAACAATCTCAGAAGGAAATAATTATACTGCTATCAATGTTGGTCCTGCACCAGAAATTGAAAAATATGTTTTCACAGGTTTTGGTCAACCAATCCCAGGAAAAGTTTTCTTACAACAATCTCTTCATGCAACTGGATCTGAAATTTCTTACACATCCATTCCTGCAGGTGTGCAACTTGCATTCTTCCATTCACATAAAGAAAATGAAGAAGTATATATTGTAATCAAAGGAAAAGGTGAATATCAAGTTGATAATAATGTCTTCCCAATTGAAGAAGGATCTGTTGTTCGTGTTGGAACTGGAGCTAGTCGTTGCTATAAGAACACAGGAACTCAACCTTTAGTTATAATTTGCGTACAAACCAAAGAATCCAAAGAACCACTTAAAACAGGTCATGATGCAGAGTTCCTCCATAAACTCACGAAGTAAATCAAATTAATTTTTTATTTTTTAATTCATTTGTTGCTTTATAATGATCCTGATTTTATGTAATAAAATAAGTTTCATTAAAGATTGAATACTAGCACTTGTGTGCATTTTGCATAATTAAATATTTAAGGTTTGTTCGCATGAAACCTATTTATGATGCGATGTATGTAATGAATTGTTGTTTTAAACAAACTTGTTTAATCATTTTAAAAAATTTAACAAATATATTATAAATGAAATTACCTGATTTTTAATGAAAAATTTTATTCCTTCTGGAAATGCAAAAACAAATGGCTTTTCCTTGCTTCGATTGGTTTTGTTTAAACAGCAAATCCGTTACTTCGCAGCTAACAACTTAAACTATAACTTTAAAAAGTTTAATCCCAATATATCTATCTCATTTGGTTGCTCAACCAGTTGTTCATATGCGTATATTGTGATTTTTAATAAATATTCACTAAATTCGAATTTAGCTTGTGCGACATTAAAGTATGCACTTGTCCAGAATCGACCAATGATGTTCATGCTTTATAAAATTAATGCACGGATGAAAATGTTTTTTGTCCCATCCTTAATGAACTTTAACACCCATTTTTCCCAAAAAAATAAAGCAATTGACTAGTTTACGGATAAAAAAATTGTGAGGTACGATTATACTCAACTGTAAAAGTAAATGTATGAGCCGTATCGTTTGATTTATGCTGTGAAAATCTCTAGGATTTGCACAAAAATTAGAACTGAATAAGGAAACATGATTCTTTTCACTTACAATAATATTAAATGTAAAATTTAATAAGATTTGAGAAAATATTTCAAATATCTTGAAATTAATTTGATATTTATTTTATATTGGAACATCAACTAAGTAACAACAACATAATTGTAAATGTAATGCATTCATTTCGGACTCATATAAAAATATAAATTATTGCAATATTTAATTTCTTTTATTTTTTTTTTTTCTACATGAATGAAACACCATGCAAAAAATTCTTATGTTAGTTTGATTCCACAAAAAAAATTAAAAAAATCTATCTCAAAATTATTATCGCGTTAACCTTGATTTTATTATTTCTGCGATTCATCAATATAATTTCTTATGGAATATAATATCACAGAGGTAGTTGTTAATCAAAAAATCTATGAAATTATTATCAAAAAATTCATCTTTATTTTGGTAAATTTTATTATCAAAACATGCTTCATTTCCATTTTTTATTGAAAATGAAGATTTGATGTATGTAGAAGAAGATGCTGAATTATAATTTTTTAAGAAGTAAATTTACTATTTCTGTATAACCTTTTTGCTGTGAAATTTGTATTGCAGTCAAATATTATTAATGTATATTTCAAATTATTAAAACATATTTCAAATTATTAAAACATATTCTAAATTATTCAAATTAATATTTTTTGCATTAACATCAATTCCTTTATCTAAAAGTAATTTTACTATTTCTATATTATTATTTCTAACTGCTATATGAAGTGATGTTTCAAATTATTAAAATGAATATTAAATTATTAAAATATATTATAAATTATTAAAACATATTATAAATTATTCAAATGAATATTTTTTGCATTAATATCAATTCCTTCTTTATCTAAAAGTAATTTTACTATTTCTATATTCTTGTTTCTAACTGCTATATGAAGTGCTGTTTCAAATTATTAAAACATATTTCAAATTATTAAAACATATTATAAATTATTAAAACATATTCCAAATTATTAAAACATATTCCAAATTATTAAAACATATTTCAAATTATTAAAACATATATAAAATTATTAAAATGAATATATTTTGCATTAACATCAATTCCTTCTTTATCTAAAAGTAATTTTACTATTTCTATATTGTTATTTCTAACTGCTATATGAAGTGCTGTTTGAAATTATTAAAAAATATTTTAAATTATTCAAATGAATATTTTTTGTATTAACATCAATTCCTTTATCTAAAAGTAATTTTACTATTTCTATATTATTATTTCTAACTGCTATATGAAGTGATGTTTCAAATTATTAAAACATATTTCAAATTATTAAAACATATATAAAATTATTCAAATATATATAAAATTATTCAAATGAATATTTTTTGCATTAATATCAATTCCTTCTTTATCTAAAAGTAATTTTACTATTTCTATATTATTATTTCTAACTGCTATATGAAGTGCTGTTTCAAATTATTAAAACATATTCCAAATTATTAAAACATATTATAAATTATTCAAATGAATAGTTTTTTCATTAACATCAATTCCTTCTTTATCTAAAAGTAATTTCACTATTTCTATATTATTATTTTTAACTGCTATATGAAGTGCTGTTTCAAATTATTAAAACATATTTCAAATTATTCAAATGAATAGTTTTTGCATTAATATCAATTCCTTTATCTAAAAGTAATTTTACTATTTCTATATTATTATTTCTAACTGCTATATGAAGTGCTGTTTCAAATTATTAAAACATGTTTCAAATTATTAAAACATATATAAAATTATTAAAACATATTATAAATTATTAAAACATATATAAAATTATTAAAATGAATATATTTTGCATTAACATCAATTTCTTTATCTAAAAGTAATTTTACTATTTCTATATTATTATTTCTAACTGCTATATGAAGTGCTGTTTCAAATTATTAAAACATATTTCAAATTATTAAAACATATATAAAATTATTAAAACATATTTCAAATTATTAAAACATATTTCAAATTATTAAAATATAATCTAAATTATTAAAATGAATAGTTTTTGCATTAACATCAATTCCTTCTTTATCTAAAAGTAATTTTACTATTTCTATATTATTATTTCTAACTGCTAAGAACCAAAAGAAAATAGTTACGATAGAAAAGTGTCTTAATACGTTTTTAGAGCTAATGAAAATTATCTCAATTCCTAATAAATATAAAATCAGTAAGGCACTCAATATACAAAAAAATATAAATACAACAAAAGGCGATGATTTTGTTGCAAAAACGAATGATAAACAAAAATCGAGTATAAATCTACCATCTGAAATTCTTGAATTAGACGCATTGCAAGATACCATTGAGCAAATACATAACAGTTCAGCCAGCAACAGTGCGGTTCGTCATGAGCTAGATGAATTGAAAGAATATTTAAAAACACATGAAAACAAAAAAACTAAGAAAAAGCATCAAACAAATATATCAAGCCATTTAATCGCGTATACGCCACCAAAACCAACCACAGAAGTATTATTTTCGAATCGTAAAGTTCATTCAATAACTCTTCCTCCAATCACACATCCTACAAGCAAAATGACAAACCACCGTAGAGTACCAAATGAATTATTTATGAATTTACAAAGAAGATATTATTCTGCGAAATCACAAAAACCGCGAAACTTATCTTTTCATCAGCATCTTTCACTTGACAACAATTTTTTTTGATGTTTGTTTAAATAAATATTAAAACTTGTTAAAAAAATTTTTCAAAAATTTTTAATGTCAAAACATTCACCAAATTTAAGTTCAATATTTAATTGGATTCATTCGCAATAAAATTCATTTCGAGCTTATATTTTACTATAATTCCGATGATGTTTGTTTTAATTTGTCAATCAATTCGAACTTAGCACCTCCATCAAGAACATGATCAAGGAATGATTCCAGTGTACCTTTTTCTGTTATTTTAATTGCGGCATCGCGTTTGTGGTGGAGAATCCAAGTGTTCTCTTTGGCAAATTCGATTGGGCAATTTTTGCCACAAATATAAAACCTGAACGGATCATGGCGATACTTCTTAGATGCGTTAGTGAACTCTTCTGAAGCTAAGTCAGATCCCTCCAAAACGCAAAAGATTCTTTTACCTTTACAGTTAGAATTGAAAACTTCAATTGAGGTAAGATTATGTACGAGAAGTGGAGCTGGAGTTGGTACTGGAGTAGGTTTTGGTGTTGGCATTATTCCATTGAAGAAATCTCTGATTGTTTTCTTGATTTGATCAAATTTATTTCGACCTTCATATACAACTTGATTGTCTCCATCTATCATAAGAATGGTTGGAGTTAACGTGATATTGAACTTCTCGTGGATGGTTCGATTATTTGAGAAACCGATTCTGATTTTTTGTTTATTTCCACTGAAAGCACAGCTAATGCCAGACCAAAGAGGTGGCGCCTTAGCCTTGTCTGAAAAGAGGATAACTTCACGAGTGTCTTCTTGTGGAAGCCATTCATCATCAACTTTTTCAGCAAGATTAGGAATAAGACGTGTAGCAGTATTTAACATAGAACGTGCAGACCTGTCTCTCATGTAGTTCATTTGACCTTTTGGATGGAAGATGATAAATGTTGGGATAGAAGTGATATGAAATTGATTTGCTATGCTATATTGCTGGTTTGTATTAACTTCACCAAATTTAATCATGCCAGCTGCATCATTGGCAGCTGCATCAAATTGTGGATAAGATGCTTGGCAAGCTGGACAATATGTTCCATGGAACATTACAAAATAAACAGTTTTATTATCACGCTTTTCAACTTCTGAATGAAAATTATTTGAAGTAAGTTGGATGACATTTTTTCCAAATTTATATGAAGAACAAATGCAAAATAGTGCAGAGAACATTTGCACTTATTTGGCCAGATTCCATTAAAAGGTTTATTTTAATTGAACTGCATTTTCTATGATTGTAAATTTTTTTGAGCATAACCGTTTTCCGATAAAGAATAATTTGTTGCACGTTAATTGGTACTACTAATGGAATGAGAAGATCAGAAAAATGGAAAATTTTAATGATGTTTATATCATACGTTCTTTTTTTCAATTTCCCAAAACAAACATAGTGCTGTAAATCTTTAAAGATGAGAATTTCTTGGAAACCAAAATAATTTCGGTGAGAAGAAACCGCCAAATTTCTAATTAAACCGTTATTTCTTCACAAAAGGTTAAAAACTAAAATGGCTTTCGATATCTTTTTATGCATTATTTGCATTGTTTTCACAGGTCTCTGCTTAGCAGCAGGCTTCTATATGGTTATTAGGTTCCAGCATCCCGAAGACAAATGGAATTCTTGGTTCCCCAAAATTGTTGTAACACTTGCATTAGGTGTAGCTTCCATGAATGTTCTTCTTTTACCACTTGACGCTATTAATCGATCATCTGGAAACACACTTCGTATTGATATTATGTGCTGGGTATTTACCATAGCATCACTTGTTCTTGCCTTTATAGTATGTCCATTTGCAATGTTTTACTATGAAAATAAAGATGAAGAAGAAGAACTTGGCAAGAAAAAGCATCCAGTTTGCAAAGCTTTATTAGAACTCATTCCATTTATTCTATTCCTTGTAATTCTATTCCTTATTTTATGGTTTGCTGTTGGTCGCTGTGAAATTCCCATTGAAGTTCACACCACCACCACCTCCACCGATCCAAATTCCTTGGATGGTGCATGTACAAATTGCAGTATGTTTTTCCGTGCCAGGTTTTTCACAAAGCCTAGCACATATACGAACAACTAACCCCAGTGCAAGCATCTAAAAATTGGACAATTACTCCATCGGCCATCACATATTTTGTATCATTACTTGGATTCATTGGATATCTCTTTTTAATCATTCTAGGAGGGTTTGGAGTCATAACTCTTCCTTTTGGGCTGATAGAAAATTTTGTATATCGACCACGACCAATTTCACTTCAAGTCTATAGCAAGGCCAAACTATCAGTAAATCGATGGGCTAATGATCTACTTGAAGAAGGACAAGCATTACGTGAAGACGTCTTAGCTCTTGGCCGCAATCACAAAAGTGTCAGAACTCGATATACCAAATTTGAGCAACAAGTCGAAGCATTAGAAGAAACGTACAAACAGGTTGAGATTGCTTATCGATTTCGCGGTGGCAATCCCATCTGGCCATGGGTATCATTATTCTTAGGAATCATTGCGATCATATTTTCTATTGTTTGGGTCATTCATATCATAATATATTACATTTGCGATGTACATCCGTTCCTTAATGTATTTTTCAATGCATTAGATAATGCATTTCCATATGCGGCGGTTGTCTTTTTTGGTTTATTTGTCTATTATTTATATTGGTGTGTGATTGATGGTACTACTTCTATTGGATTGAACATATTTATCATGAGAATTCATCCGATGGAAGTCCAAAACACGCCAATGACTTCTTTGCTGTTTAATTCGATTGTGATTTTGTTCGCTTCTTTCGGTGTGGCATTGTTTTCTTGTATGAATTTCTCTGTGTACACGAGACTGTCTTCGTTGGATATGATATATGGTATCCAAACACAAACTTTAATTGGAATTAAGTACGTGTGGCAGTACGGCGTTTACGTATTCTTCGCATTCATTCTGTTCGGCCTAATTTATAAGGCATGTAAGGCAAGAAAGCCAACGCCGAGAGTGAAGATGCTGAAGCAATTCTTCACAGCTTATGATATGAGTGGTATTAATGAAGCAACCGGAATAAGTAAATAAAAGAATTTGTATTTTTAAAAAAATTGATCTTTCACTGAAAAACAAATGTTTCAAATGTACCAAAAATTTTTAGTTTGATATGAAATTACTTTAAATATTATCAATATTTTTAAAAATATTTAATTAAGAAGTGATGATTTGCATTACTTATTCTTAAGTACTGTAAAAAAATATTTAGAATATCATTTCAGTTGTTCGATGGATTATTTCTTACGAAAAGTTATATGGATGCCATATTGTATATAAAAAGATATTCATTCCAAAATTTTAGACAGAGTAAAATTTGAATTGGTTCTAATTTTATGTCCTCTGGTTGAAATTTTATACTGTAATGGTTATATCATTCAAATTACACAGAATTCCCTCATAAAATGTGATCTCCCTTAAACTTTTTCTTTATAATAACCACAATATTATTGAAATTTGAATGAATGAATGATTACTTCACCAAGAACAATTCAGAAATCATAAAAGCTATTTTCATGTTTGGTATGTTGGAAAACATTGAAGTTGAAAGACATCAAAAGGTTAAAGGAACAGAGATTAATAATTATATGATCATCAAAAAAATTGGAGAAGGATCTTATTCCAAAGTCTATCTTGCAACAGATATAGAGTCACAGAAATATTATGCAATCAAATGTACAAAACATAGTTCTTTATCCAAAACTATAAAAGTAAATGCACAGTTTGAGAACGAAATCAAATTATTAAATTCTCTTAATCATAAAAACATTATCAAACTTCATCAAGCATTGCTTGATCAGGTTAACAATAATTTATATTTAGTTTTAGATTATGCTGAAAACAAAAGTTTAGAAGATGTTATTAGTTCAAATCAACATCTTTCAACCAACAACATTTTATCAATTATCAAGCAGATATTATTAGCATTAGATTATATACATAAAAATGGTTATGTTCATCAAGATATTAAGCCTAGCAACATACTAATTTCAAAAAATGGAAGGGCTCTTTTATGTGATTTTGGTATAGCACATTCAGTCAAAAAAGATTCCAAAACTTTCGGTTCGCCTGCATATCAAGCACCAGAATCACTTGATGATGACGAAATAGATTATAAGAAAACAGATGTATGGTCTCTTGGAATAACATTTTATCAGATGTTATTCCATTCACTTCCATTTACAGGACAAAATATTTTTGAAATTATTTATAATGTTAAAAACACAAAAATCAATATTCCGTTTTGTTTGCAAGATGGAATTAAAGAACTGCTAGAATCTATGTTGAATAAAAGGCCTGAAAAAAGACTTTCAGTCAATGAACTTCTAAAAAATCCTTTGATTGAAAATGCGAGTGAGCTTATTACTGATATTCATTTTGAAAAAATGAAAAATATCCAATCCAATCAAAACAAATTTAAATATGTTAATGTAATTAAAGCAGCCATTTGGAATGAAGAAAAACATTCATTTTCAATCGGGCAATACATCAATTCCTTAATATGCAAAGATACTAATAGCCAATATTATCCAATAAATCAGGAATACCTGAATTAGTGACCAGTCATTAAAACATCATTTAGTTTTATTTTTATATGTGATTTTTTTTAATATAAACATTATAAAATTAATTACTTTTATTATATGAAAATTAGATTATAATCGCATTAATTAAGATGAATAAAATAATTAGAACTTAAATCTGTGAGTTTTTAATTGTTTTTCTAAATTATTCTTATAACAATACCTGTTTTTATGCAAAAAAAGTAACAGTGATAAAGTTCTTATCGAAAAATGGGAGGAACAATAAAAATTTGAAAAATATTTTTCAATACAAAAGTCTATTTCGAAAAAATTAATAATGAATGCTTAATGGCAAGAAAATATATTGTTTCATTCCATTAAAAAAAAGCTGATATAACATTATATCCAAAGAATCCATAAGACAACACGGAAAAATGTTTAATATTTTTCTTCATATTCTGGATAATTAAGTAAATAAATCTGAGTTATGTAAGTATATGTCAAAACGATGAACGACATTAAAAACTATTTAACTTTAAACAAAAATAAAGAAAGTAAATTTACCAAAAATTAAAATGAACAGTGAACAACATTTGTTTGTGGTTTCATTCAAAAAAGTGACAATCTAACGTTTCCGATTAAGATTTTGCACGACACTTTTGGTGTACCCAAAACGCGTTTTTTTAAGAATATTTTGATCGTTTAATGTCAATTTGACAGAAAATGTTTCTTTTACTTTTTGGCTTTTCCCTTTGTTACCGTAATTACGATTTAATAGCAGACGACGAACACTGGGATCAAGAAGGCGACCTCGAAGATGAATGTCAATCACCACAAACACTCGCTCAATTTCTTCGATGCAAAATGTCTAAATTAACACCAATTCAACAAACTGTTCAAGCTCCATTTCCAAAATGCATCATAAATTGTACAAAATATCGTTCTACACAAAGGCAAAAGTGTATCTCAGGATGTACAGATTTAGCCCATTCTTCCGAAAATGCTCAAGCTTGCATTCTTGAATGCTCTGATATCAGCGATCCTCTCCACCAAGAACGTTGCATTAATAACTGCAGATTTTCATCAAGATTTGATCCAAAATCCGACTTTTCCGACTCTTGCCAAAGATGCAAGACAATCACAAAGTATGTTTCAATGTTCGTCAATAGCTTTGATGGAATTATGGACAACGCTCAACTCAGTCAAATGATTCAACAAGCATGCACAACAAATGTTAACTTAATGCCATTCTGTCAAGCAGCATCTGCAATGGGAGGCGAGCGCTTGGCCAAGTTGTTGCGCGAAGGTGAAACTATTTCTGAAATTTGCTCGGAAGATAATTTGAACTTATGTTAAATCCAACCAAAATTTCCATATCACATAAACCTAGCTTGGAAAACATTTTTTCTTCTTCCTTTATTCTTTTTTGAATGTTAAAAAATATTTGAAAATTCAAGTTATATGTTTTTTCTTTTTTTTAAGTAGTAAGTAGCTTTACGACCTTAAAGCAAAGGAGATAAGTAGAATCAACTAAAATATTACAAATTAATATTAATAAATTTAAGATTGATTAATTTTTTATAAACTTCTAATTTTGAACTTAATTTAAGATTTACGTTTTTTAGGTGGAATGTGTTGAACTATACATAACGCTGATCGGTGTGATTTCTGGTGGACAAAGACTTGATTTTGGGATTTTTCACATCACATTTCAATCCAAAAAATGACTCACGAAGAAATGGCCGAAATGATCCAAAAGTTGATTATAATTGGTGAATCAACAGTTGGTAAAAGCTGCATCGTGAAAAGGTATACTGAAGGTACTTTTTCCGAAGCATTTATGTCAACTGTTGGCGCTGATTTTAAAATCAAAATTTTAGAATTGAATCACCACAAAATAAAAGTACAAGTTTGGGATACGGCAGGCCAGGAACAATTTCACTCCATTACAAAATCTTATTTTCGAGGTGCTCATGGGATTTTACTTATTTTCGATGTTTCTAATCGCGTTACTTTTGAACGGACTAAGAAATGGATGGACTCCATAAAAGAGACCTCAGATGATAAGGTAATTGTCGTTTTAGTGGGAAATAAAATTGACTTAAAAGAAAGAGAAGTATCGAGAGAAGAAGGGATTGAACAAGCAAAGACATATCAAATTCCATACTTTGAAACATCTGCAAAATCTGGTGAAGGAATAGTTGATGTTTTCATGTATTTGATCGAAACAATTTTCAAGCAAAAAATGAGTCAACCTGATGAAAAATCACAATCTGTAAAGATATACTTCGAAAACGATAGTGGATCATCGTCTTGTTGTTAAACAGATATCTAATATTATCAGTTTCCATTTTGTTTTTTAAAATTTTTAGATAAAATAAAAATGTTATTACTCATCATGAGAAAACGTGTGCAGCACCAAATAACGTATTTCAGATAAAGGTTATAATCCTGTATCGCTCATTAAACAAACAGAAAACTTTTTATCAATATCTGAAAAAACGAGAAAAAAGAGAGACATTTAGTTGGCATGTCATTGAGCTTATTATATTTTGGCTTTTCCATATAAATGATCATTAATTTCACAAAATCATTGGGGTACCCTATAACTTTTTCTTTTATTGTATACTAAAAATCAATCAAAAATTATTTGTTTCATTATCAATATTTTTTCGTCAATATATACATAAATATCACACTTCATTTTTTTATATCTGTGATTTAATTTTGTTTATTCTTTAATTTTTCAATACGAGAATTCAATTTTAACATATGTTCTATTAAAAATTGATTGTCAGATAAGGTTGTTATGGATTTCTTTTTTTATGGTTTATTTTCAGCACTGTTAATATCTTTTGACGCCTTATTTTTATTAATATCTATCTTTAATACTATTCTTGAATTACCATATTTATAAAATATTACAACATAATACTTATTATCAATATTATTTTTTGCATTATTAATTATAATGTCTTTTTCTTCATTAGTTAAATTCTTGATAGGTTTTTTCTCAATTATTGTGTTATCATCAGTATTATTATCAGTATTATTTTCAATTTCTGTCTCAGTCATTTATGTAATGAAAAAAATCATTATTTATTCATAATAATCTTGCGTTTGACATATTTATTTGATTAGGAGGTTTTTGAACGACTGCTGGTTTGTTTTGATTTAATTTATTATATATATTATTTCCAGCATTTATGTAATATTGTACTTGATCACTAACATGTTGTACTCTATTAATCACTCTATCTGTTATTTGTTTGCCTCTGTCAACAGCGCCTCTAATCTTATCCTTTAATTTGCCATCTGGAACCATATCAACTATTTGATCAATCCGACCTGTTATCTTATCCTTTTTATTTCTAATCGTTTGTATTGCACCAGGTATTTTACTAATAATTTTACCACCTTTATTTATTATAGGTGATAATTTACCCCATATTTGTTTGCCTTTATCAATAATATTTTTAACTAAACGACCGCCTCCTTTAACTAATTTTCTAATTCCCCCAAATATATTACCTAATCCCATATAATTATTGAAAAATAACTATTATATATTATAAAATAAGTGAAATAAAACGATGTCAGCAGGTATAAAGACCTTGGAAACATCTGTAAATGATACTATTGATAAAACACATTTTGAAACATATAATCATGTGAAAAAACACGTTAAAAGCAAACACCATGTTAAAGATGAAATTATTAAAAATATTGTAAATAAACGTTTAAAAGATAAGTTTATTAAAGAAAAGGATACTAAACCATATATGATAAAAATATTTAGTAACAGACCTAATACTTGGTTCCATGATTTATATTATAATGGTAAGCATAATCCACGTTATTGGCATATATTTATTGGAACTAATAATAGATATGTTGTTGTATATACTTTACAAAGTAAATCTGCTAAAGATATTAACTACACATTATAACAATTTATTTATAAATATCATCCTGTGAAATTAACATCTGATAAAGAATTTAATTTTTTAGATAAAAATAACGTAAAATTATTAACAGATAATAATGTTAGTATGCATATTATTACAGATAAAAATCATAGTAGTTTAGGTATTATTGATAGATTTATAAGAACATTACATGATATGAATACTCCAAATGAGAAATCTAAACATCAATCTCATGATGAAAAATATACTTATATAACACCAAAAAGGATGAATAAATTTATAAACATATATAATAATAGTTATCATTCTGCTATAGGTTGTTCTCCAAGTAAAATGTTTAATAATAAAGATCTGGAAAAAGAATATATATTTAAGTACTTAGAATTAGCGAAAAAACAACAACGAATTAAAGATTTAATTATTCCAGTAGGTTATTATGTAAGATATATATTGCCACGACATGACGGTATTCACAAAAAACATTCACAAATTAGTAGAGAGATGTATAAAATAGATAACAGAAAAGGACATATGTAAACATTAATTGCTAGAGATGGAACTGTTATAACTAAACCACGATATCGATTAATTGTTGTAGATAATTATCATCATAAACCCAAGTATGCGAATACTATAACTGGTAAGTGGAATGGTAAAATTATTAAAATTCTTAATTATGATAAAGCTAATAATAAATATACTGTATTATTTAAAGTTCCTGGTGAAAAATTATATAAAGACACTATACCAGCAAGTCATTTACGTGGAAATACTCCTCAAATAATGAGTAGTTTCGAACGAAAATATTTCAAACAGAAATAAGGTTTTCATTAGAATTATTTCTAACATATCAAAAGTACAATGTTTTAAGCTATATTTATAGTATGTCTTTAATATCCTAGTCTGTCCTAAGATGTACAACTTCATCTAAAACTTACCCGCAACACGCAATTACGCAACAACGCATTAATAATTGCTTTTTGCTTGTTGCTTAACGGATTATTTTGATAATACCCTTTTTTAAAGGACATAGACAGACGATACTATTATTATTATTTATTATGTTAGATATTATCTCAACAATTCATATTCAACAATTCATATTCAACAATTTATATTTCAACAATTTATATGTTAACAATTCATATCTCAACAATTCATATCTCAACAATTTATATTTCAACAATTTATATGTTAACAATTCATATCTCAACAATTCATATTCAACAATTTATATTCAACAATTTATATTTCAACAATTTATATGTTAACAATTCATATCTCAACAATTCATATCTCAACAATTTATATGTTAACAATTCATATCTCAACAATTTATATTCAACAATTCATATGTCTGTCTATGTCCTCTATAAATAGGTATTATTAAAATAATTTCAACGCAAAAATATATACAACATCATATGTTAGAAAATACTCGTGTTGCGAAATTGCGTGTTGCGGGTAAGTTTGAGATGAAGTTGTACGTCCTAGGACAGACTAGGACATCTAGGACAAGAGGACATACTATAGATTTAAGCAAAAACATCGTAATTCTACAACCATCTAAAAACACGATATTTCGACAGATATCTTCTAAAAGCTTAATACTTCATTATCACATTAGAATATATGCTTATAAAAGTAAAACTTTCTCCGGCGACGCAGCGAGCTTGCTCGATGTGGCCGCCCCACACACCAAGCTTTAGCTCGTGCAGGACAAAAGAGCTTTAGCTCTGACGCCCTGCTGTGTGTGCATCATCATGAGATAGTAAAATCATATGTAACTAAATAAATATTATATATTTTGAGTGACGGAAAATATATCACAAAGTAAAAAAATTAATTTCATATCAAAATATTCATATAAATATTTTAGACATAGTGGATACATTTGCTGATGGTTTAAGTTTATTTTAACTCTCAGCTATATTGTTTTGTAATTTTATCTGATAAATCGTTGTAATGATATAAACTATTTGATTAATCAAATAGGCATTGAAAATAATTTTTATAACAATCTTGCAAAAAATCGAAAATTTCATATCTGCAAATTCATTAGATATTTAGGATTTATATTCACTCATTAATATAATATAAGATTGCATGAATAAAAATAATTCAGACAGCTTATTTTATGAAATATTTATGTTCTAAAAAAAGCGGTTATTTAGGGGCTAACAAGCAAATCGACCATTTACGCATTGAAAAAGTTGTCCGGTCAATGAACTATAGGCAAATAAAGGCTAACCCAAAAGGGTTGGGACAAGCTATATCAAGCTTGACAGAAAAGTATTCAATTTTGTCCCAACCGCGTGAACGCAGATTGAATACTTTTAAACATGTTAAGTGAAAAGTAGCTAAAATTTTGGATATTTTGTTTTTTATTAATTTTTTTCTGATCGAGTTCAAAGTATAAACTTATTTAGGTTGAACCAGATATGGTTTGAGCATACGTGCTTTTTTATACATTTTTTTAGGTAAAAAATTACAAATCATTACACTTTCATTAAAATTTTCGGATGTACATTGTTGTTCATTCGATTTTTTAAGCTGATTAAAAAAGAACTGAGAATGAGCCAAGAAAGTAGCTATTCCTTGTTTTTTATATCTAAATTGATTATATAATTGTTTCCATGATCAATGGATTTTTTATATAATGAAACGCGTTTGCGATAACCATTAAGACTTTTTCCCCTGAGAGAGATGCAAGTGCTAAGTCTTGCATCAAATGATTCAATCAGAAGATTGATCGTTTCTATGGAAATATTGTTTCAAGCTTCAGAAGCAGCTCGATAGAGATCGTCTGCTGTGTGAATTTCTTGATAATTGATTTTGGATTTAATGATCGACCAACATATCTCAATGACATTGAGATCCGGGGATGATGATGGCCAGTGAAGATCATCAGGTAACATTGTTACTCTCCCTTCTAAATACAGTTTTGTTGACTTTGCTGTGTGAGGTCTTGCTTCATCTTGTTGGAAAACAAAACATTTTGGACCAAATCTGTCATTTAACTTTTCAAAGATTTGGTTTTCTGCCAACATTTTTTGATAGAATTCTGCATTCAAATTTCCTTCAATTTTCATAAGATTTGATTTGAATTCCTTTGAAATGCATTCCCCGACCATGATTTTGAAGGGATATCCCTCTTTTTCATAATATTGTTCGTCACATTGGATACCAGGAAATACCCTAACTTTTCTCTTATATGGTTCTAATGCAATGATGCATTCATCTGAAGAGCACCAAGGCAATAAATAAGGTAAGGTTTTGGGTATTTCTTTGGCAAAACGAACTCGATATACTTTTTTATTTTCGGTGAGTTTTTCCTTGGGCTGTTGATATTTAGCTTTGAAGCCGATTGCTGCTGAAATCCTCTCAACAGTTGACTCCGACATTTTGAATTCATAATCACAACTTAAACTCGAAATTGTTCTATTCGTTATACTAGGGTCTTTCAAAATATTCATTGCAACAAAATGATATCTAAACTGTGAATGAGGGTCGACCCTGAATGAATGAGGTTCCCCAATCTTCATATTTAATAAAATTCGATAGACTCAAGATTTTGAAACATCCTTCTTTTTACTAATTTGACGCACTGTTAAACCTTTTCCTGCATCGAATGCAATTTTTTATTTTTTAGTTTGAGTGATTTTGAGCATAATAAAATGTAAAACTTAAATTAAATACTTTACGATACGATAAAAATCTTCTATCGTTTGTCCCAACCCTTTTGAATTGGACTATAAATCGTCTTATCGAAAAAATGCAAAATATTTTTTTGACTAATCAATTCTAACTAGAAAGTCAATAACTCTTTTATTAAAATTCGATTATTTTTAATATCAATAATATAATATGATGAAATATATAAAACACCTATCATCACATGCGTAAACCAATTTTATATGAAAATATATTTGTTTCATTTTGGATCGTCAAATCTTTAAATAAAAGTTATTGTCTAAGAAACATTCAAGAATTTCATCTACTGTTATGATTAATCTTTGCTATATATTTTTCAAAAATTAAAATAATGTCAACAACGAGACAATTTAATTATATTTGGTGCCAAACGACCGTTTAGAAAACAGGACCCTTTGTACGAAAGACCGTTAAATTTATACCTAAACGTGTGAATAGAAAACTATTTCAACAGTACGAACTATGTCGAGAATGATTTATTTGAAAATGAATAAATAAACATCTATATATGTATATATTTCCTTTTATGATTGATCATCATATCTTCATTCGTGAGTATACAATTTTGACATAGACACACAAAAGTTGAATGAACATTCAATTGAAACTTTCTCTTAATAAAAAGTTGGTCGTTTCTTGTCGTTTTCCCTTAAATCCATTCAAATGTCAAGTCCTCACTTGTGAGCAAGTAAATGAGATCTTTCCATGTCACCTAATGATTCATGTGTGTGCCTCGGCATCCAAAATAATTTCGATTAAAACTCACATGTCACATCGAAAAACAGCTGTTACACACATTTCTAATGAAAAATTATAGGTTTTTCGTTACAACCAAACCAGATTTATATTGGAAACGCATATACCAAATCGATGAAATATAATGTCCATTCTCAATTAATGATAACATTAATTCACATTGGCACTTTCATCCTCCTCATAAATTTCAGCAAACATGTTTTTATTTCAAATATAATTTTGATTCTCTCACTGAAAATAAAACAACGAACAAGCATGTACATAGCAAAAGCATTCATTACATCCCAAGTAACAAGAGAAAACACATAAAGAGCAAAATATTTTTACAAAAAATTCAAACAGCAAACAACATAAATCATTTACTGCAATTCGTTTCACTCAACAATTCTCTAAATAACAATAGAATAGGTTTTAAGCATTTTGTTTCTTCAAATTTAATAATTTCGTATTTTGATTCCAAAATAACTGCAATCTTTCATATCCTGCATAATATTTATCATTTTAGTGAAAGTTTTCAATGTAATTTATCAATGAATTGCAGCAATAATATTCTTAAAAATCTACCAAAGATATATAATGCCTTAATTACTTCTACGTATTCAAATATAACACTGTTCGTATTTATATTTTTTGTTTTTACTTTCTTTTCCAAAATTTATTTTAATCAGAAAATCATTCATCAAAAAAACGAAGTTATTCTGATTTTAATGATTATATTTTTTGTTAATACAAAGCAATCATATAACGAAGAGACAAAAACACTCACAATATCTGATTTCAATGATTATTCAAAAGATTATATGAATGTTACAGAACGTGTTATAATTATTGATGTTGGCGAGCTTGGAACAACACTTGACGAATGTCTCCCGCCAACACGCACATTCACATTCACACAAAGTGATACATTTACTAACATAAATACATTTGCTAATTCAAACACATTTACGAAATCAAAAAATAATTTTGATTCAAATACTTATGTTAATACATTTTCGATGAATTTTACTTTCGTTAACACTTATACTTTAACTTATTCTTTATCGTTTATAAAAACTTTATCAGATTATTATACATTCATAAAATCTTATTCATTTACTTTCATTGAATCTGAAACTAAATATATTTATGTCGATTTCATATATTATAATTATACAATTATATATTATCCAGAATATTTTACTTATTATTCGAATTTCTTTTATATTTCTTATATCGAAGATGTAATAATAAACACTGATGATAATAATAAATTAATTATCATTATAATTGTTATTGTAATTGTAATAATTATTGTATTTGTAATGATAATTATAATTTTTATGATTAAATATCAAAATAAGAAGTGGAAACAAAATGAAGAAGAAATGAATATTTCAGATGAAAATAATAATAAAATTAATGTTTAGATAATACATTTTCAGTTGGTATTAATAATTCAAATATTGAAGAAGATCCATTTGCAGACGATTTCAAAGAAGAAAAATTTATCAGTCAGATATAAGTAAACATATTTTAAGAACAAAATATTTTAATTTGTTTATTAATTTAATAAATACAAACTTTTGTGTTATTTAGCAAATTTTATGTTTCTTCTATTATATGATTATTATAGTAAATCTAATTTATCCAAATCATAAACACTAAAAGTAAATGATGAATTATATGGGGTGGTAAAAGTGCGTTCGTCAGCCTTTTTTTCAATGAATAAAAAAGTAAAAAAAAAATTTGTAAATTTATTATGCTATGTATTCACCTTGAGTTTCAATTGTAATCAAAAGTCTGTTCATCCATTCATTATATACGGCTCTGCAGGTGTTTTTAGAAATACTATACAGTAATGCCTCAACCTTTTGAAAAAGTTGAGCTTCATCTTCAAACTCCTCACCTTCGAGCATTTTTTTTTAATATCCTAACAGAAAAAAATCAGATGGTGCGAGATCTGGCGAAAACGGTTGAGGAAGCCTTTTAATGCCCAATTCATTCGATTTTTCATAAACCAAATGAGGTCGGGCGTTATCCATGTGCAAAAAATACCTTTTAGTTGAAATTCTTTTTGCCAAATCTCCAAGTACAACTTCAGGAAAAAAATTTCGATTAAATTTTTGACCTATTGAAAGCATTGTTATTGATTTGATACCAGTTATAGACCGTATAACGAATATCATTACTTTTTTGGAGGCAATAGTTATCCCTAAATTTTAAATTCATATCCTAATTTATATATAATAAAAGGGAATTTTTTTGATACACATATCAATAATATTTTTCGGAAATTTAAAAGAAAATAAACGACCGACACAATTATAATTGAAACTTATAATGCTTCAAATGACATCTCATTCATTAATGAATTATTTGGAACAGTTTGTATTGTATAAAACATCTTTTTGGAATTGAATTCTTCATATTTAACAATTAAATCATAATCAAAGTGTTCAAAAATCATTAATTATAATATATTTTTTTAAATGAAAATTTTAATAATTTTTTTTTAAATGGACTTCCAATTAACCACATCTAAACCAGTATATACGAGTATTGTTAATAAAATGTTTAAAATATTTTCATTTTCTGTATAATTTTGTAATTCTTTTTTGTAAGTATTGCTCACTCGTGGAGGAACGAATCTTGATGAATTCGTAACCGAAAATCGATTCAAAAAGTCATTCTTCCTTATTTGTCCAGAGCCTCCAATAATGAATAAATCGTTTCTAGAATTATCCGGTTTATAGAACAAATAAATTATAAAAAATTGCAAAGACAGATTTTGGAATTTTTGCTTTTGTCTATAGATATTGAAAATATTGTATAACTTAAAAACAGAACGAAAACTAAAAACCAATTATATGAATTAATATTAACCATTATTACTTCAATATATATTGAATTTGAACTTCTGTTTTTAATCCTAAAGCCCAAAATTTATTTTTGAAATTTTGGAGATTGCTCATAAAAAAAATGAGATAACAAAATTTAGTTACAATAATTTTATTGAATAGAATGTGTATATTTATTAATTTATATTTCTTTAAATTTAGTTTAGTGGAAAATGATAAATATTGATTTTCTGATTTGAAACGACCGTTTATTTTGTTGACAGCTTCTTTTCAGATCGATGAAACAAAAACGGGCCGTTGTTTGGATAAATACTGCATTCAAAATTCAATACGTTGTCTGTTAATTGTGTTGATGCGAACTTTTTGATAGTTTTTCTTTCAAAAGCTTTCCTTGACGACAAGCAAAATCACTTTCTTCCGATCATTTTTTTTCTGTGTTTCAACAATATAAACGAGGCAATTTTCTGACACTTTTTAATAAAAACATTACGTTTCAGCTTTGTAAACAGCTTCCGATTGCAGAAACAATAAAACATGTTTCAACGAAAATTATACAAATGAATTGACGGAAAGGCGGCGCGGTTGAATTTCTCTGTATCGTTTTTGACTGATTTATTAGCAAGTTTCCCAAGTTTTCTCGCAGATGTGTTCTCTCTTCTTGGTTTTACCCATGTATTTTTTTTGCTTATTACAAATCTCTCCAAAAAATTCAGGTTCAAAGATTTTTAGTGATCAATTATCTATTTCTCAAATTCTCAAACACTCCCCTTACCTTACTTTAGAATCCAAAGGGTTTAAATATTTAACATACTCAGCCTATAACAAAGAGAGTGTATCCATTAAAGTCACAAATTTTATTATGCAAACAGCGAATGAATCAAATACATTTAATTATATCACAGAAGAATATCAGCATCATTCCCATTTGTTAAAGCTACCTATATCATATGTTAAACATTATTTCAAATTCTTTTCTTTGTTTAATCATTTTCCATTAAAAGCTTATTTACCAGTTTCAATGAATAATGGCTTCATGAAGAAAATGTTTAAATTCAATGAAACTGCTCAAGTTCTAATGTATAACTTTTTTATTTTGGGACTTTTTTTATTTTATGAAATCAAATTTTTTAATTTATAAAATGAAAACAAATGAAAGAAAAAACAGAAAAATGTTTTTATTTTTGTTATATTTTTCACAAAATCTTATGAAATATTTCATAAAGATAATTCAACACTTTCAATCACAAATTCAAATGATTTTATTGATATTGATCAGTATCAAAATAACACAAAATTTATAACTATGAGTGAAAATATTTATTCAATTCCAAGTGATTCATTTTCAGGATGGCATTCAGTTGTTTCCGTTAATTTTGGTAATTCAGTATCAAATATTGGAGGTTCTGTGTTTTCGTCATGTTCTAATTTGGTTACGATTATAATTGGAGAAAAGTGTTACAGAAATTGGAGGTTCAGCATTTACATTGTGTTCATCAATCAAAAACATTACAATTCCAAATTCAGTTACAACAATTGGCGGTGGAGCGTTTTCATTCTGTTCTAATTTAAGGATATTAATCCTTGGATATGGAATCAGAGAAATTGGAGATTCAGCATTTGGGGATTGTAATAAACTTCGATGTATATATTATTATGGAGACAAAGAACCAGAAATTGGTGAAGGTGCATTTTATAATGTATCAACAAGTGTTATCACATATTCAACATATGTAGGAAATAAATTTGGACATTTAGATGTTGTTAGCGAATCCACAGAAAGAATATGCGAACCACTTGCAACACATTCATTTAGTCAATCAAATACATTTTCTAATTCGAATACATTTACTGGATCACTTCAAAGTGATATTTCATTATCATTATCATTTTCATATACATTAACAGTTACATTATCAATTACACATTCATTAACTATTTATGAAACACAAACGAAAACATTTTCATTATATATAAATAATTCGACATTTTCATATATTGAAACAGAATTTATTTATTACAATTACACGATTGTTATTTATTCGACTTATTATAATTATTATTCCAATTTCTTTACAATGTTTTACACTTCTAATGAAAATTCACCAAATGGAATTACGACAAATGCTTTGATTGGAATTATTTGCGGATCATTTGCATTTGTTTTGATCATTGTTGGAATTGTTATATTTTTAGTGAGAAGTAATAATAAGAAAGAAAAATCGAAATCAAAGTTACAATTTAAGGACACGACAACATCAAGTACAAAGCAAATCGAAGAAGTAAATAGTTTAGTTGAAGATATTGTGAAAGAAGATGAAGACAATTGGCTATGAATAAAATATGTAACAATGAAAATTTTTTAATTTAATTTTTATACAAAATTATTTTGTTGTTGTATAAAATAAAATGAAATCATATTAACGATATTATCATTTTGACTTTTTAATGTTTTTTTTTACATTGTTTTAATAAGAAATTTTGAATTTTGAAGATGTATAACTGTCTTTAGATATAACAAGGGAATATTGTTTGAACACCGATTAAATTTGAATTATGATTACATTTACATTAAATGTTAGCACTTTTTGAATGAAATTTGATGAATTTTACTTGGATTGATATATCATAAAATCAGAAAATATTTTCTAATTTGTAGATACATTAAAGGATTATGTGCATCAAGCTTTTTTTACAGAATAATAGACTTAAAATCTAAAATAAAAGAATAATTAATGTATTATAAAAGAATGAATTTTCATTATGACAAAAACGATATAAACAGACAAAAGACACATCAAATTAAAGCACAAATACAGCTCTATAACATACGTTCATCATGTTATTCAAAAGTGTCTTCATAATGTTTTAAAGTCGTTCCTTTGATTGTCATTCTAAAATGTGAATTCAAATATCTCTAAGTTGATGTGAAAAACTATAATTATACAACAGGGGTTCTAACGTTTAACCGTGAGATTTTGAACTTTTGAGAAAGCCGATGTATATTTGGTGAAGGCCTAGAAGTATATTACAAGCTGAAGCATGAGAATCTTTTATTTGTTCAGCATTCTGCTCATGACAAAGCGATTCAGAAACGATATAAAGCTTATTACACCCTATATCATTCAAAAAGAAATATTACAAATACAAAAAGACAAAAGCAAAGAAGGAATGACTTACCAATGTGATAGAGAAGTTTTAAATAATGAAATTATGACCAAAAAATTTAAAAGATTTAACAATAATTATTATAAAGTTTTGATCAGAAACTTATACTTAAATTCAAGGCTTAACAACAAATCTACAGTACTGACACATCATGATTTTAATAACAAACAAAATTTTCAAAGAACATATTTTTCAAGCATTTTGAAAGAAGACTTTGAAATCAAGATATTTGTTAATAACGGCATACTTGAGGAAGCTTTGAACAAATGTTATGAATATATATCTTCTATAAAACGTGAATTTTCACATTTTTTGATGATGCGAAACGACAACGAAGAAGGACCAAATATTTTCAATGTTTTACTTCATTTAACCTTCATTTTTTCAATGACATTTTCGGTTATATATATCAAATTTTATCAGAAAAACACAATTTTAGTTCAGAAAATATTGACGACCAAATATATATTGAAAGCAAAAGATCAGAAAAAAATTGAAAATATTTTCATTCTCATTTCTGTTATATTTTTCACAAAATCTTATGAAATATTTCATAAAGATAATTCAACACTTTCAATCACAAATTCAAATGATTTTATTGATATTGATCAGTATCAAAATAACACAAAATTTATAACTATGAGTGAAAATATTTATTCAATTCCAAGTGATTCATTTTCAGGATGGCATTCAGTTGTTTCCGTTAATTTTGGTAATTCAGTATCAAATATTGGAGGTTCTGTGTTTTCGTCATGTTCTAATTTGGTTACGATTATAATTGGAGAAAGTGTTACAGAAATTGGAGGTTCAGCATTTTCATTGTGTTCATCAATCAAAAACATTACAATTCCAAATTCAGTTACAACAATTGGCGGTGGAGCGTTTTCATTCTGTTCTAATTTAAGGATATTAATCCTTGGATATGGAATCAGAGAAATTGGAGATTCAGCATTTGGGGATTGTAATAAACTTCGATGTATATATTATTATGGAGACAAAGAACCAGAAATTGGTGAAGGTGCATTTTATAATGTATCAACAAGTGTTATCACATATTCAACATATGTAGGAAATAAATTTGGACATTTAGATGTTGTTAGCGAATCCACAGAAAGAATATGCGAACCACTTGCAACACATTCATTTAGTCAATCAAATACATTTTCTAATTCGAATACATATGCACAGTCAGATTCAAGATCATCCCCAGAATTATATTCATTTAGTCAATCAAATACATTTTCTAATTCGAATACATTTACTGGATCACTTCAAAGTGATATTTCATTATCATTATCATTTTCATATACATTAACAGTTACATTATCAATTACACATTCATTAACTATTTATGAAACACAAACGAAAACATTTTCATTATATATAAATAATTCGACATTTTCATATATTGAAACAGAATTTATTTATTACAATTACACGATTGTTATTTATTCGACTTATTATAATTATTATTCCAATTTCTTTACAATGTTTTACACTGATAATAATAATCAAAATAACGATAATAAAACAACAATTATCATCATTTCTGTTTGTGTAATCGTTATAGTAATAGTAATTATCATATTATTAATTATATTATTGACACATATTCGAAATAAAAAAGAAGAAATTTATGAAAATGATAAATCAGAACAAAATGAAAACGAAACGACAAATACATTTACTACGGGAATAAGTAACATAAATATTGAAGAAGATCCATTTGCTGAAGATTTTCAAGAAGAAAAATTTATTGAACAAATATAATTTTCAATATTATATATTTGTAAATTTTGTAATGATAATTATAAATATTATATGAATCTTATGAAATCAAATTTTTAGATGATACATAACATTAATGCATTGCATATGAATTTGATGTCATCAATAATTGATTAAACATTTTGAAATATAATTTTATAAAGAATGAAGAATTAAAATATGTAGTGACACGCACAAAAAGAAAATATCTTGTTTGTCTTCAAAACAAATTGATTCAATTATTTTGTGCTATAACATAAACTGGAGGTGTATCATGTAATATATTTCATAAATCGCATAAAGGAATATATTTAGAATTAAAATCGTCACCACTCCTAAAAGATATTAACACAATCATGAAAAACAAGTTTGAATAAAGGCACGCTTATGCTTTCATTAGTCATAACTCGTGTTTGTGCTACAGAAGCTTCACTAAAATATTCCGCTGCATTTGTACCAAATTCTATAAAAAATAATTACAATAAGGAATTGCTAGATCTCTACCATCTTTCCTTAAAACAACAAGTTTTCCATGTTCATTTTCATGGAAATATTGTAAAAAATTAAAACGATTTTGTATTGATTCTTTTCTTGTTTGTAGATGATAACATTCAAATAATATTGTACATGCTGCACCATCAATAAATTTAATTTTGCAACTTCTAAATCATAATCTTCTTTAGCATACTTAAGTATTTGTTTATCACAAGTATCAATTTTTTGTCCGGGATTTGTTAAATTATTAACAGAACCAATTAATATTAATTGATTTGTTGAATTCACAACAATATCATCAGGATATACAAAAGGCCAATTAGCATTCCAATCCATCCATTTTTTTTTTCATGATATTCTGGATTACCTGTGATTTGATAAGAATCATATACAGATGTTAATAAGCTTGTCTTATTATAAACATAATCAAGATTTAATCTTATCGAACCAAAATCCATAATATGATCAAATCCTAAACCGATAATTAATAGTTCTCGACAAATAAAATCAAATTCTTTAATTTGTCATTCGGTATATAACTTTTAAATTTCCAAAAGGATTTTCAAAAAAAAAAAAAAAATTCATTTTTTCATTCGTATTTATAAGAAATATTTTTTCTGAGATAAAAAATAAAATATCTTCTCTTTGTGCTTCAAAATAGTTTCATTGGATAAACGTGATAACAAACAAATTAATGATGGACCAAAATCAAATTCATTAATCTTTTCTACAAATATTGGTATAAATTTATCTACATATTTCAATACATTTAAAGTAAATTTTTTGAAATTCTTGATAAGCTGCAGTACGATTCTTATCCCAAGAATCATGAAATCGAATATTTATGTTTGGATTATTTTATACTTTCTCTGTATATGGTACACCTATACCTTTTTCTTGTGTAGTCTTTCGATAGCGCTTTGCCATTGTTACATGATTACCTTTTAAGAAAAGCATCATTAAATTTCGTGCATGAATTTTCATGCCCTTTCGCATGCCTGAACATCGAACAGAAATATGACCAGCGTCATCATTTGATAAAAACACATGACTAATTCAATCCAATTGAACACATGATCAGATCAGATAATAAAAAATAAATTTTATTTTTCATCTAAATAATTATTAATAATTTTATTTCAGCATTTTTGTTGAGTTGTATAAGAATGTATTATGATATTTTCTTATAACTTTCATCTTTTTTCTCTAACTTCTCAAGAATCATATTACCTTTTAGAAAAAATGTTTGATCAAGGAATGATTGATGAAACAGAATTAACCAAAAAAAGTTGTTTATATTTCGCACAACATATGAAAAAAAATGAAATCAACTTATTAACTATTGGTTGGAACAATAAAGATGATATTAAATCTAATCAGTTTAATGAATCTTTTCTAAAAAATTATGAAGAACTTTCAAAAAACAATTGGACACTTCATAAGCAATTAATCAAAGAAGGAGTTAATCCGAATGAAATTGCGAAAATAATTCGAAATGATGAAATAGAAAAACTTCAAGAAATATCATCACAAAATGATTTTAATTTTAATCAAACAATTGAACCATCACTTTATGAAAGATGTTCATTTATTAATAAAAACATTGTTTCATTACTTGATTATGCAGCATTTTTTGGATCAGTTAAATGTTTTAAATATTTACTTATGAATGGCGCAAAAGTAAATAACACAGGTAAATATGCGATTGCTAGTGGAAATATAGAAATCATTCATTTATGTGAACAACATCATTCATCATTTTATGATTCATATGAAGCAGCTATTGAATTTCATCGATATGATATCTTTAAATATCTTTACGAAAATAAAATTGTTAAAACTAAGTATTTAAATTTTTTATATAAACAATGTATTGTAAATAATTCATATGAAATTTTTTCATATTTGCTTGATAAAGAAGGATTGAAATTAGAAGCTTTCATATATGAATTGTCATCAACTGGAAATTTATATATAATAAAATGTTTTTTTGAAGAATATCAATTACCAAATGATATATTTGTTTCTTGTGCAAGCTCATGAAATATTGAACTTATTAAATATTTTCTTCTTAGAAAAATTGATGTTAATGTATGTAATGTCTCTTTGAAAAATTAGGAAATTGTTTATGTTTCATTATGTTTCATATGAGTATTTGGTGAATATTTTAGTTTTTTGACACAGCTTTGTTTCTAGCATCTGAAAATAAACATTTAGATATCATTAAATTACTTGTTGAACAAAAAGGAATTGATATTAATGCAAAAAATATTTATTTGTTTTATTTAAAATATTTTTTATTAATTTTTTATTTCAAAACAATATTTGGAAATGACTTAAATTATTTAGAACAGCACTTATATCTGCATCTAGAAATGGTCATATAGAAATAGTTAAATTGCTTCTTGAACAAAAAGGAATTAAAATTAATGCTAAAGATATTTATTTGTTTTATTTAAATTTTATTTTAATAATTTTATATTTCAAAATAATATTTGGAAATTATTTAAATTATTTGAAACAGCACTTATTTTAGCATCTTGGAATGGTCATACAGAAATAGTTAAATTACTTCTTAAACAAAAAGGAATTAAAATTAATGCTAAAGATATTTATTTGTTTTATTTAAAATATTTTTTAATAATTTTATGATATTTCAAAATAATATTTGGAAATTATTTAAATTATCTAATACAGCACTTATTTTAGCATCTTGGAATGGTCATACAGAAATAGTCAAACTACTTCTTGAACAAGAAGGAATTAAAATTAATGTTAAAAATAAAATTTATTTTAATAATTTGATATTTTAAAATAAATCATGGAAATTACTTAAATTATTTGATACAGCACTCACAGAAGCATCTAGATATGGTAACATAGCAATTGTTAAATTATTTCTTGAACAAAAAGGAATTAAAATTAATGTTAAAAACAAAATTTATTTTAATAATTTGATATTTCAAAATAATATTTGGAAATTATTTAACATATTTAATTCAGCACTTATGTGGGCGTCTTGGAATGGTCATACAGAAATAGTTAAATTACTTCTTGAACAAAAAGGAATTAAAATTAATGTTAAAGATAAAACTTATTTTAATAATTTGAGATTTTTAAATAATACATAGAAATTACTTAAATTATTTGAAACAGTACTTATGAAAGCATCTAAAAATGGTAACATAGAAATTGTTAAATTATTTCTTGAACAAGAAGGAATTGATATTAATGATAAAGATATTTATTTGTTTTGTTTAATTTTTATTTTTAAAATTTTATATTTCAAAGTAATATTTGGATATTATTTCAATGATATAATACTGCACTTATATTTGCATCTAAACATGGTCATACAGAAATAGTTAAATTACTTCTTGAACAAGAAGGAATTGATATTAATGATAAAGATATTTATTTGTTTTATTTAATATTTATTTTAATAATTTAAAATTTCAAAATAATATTTGGAAATTATTTAAATTATTTAGAACAGCACTTTTTTGGGCATCTTTATATGGTCATACAGAAATAATTAAATTACTTCAGAATTAATTTGATCTTAATAAATGAAAAACATTAGTATATTTTCTCTCAAAGCACAATAATTGGCTTTGAGAGCAATACTTTGACTCAATGGTGGTTGCCTATGAAACAACAAAATTTATAACTTTAAAAAAATATTTATGTCATTGATTATATATGTTTATTTTGTGACCATTTTATTTTTCTGTGTTGGGATTTTTTATGAAGTAATAGTTTAAACGGTTTCTCGAATCATTTCTTCATAAAGAATCTGAATAAAAACATATTACCAATGTTCGGAGGCATGCCTCAAAATGATAATTACATTGTAGATGCTGCTCTTTGATAATTTTATCAAAATCTTTTGACATGATTAGAAACTACTCAATATCATTGGATTATTTTGACTTTGAACCAGGCTTGGGCAATGTTGAAAATTAAATTGGCCAATTTTATTTAAATAACCGCATTGAAAATTGACCATTTTTAATTGAAATTTGCCAACATTGCCTGCTTTGAACAGACTTACTTAATTTTTTTCGTTTGCTTAAACTATATTTTTTAAAATCATTTTTTTTTTACTTTGTTTAATTGTAGTTCAGGATTTTAATTCTCTTTTTGAGAATTGATGATTCACTGTCTTTTGTTATATTATATCGTTTACTCTGCATTATTCAGATTTTGGGGTATCCCATCAAACCTTTACAAAAGTGACATTCGGGGCTAAGTCCTAATGCTCAGCAAGATAATTGAATTATCGAACTCAACAAAAAGATATTCAAAAAAAAAATGTTCATTCAAATAGCTATCAAAACATTAAAAAGTTCCTCGACCAACTGAGCTCATTAATATTGATCAATATTAAAAGATATCTTTTATAATTTATTGATTCATTTTGTTTAGAATTAAGCTATAAAACATTTCTTTTTGTGATTCGATACATTATTGTCTTTGTTGTTCATATCTTTGTTATCCTTATTGATGATGAAAGGGCGTTTAAAGACGTTATGCAATTTCACATACACAAACACATCAGTTCTGGCCCTTTGATATCATTATAAAATTATAAAGATATCATGACTCCAATCAAAACCTATTCGAAAAATTTTTTAAGATTTATTCAGAAGGGAACAAGCGAAAGCGTTTTGAACTCCACAACTTTAATATTACACCAAACTCAAAATATAAGCATTATGTAGTGGCACAAATTTCATATTAAGGTTTGGTTAAAATCGCTCTTACCAATTTTCTGGAATGCAATTTTTCAGTAAATCAGCTGTTTTGCAAGTTGATTTTCAAATTTTCAATTTTTATTTGAATGAATTATAGTTATTAATAAATGAAATATGTATAATAAATATAAGCTTATAAAATTGTGTTTAATTATATTTGGTCCGATGTTATATCATATTTGTATAATGATATAAATTTATATCTAGATTAAAAAAAAATATTTTCACGGTAACAAAAAATCAATGATGCCGAAAAAAATTCAATTTATTATTAATTTTCTTTTAAACAGAAAATAATAAACATTTTATATCACCAGTTTGAATTTTAAGATATTTTTATTTTTCAATATGTCAAATAATTTGACTCAAATTCAAAATTTTTTCGTTTTATCATAATTATAATTAAGTTTTCAAGAATTTCGTCTAAATCAAAAATTACATTAAAATGAATGTAGACTAACATATATAAGAATGGAAGGATTTAAATATATATTTTAAGAATCTTCAATTTTTCGAGATCATTCAATTCTTGATAAATTCATAAAATTCATAAAATAAAAACAAAAACAAAATGTTATATAATTTTGAGAGATAAAAAGATAATAAATTCCATGTTATATTTCAAATCACATGTCATACAAAAACTCGTTTTTCTCAAAACTGGAAGCCAGAAATTTCTTAAAAATCTGTATACTACTAAAACAGATCGTATAGATTTACATATCACGGAATAAAAAAAATTTGTAGAAGGAACTCTGAGGTGCTTCATTTAATGAAACTGTAATCATAAAAAATTGCCATTAAAAAGCTTTATGATCGATTAAATACATTTTAATCATTCTACATTTAAAAAGAAAATCAAAACCATATGGCATATGGAAATGATCCAATAGAAAAATACTTTATTGATCATTATGAAGAACTTTCAAAGAATGATTGGGAACTTCATAAGAAATTACTAAAAGAAGGAGTTAATCCAAATGAAATTGCGAAAATAATTCGAAATGATGATATAGAAAAACTTCAAGAAATATCATCACAAACAAATTTCTATTTTAATCAAACAATTAAACCATCAATTTATGAAAGATGTTCATTTATTAATCAAGAAAATAATACATTAAATGATTATGCAGCATTTTTTTCTTCTGTTAAATGTTTTAAATATTTACTTATGAATGGTGCAAATATAAGTGAAAAAGATAAATATGCAATTGCAAGTGGAAACATTGAGATCATTCATTTATGTGAACAAAATGGTTCATCATTTGAATATGCATATGAAGCAGCAATTGAATTTCATCGAAATGATATCTTTCATTATCTTTATGAAAGTAAAATTGATGAAATTAATAATTTAGAAGAAATAGGAAAACTTTGTATTTTACATTAAAATTATGAAATATTTTCATTTTTACTTAAAGAAGGAATGAAAATCAATGATGATATAATGAAGAAGTAATTATTGGAGGAATCCAAAATTTATTAACATTTTTAGTGAATGTTTAGTCGATAAAAAACAATGAATCTAAATATTTTGCACATTGCAAAACAGAAGAAGAAAACAAAAAGCATATTTTAAGACCATTCAATTTTTTTTAAAATAATTTCGAAGAATTTTCAAAGAATACTAAAAAATTGCCTTGGATTATAAGCATATTGATTATGACTAAATGGGATACTTAATTTACCAAACATTGGTGATATTTCTATTGTTTAGTTTTTGTGTGTGATTATTCTTAAATTAATTGAATCTGGTTGAATGATTTTCTCAATTATTTTAAAATATTTTCTGAATATTTTGGATAACACAGAAAGATGTTATTTTTATCTTTATCTTTCGTATTATCGACAATGCTTTTATTTTCATAATTTATATTAATCGATTTACAACCATCACATCTAATTGTAATGTAATATTTTCCGATGAAAAATTCTTGAATAATTTCTCTTGGAATTTGGTAAGTCAATGATTTTATATTTAGAAGTGATGTTTTGATATTGATCAATTTCATTAAAATCATTTAAATTTGTTATTATTAATTTTAAGTTATTATCATAAAATATTTGAAAATAATTTGTGAAAAATATAACAAAAATGAGAACATAAAAATGTTTTTTCCTTTCTTTTGTTTTCAATTCGTAGTTGGTCAGAAAATAGCGAACTCCAGAAAATCAATATACAGTTAATATGCAAACATCGTTATGTTTTTTATGCGCTACAAAAAATTTGGAAAACGATAGGTACACGAGCCATTTTCATGTACACTAATTCCGAGCTATAGTTTTACAAAACATTTGCTCGGGACGGTAAATTTTTAAAATCTTCACTTTTTCACTAGTTTGTCGGACAATTAGAGGAAAAATGTTTATATATAAATCAATAAAAATATATACTTTTAATTGGTGATAATAATAAGCCCACTTTTATTATTTTATTTCATTTATAAAGCAAGATATTTTCATTTTAGCTTGAACAATTCAACTTTTTGATTATTTATACAAATTTGAATTGATATATCCGTTATTAATATTTTCCACATGAGACCAAAGGAACATTGCGACTGGGAAACACTTCTATCAATAAATCAAGCAATTTTTGGTTTGAATGAAGAAAATTTCTCGAGATCTTTAGGTTTAATAATCAACAAATTTGATGAAATCCATCCTTTATCTTATGATTTAATTATTATTCAAATGATATATTATTCCTTTGTAATTAGAAACAATAATATAGATTTATTTTTTAATATTATAAAAGAAATAAGAACATTTGAAGAGATTAATAAAATCAAATCCAATATATTTGATGTATTTGGTCGATTTCTTATCAATAAGTATACACATGAATCATGTTATTTACTTGAAGCTATGATTGAACATAATTTTCTTGAACCAAGCATTGTAAAAAACAAACTGAGTGCTTATTTTGTACATTATATGTCTAAAGATAAATTATCAACCTATTTAAGGGAACATGATTTTGTAAATTATGAAGAACTTTCAAAAAATGATTGGGAACTTCATAAGCAATTAATTGAAGAAGGAGTTAATCAGAATGAAATTGCCAAAATAATCCGAAAAGATGAAATCCTAAAACTTCAAGAGATATCATCACAATCAAATTTTGATTTTAACCAAGAAATTAAACCATCACTTTATGAAAGTTGCTCATTTGTTAATAAATATAATGTTAGATTAATTGATTATGCAGCATTTTTTGGATCTGTTAAATGTTTTAAATATTTGCTTATGAGTGGTGCAAAAGTAAATAATACAGGTAAATATGCAGTTGCAGGTGGAAATGAAGAAATCATTCATTTATGTGAACAAAATCATTCATCATTTAAAGATGCATGCGAAGCAGCAATTATGTTTCATCGAAACGATATCTTTAAATATCTTTATGAAAATAAAATTGAAGATATTAATAATTTAGAAGAAATAGGAGAAAAATGTGTTTCATATTTTAATTATGAAATTTTTACATATTTAGAAAAAGGAGGACTGAAAATTAATGAAAATATCATTAACGAAGCAGCAAAAATTGGAAATATTTTTATTGTAAAATATTTCCTTAAAAATAATCAACTTCCAGAAAATATTTTAGTTTTTGCTTCATCTCCAGGAAATATTGAACTTGTTACATACATTTTAAAGCAAAAAGGAATTGATATTGATGCTAAAGATATTTATTTGTTTTATTTAAAATATTTTTTATTAATTTTTTATTTCAAAATAATTTTTGGAAATTATTTAAATTATTTAGAACAGCACTTATATCTGCATCTAGAAATGGTCATATAGAAATAGTTAAATTACTTCTTGAACAAAAAGGAATTGATATTAATGCTAAAAATAAAATTTATTTTAATAATTTGATATTTCAAAATAATTTTTGGAAATTATTTAAATTATTTAGAACAGCACTTATATCTGCATCTAGAAATGGTCATATAGAAATAGTTAAATTACTTCTTGAACAAAAAGGAATTGATATTAATGCTAAAAATAAAATTTATTTTAATAATTTGATATTTCAAAATAATATTTGAAAATTATTTAAATTATTTAGAACAGCACTTATATCTGCATCTGAAAATGGTCATACAGAAATAGTTAAATTACTTCTTGAACAAAAAGGAATTGATATTAATGCTAAAAATATTTATTTGTTTTAATTTGGATTGCTTTCAATTATTTGATATTTCAAAATAATATTTGGAAATTATTTAAATTATTTAAAACGGCACTTATATCTGCATCTGAAAATGGTCGTACGGAAATAGTTAAATTACTTCTTAAACAAGAAGGAATTGATATTAATGCTAAAGATATTTATTTGTTTTATTTAAAATATTTTTTAATAATTTTATATTTCAAAATAATATATGGAAATTATTTAAATTATTTTATACAGCACTTTTTTGGGCATCTTTATATGGTCATACAGAAACAGTCAAATTACTTCTTGAACAAGAAGGAATTGATATTAATGCTAAAGATATTTATTTGTTTTATTTGAAATTTATTTTAATAATTTTATATATCAAAATGATATTTGGAAATTATTTAAATTATTTAGAACAGCACTTATGAAAGCATCTTCAAAAGGTCATTCAGAAATAGTTAAATTACTTCTTGAACAAGAAGGAATTGATATTAATGATAAAAACATTTTATAAAATATTGAATCCATTCATTTGCTATTAATTATTCATAAAAGTTAACATTAATTATATAATGATTTTTATATTTTAACAGGCTTTGCTGATGCAATGTGTCTCCCAATGATGACATGAAATTTCATGTGTTGCATTTATAATTCATCTTTTTTTTAATTTTCTTTTATTTCTCATCATCATGATAAAAGAAGTAAATAAATTTATGGAGAAGTTGCACTGAACGAAGTGTACATCGTGCTATCTTAACATTTTATTATTTTTTCCTATATGAAAAGTGATATTATTTTCAAATATATTTTGAGGAATCGTATTTCCAGGGCATAACGGTCGTTTCCATTGAATTATTGTATAGTTTATGCTTTCAAATTCTTTAATTTTTTTTCGATAAGTGACTTTTTACGCCAAATGAAATTAAATTAATAAAATTGAATACAATAAGTGCCGTTTTGCATTGATCAAAATTGAATGAAAAAATTGAATTTCAGAAATGTTATCTTGCTCGAATTTGTATCTATCTAAAATTGAGAGAATTTTATTATTGTCCCAATCATAAACATGTGAACTTTTTCGTGTTATCAAAATTCAATATTAATATATGAATGCAGCAAAAAATTGTCTATGAATACAGATGAAATAGAATATAATGAAAATAATGTTGAATATTAATTCGTATCATTAAAAATATGTATGAATCGTATAATAAGTATTTTTGGATTTATTATATATTATTTATGAAATACATTACATATGTGATATCACATGATTATAAAATGTATTACATATGAAAAAAAAATCAAGATTAACAATTACGTTGTCAAATAAATAGTAATTCCTATAAAAAATGAATATGAAATAGTTATTCATCAAATAAATGTATATATATTAATAAATTGAAAGATTAACTATATGTAATTATAATATATAATATTATCACTTTGGTTTTCGTTAACTTATATAGCAAATAAAAAATTCATATAATTATCACATTAGCAAATATCAACATCTACATTTCTGATTTTATTTTAATTCTTTATATAGTTGTGTGAACGACACCAAACTACTATTTATTATCGTGTGAACAATATCAAAAAATAAATAAATGATGGTGTAAATTATATTTTTTTATCAGTGAATAAAATAAAGTAAATGAATTTTTGATTAGCTCTTGATATGATATATGCTAATATCAGTATCATAATGATGTATTAATACTATTATATATATTAATACTATTATATATATTAATACTATTATATATATTAATACTATTATATATATTAATACTATTATATATATTAATACTATTATATATATTAATACTATTATATATATTATAACTATTATATATATTATTACTATTATATATATTATAACTATTATATATATTATTACTATTATATATATTAATACTATTATATATATTAATACTATTATATATATTATAACTATTATATATATTATTACTATTATATATATTATTACTATTATATATATTATTACTATTATATATATTATTACTATTATATATATTATTACTATTATATTATATAGTATAAATACTACGGAGTAGTGTACGTAAACTACATTAAAAATTGTATTATGTTCTATTATATAAAAAATCAAATTTCAATATCTACATTTTAGATGATAAATCTTATTTATATTCCTCATTTAATTTGAGGGTGAAAAATATTAATATATATATTTAAAAATTAGAATGTTATTTTATAATAATATTAAAAAATGTTTATTAACTTTTTACATATCTTGAAAGGAAATAACATCACATTTGAATGATTTCGTAATTTTAAAGATATTGAAGAAAAATGATCAAAAAATACGTTATTTTTGGCCCAACGTACAAAAAAGGGTGATCTTTCTGTGCATCAGGGTAATATTCTCATTCATGGATGATAATACCATTGTCCAAATACCAAAAAACGCACCGCGTCACGAAGAGTTTTGATTTTATCAACATTACTATATTCTTCTGCAATGATCGGTGGAATATCATAATCAATTTGTTGGATCTTGTTTTTTGTTTATAGTTGAACATATATAATACATTGTTGTATTGATTTAATAAATGTTGTAAAGTGTTTTATCCTTTCTGTTATAGTTAATGGTAAAAATGCCATAAGTGAAACATATCCTATCTCTAAATCTTGAAAAGTAATAGCGCGATTACGATCCATTGTAATTTAAAATTATCTGTATATGATATATAACATTCAAATGATTGTTTTGTGATGTCAATTTTGGCAGGGATAATATTATTGGCCAATGGATTTTCCAGTTTTCGGCGGGCTTTTACCACGACAGGGACCGTTAATGACGACCGTTATGCCTTCCTCTTTAAAAAGTCGATCTTTTTTTAAAACGATAACAATTTGGCCAAACATTTTATTCAATTCAAAATGTCCACTTTTTGGTCAAACTTATCTTCTGATCAGCCGAGCACTATTCGCTCACATGCAGATCTATTACTTTTTATTAGGTTGAGCTCCACAAGGGCACCTTCAGGAACTGTTGGTCCTTCTGTGTAAGATAAAATCGGAAGTATTCTTCTTTATAAGTTCATTACCATACAATTGTATCAATCAATAGCTTTAATTTCATCAAAACTAAATGCTACATATTTGCAAGTTGTTTTTATATCATCTTAGAACTTTCCCTCAAAATGATCATTTTGGATTTATCTTTTTCTAAACTCAACCCTTAAGTATTTCCACTGATCTCATAAACTTTATGACTTTTTGGGTTAGTCATTTTCATGACAATTCATCATTATATTTTTATAAATATTTTCATTCCTTTGCGTGATTGACTAATCATTTGGACATGTTTTATTTTTCTTTTGTTCTCAACATATGCTTCTAAATGCGCTTTTGGTTATTGCATGATATTCTATGGATTTAAGATTTCAAATCAAAATTTTTAACTTGATACAGATTTCTACTCCATCAATTTCATCATTTTTAAACATCTCTTTTAGAATGTATTCCATTTATTCTTTTGGATACTTTTTTTATTGAATTCTAAAAATTACGTTTCATGTGTCTATATATTTATTGACAATATTTCACATTGAACATTATTATCAAATCATTATTCACCAATAAGTTTTTTTGTCTTCACAATTTGAAATGCTAATATCGTATTTTCAAATAATTTAATAATTATTTATTGAACTCATAAACTTTCTTTCACCAAAAATTTTAAGCATAAAACTAATGTTAACTTGTTGATGTTATTTATTTCTGAGATTTAGAAAATAAATCGAAATATTTGAAGAATATAATTAAAAAATTTCAAAGTGTCACTTTTCTTGTTTTGACGTTTTTGTGGGTTTAAACCGAAAAGTGACAAACAAATGACCGAAGGAGAAAGCGAAATCGCGCCAAATTCAATTTGGGTGGGAAATCTTCCTTATGGCGCAAAAGAAGAGGAACTCAAAAAGATATTTTCAAAATATGGACCGATAGATCGTGTCGAAATACCTGATGGAAAAAATGGAAAAAGACTGTATGGTTTTGTGCACTTCGAAAACAAGGAAAGCGCTGAACAAGCAATCAAAGAAGGAAATGAAACAGAATTCGGCGAAGTTAAGCTTTCAGTCCGCCATGCAAATAATCCGCCAAGCAATATTGCCGCAGTCAGAAAAAAAAGAGAACAAAATAAGCTCAACCCACCACGTGAACACATGCCTCCAGGTCCTTATAGATCTAGACCAGATTTTGATGATCGTGGACCACCTCGAAGATTTAACGACTACATGGATCCGCCTGGTCCTAATAGGGGGAGAGATTACTACGGTCCTGACCGAGGAAGATATAAGGATCCATATGATTATCCTCCTCGCGGCTATTTCCCACCAGAACCAAGAAGAATCCCACCATATGATGATTACCCGCATCCACCTTATCAACCAAGAGGTTATTATCCACCTCCACTTCCACCTCCATATCCAATGCCATCATCTCTATATCCAAGGGATTTTCCTCCACAGCCAAGACAAGGGCCAGTACGCGATTCTAGAAATCAGTATCGCCAACCAAGAGGTAATGAATTCCCACCAGATAATATTCAAAAAAATGAAGAATTGAATGAATCGAAAAATGAAAAATCAAAATACTCTCCAGTAGGATCACCAGCAAATAGGCAGTAAAATCGAGTAAATGCAATAATAAGAATTTTTTTATCAATAATTAATTATTATTTTAATACTTCGAAAAGGAAAACAATATTTTTTTGGCATTAAGAAGTTTTCTTTTATACCAACACTTAAAGTAACTGAATATTTAACTGGATAAAGTTTGTTTAGATAGTAGAAATTTGGGGCGCCTCATAATTAACGTTCTTTCGGTTAATGCGGTTTGGTCGACCTTTTACGACTCATGCCACGCCCTGTTTTGCACCAAGATCACCTTAAAATTGAAGATGATGTCCAAGTCACAATTAAGTCCGGCGTTGTTACAGTAACTGGTCCTCGTGGAACTCTTACTCGTGACCTTTCACATCTTAAACTTGATATCGAATACAACGAAGAAGAAAAGACAGTTTTGGCTCGCTGCTGGTTTGGAAACCGTAAGCTTGTTGCACGTATTGGAACACTTTTCGGACACATCAAAAATATGGTCACAGGTGTTACAAAAGGATATCGCTACAAGATGAGATTTGTTACAGCACACTTCCCAATCAAGCACTCCATTGGTGATAACAAAGATTCTTTCAGCTTCACTCACTTTATGGGTCAACGTGAAAAGAAATCTGTTACTGCTCCAGAAGGTGTTAAGATCATGGATAGTCCCAACCAAAAGGAAGAAATCTGGATTGAAGGAAACGACATTGACAAGGTTTCTTTAGTTTGCGCTCAAATCCACCAACACACACACATCCACAACAAAGATCTTCGTAAGTTCCTTGATGGTATTTACATCTCTGAGAAGACACATATCGTTGAGTAAGTAGAGCAAGCATGGCGACTAAAATAAGTAAAACATTTGGTTCATTTCACTTAACATTTCACAAAAACTGACAAATTAATGTTTTGGTTCATATTTTCTATTTCCATTCTAAACTCCGGAACATCGCGTGATTTTTATGAAGCACTTGGATTGAAACATGATTGCACAGATAGGGAAATCGAGAAATCATATATGAGATTATCTCGAAAATATCATCCAGATAAAAATAAAGGAGACTCAAAAGCAATAAACAAATACAATGACATCAATGATGCATATAGTACACTTCGTGATGCAAATAAAAGAAGAATTTATGATTTATGGGGTGAACAAGGTGTTCTTGTCTATGAAACACAAGGAAAAGATAGTTTAGAGAAGAACAATGAAGATGAGCTTACATCACAAGTAACCCGAAAAGGCAAGACAATTCGTGTAATATATTATGCAGATCTTTTGGATTTCCATGAAGGAAAAACGCACGAAATCTCAATTACAAGAAGCACAATGTGTAGATGTCCAGAATCCGGCTATTTCTGCGAGAAATGCCGAGGAAAGCCAACAACCCAAGAAAACGTCACTTTGGTGTTAACCATTGAAAAAGGAACAGAAGAAGGAACTGTTGTTACATTTAGTAATTCTGGTGATACTAGTGAAAGTAATGCACCTGGTGATATTGAAGTAGCATTATTTAGTCGCAAGCATCCTGTTTTTCGCCGTGATGGTTCTAATCTGCATATGAACATTAACATTACACTTAAAGAAATGTTAATTGGATTCAAGAGAAAAGTTACGGGAATCGATGGAGATGAAATAGAGATTAAATCTGAGATGATGAACGGAGATGAAATTGTAATTAAGGAAAAAGGAATGTCAAAATACATGTTTCCAGGCGAAAGAGGAGATTTAATTGTACACGTTGTCGTGATGTGGCCGAAAAATTTAGCAGATGAAGATAGAAAGAAACTTGCCGATGCATTTAAGAATTAATTTGTTAATAATAAAAATGACTAAAGATTTAAAATTGAATCAAAGTGAGGTCAAGAATTTGTTTTTAAAGTGAAAACTATGAACAAAATCCTGAAACTCATAAATTTGTTAATTAATGATTAAATCAAAGTGGAATTGATATTAATATATTGTTTCCGTATAAACATTCAGAGTACCATTCAAAGTATAAAATTAATATTTATATAGAAAAATTATCATATGACTTTATTCAAGAAAAAAATAAGACTAATATCAATATATCATTCAAATCAAGTTTTTTACAATTTTATTTTATCAAATCAGAAACGTGATTTTTATAATTTTTAGTAATATATAATGATATCACATAATTTAACAAATCTTTTTAATATTTCGAAAGTAATTTGCTTTTATAATAATATCCGCTTTGCATAAATTATGAAACTTGTTAAATTTCATGAAAATTTATGATAAGATTAGATAGGAGAAATGACACAGAAAAAAACAAGTGAATAATATTTTTAAATTGTGCCGAAGGAAAAAATCAAATCCAATGTTATATAAGAAGATTATTGATTTTCAATTAGTTCATATTCAAATTTGAATGAAAAAACGAATAAAAATCACACAAACAACTCGTATCGTCCTTAAACGTTTTGAAAGAAAAATCGATTTTCAAGGAAACCTTTAACAAACTATTATGGTTACGCAGAATAACATATAATTTTTCAAAAATTTCTCTCGAAATCGAATTGGCTGAAAGCATTAATAAATTCGAATTAGATACAGAAAGCACATTATTCATGAATTGTGACTAAAATTGTTCCACTTTGTATCTTTAAAATTTATCAATAGTTTCCAACCATTTACACAATATTTGAATGAACGCATAATATTTTAACTTTTTATTTCATTTTCATAATAAAATAAGTGATTTGTACAAATTGATGTTTTTGTTTTTCAAAGCTTTATTTAAAAGTGAAACCCCCCACCTTCAAAATACGAAGCAGTTGTGTATATACATGTTTAAACCCATGTGCATATTGGTTAAGTTCATATGAATCTAAGGTATTTTGCAATAAGAAACCAATACAACATTCATGCACATACAAAGCCGATGAATTTTTCCAAATTTAAAATGATATCATATGATTTTTATTTTTCATAAAATCCACAAAAGAGCAAATACGTAAACTTAACATTGTTAATGTGTGAATTAAAATGAAAAAATTAACTTCACGCCAGAAACAAATATTTTTCGTGAACCAGAGTGCTAAAAAAATAATTTAATATGTTGTGCATATTTTTTTTGGTTTTTTATCTTTAGGAGATCTCATTCTGATTAAAGTAGAAAACATTACATAGATATTTATGTTTTCCTTAGCAGAAGTTTCAAAGAAGTTTGCCCCAAATTTTTTTGCAAGTACTTTACCTTGAAATTGAGATATTATCCTTTGATCTTCGAGATCACACTTGTTTCCACATATAACAAGTGGTATTTGATTTCCTCTTTCTTTAGCAATATCTGTACATAGAAGTTCTGCATTTTCGAACGAGTAGGGATTATCTATCGAATACATTACGATAAAACCATTAGCTTCCGAAAACATCTTTTTCCTTAACGCAAGAAATTCGTCGCTTCAGCCTTATAAAAGGAAAGTTTTGTATTTACATTATCAACTAATAAAGTATGCTCATATATAGGATCATCAATTAATGGATAATAATTAATAATAGGATCAAAAACATCATATTTAAGTTTTCTTAGGATTGATCTTGCGCCAGATGCACCTTGTCCACGAATGACAACTCGATATTCCTCCATGACGTCATAATGGCTTTTTAAGTTGCTGGAAAAAAGTTGGTGTAACTAATGAATGCACTTAGTAAAATGAAATTTTTTAAAAATTAAAATTCTTTTGAATTCAAATCATATCAATTCTAATTTCACAGACTTCAACAATTAAATAAAGATCAAATTTATTGAATAAACAAAAATTGTTCAAGCAATTTCACTACCATTTATCAATTCCATTTAACGCATTATTTGCATTACTTCCTATTTGAAACAACTTATTTTAATCTTCTTTGAAATCATTTGCAAATGGATCTTCTCCATCCAATATTATTATAATTTCCAAATGTTTATGTTGGCATCGTTTGGAGCTTCATTTTGAGATATTATTGTATAGAAATCAGAATAATAACTAAAATAAAATGAGTATTCGATAATTTTATAATCTTAAACAATAAGTTGAGTTTGAATGTTTATGCATAAAAAGAACCAAAATATGAAACTGATAATGAAATGGAATGAGTTGAATAAATTATTAAAGTTTTAGAGAATGTTAATGAATGAGTTAAAGAGTGTATACTATTGAAATATGTTGCGCTACTTAAATGTGAATATGTTTGGATGTGAAAATACGATTTCCCCACAATTTTCACTATAAAAATCACTTACCAAGTAATTTCACGGTTTGTTATAGCAATCTATTTGCATCCCGAATTACATACTTCGATATTGAACGTGCTTGATTATTTAAGTTTTTCAAAAAAATTTAAAGTACGTTTGATATCAGAGAACGTTTAAACAATGGATTTTAAATTCAAACAAAGATAGGGAAAACGATCTTGACCACGAGCTTCAAAATTTCTCGATGGGAAAGAATCACCGCAAGGAAAAGAGAATCAGGCAAGTTGGAGAATCTGCATTAAAGAGTGAGATTCTTCGTAATCAAGAAAAAGTTCCTGAAATTCTTCCAGATTCTGCATTATTTGCGGAATCAATTGAAAAACCAAAGAAAAAAAAGAAGATAATACTACACCCACGCCCAGAACCCCAACCTAAGCTCAAGCCTGCTGAAGAATACTATGATATTTGGGCATCAGCACCAACAAAATCAACAAAACCTCAGAAAAAAAACACTAAAAAAGAATATTCAGTTCCATCATCAATGTCATATCGTTCCAAAGAACTAGTTAATCCAGAAATTGAAAAGATTCGCAAACAACAAGAAGAAGAAGCTAATGGAATTCAATCTACTATCACTAACATTCAATACATTGGTGATTCTGGGATTGGTGACACTCTTGAAGGTGATGTTTCAAATGGTCCTCTAATAGACATTCCTGCACCAAATCCTCCACAGAGAAAACCCAAGAGATTGCTTAACATGCCCGTGCCAAAATATTTACCAGATGAACAAAAAGCGAAAATTAAGAGAGAAATTCGTGAAAACTTCAAATTGCTTCGCCAAGAAAAGGAAGAAGAGCTTGTTCCAGAATTTGAAAGGACAAAAGAAACAGCTGAAGAGATCAACAAAAGAATGGAAGAATTAGCCAATAGGCCAAAGAAAGAAAAAGAACATGTTGATGGAATTCTTAATTTCATTGCTGATGAACCTTCCCTTGAGATGGAGAAGCTTCCACAAAACTTAAGCGAAGTTCAAGCAGACCAAAGACCTCTTGCAAGGCTTCAAAGATCATTTGAAATCAGAAGAAAAGTGGCACTCCATGAATAATTGTCAGACGATCATTTTGGACTCAATACGCATCGTTCTATCGAAAAAATTTTCTAGAGACTTTTATAAAAATTTACAAAAAAAAAATAATTATTTTGGTGGCTGTGGTATGGATGTATGACTGAGTATTGTTTGAAGTACATTTTCAAACTCTTGGATAATTTGGTTTTCGGCCTTTTCTTCAAATTCAGCATCTGCATTGTTACTTTGACCTTCATTTCCAGCAGAGACAATTGTACGAATAGCTTGGTTAATAACTTCTGGTACTAAAACTTTGGATAGTTTTGTTTCCCGTGGTTCAATTTGGAATTGTTCAGAATCAACAGAAGAATTAAGCATTGCAAAATTGCAAATTGAAGAATATTCCTCTTGTGTTAATGATTCTTCTGTTGTAAATACACCCGGAGTTTGGGAGAGAATCTGTTCAATACAAGCCATTCTTTCAACAGCATATTGTTCACAATTTCTACATGAGGTACATTTACAATCTTTTCCACACAACCCTCCTCTTTTAAAACATGGGCAGCCCAACATCAAGCAATTACCGCCTGTGCAGTTGCATCCTACTGTTTCATTTTGTTGTGCAGCTGCATTCGTCATTTTTATTGGAAAATTTAACGTACATTGAATTTCAATAGAATTTTTTGGAATTGAATATTTAAACGGGGTTCCAGGTTCACCATCCCAATCTCAAATGAAATTTTTTACGACCCAGACCAAAAATCAGTCATATTTTTACAGGCAACATTTAATGTATATCAAAATATTTTTATTTTTCATATATCTTTTTGTTTCAAATCAGAAAGATTACACTGATGGTAATGCGGCCTTTAAAAAATTCAAAAGAAAATCATCGTTCCATTCTGAAAAAGTCGTCGTTGAATTGGATTTCTGAAAAAAAAAAAATCGAACAACAATTCCAAATTCATAACATTTCCCTTATATTTTAAAGGAACACACTTTTCTTTCTTAGATAAAATCAAAACTTTCACATTCGAATTAAGCCAAAAGAAAGTTCAAATTTTTCAAAGTGTTATTCGAAAGTGCATCAAAAATATTTGATGATAACTTTCTTCAGCATTAAATTTCCTGCTATTCGTGTAATTTGTACATTTTTTGCACATGATTTCAAGTGCCTTATTTGGTCCAATTTGTAAATGATTTTATATCAAAATAATGATTTTTTACACATCTATATGTTCACTAATTAAACTGTTCGTGGTACATATACCTTATATATAGCATCCACGTGAAGGCCCAAAAAGCTTCCCCAACCACAGGCGGTGAGCCCAACCTGAATCTGAAAGTTTTTGCCGCCAACTTCAGCTCATTCCTCATTTCCTGAATTCTTTCCTGGGAGAAGCTCTCGAGGATTTCGGCCATTTGCGTTACGTTTTCCTCTGGGATTCTCAACGAAAATTTCGAATAGTCCAATAAGAGATCTGCAAATGGCGGAACTGCCTCATTCGATATGATCACTGGTATACATCCGAAGTAAGTTGCATCGAAAAACCGCTTTGGAAATGGTAAATCTCCACCTGGACATATGCAAAAATCAGAGTTTTGCATATGTTTCGGTAAGCTTGCGACTGTTTCGACGATTTGGTTCGTGTACCGGTTGAACATTACCAAGTTTCCTCTTTTAAGTTTCCGCATTTGATTCGAGATTTCAGTTCTGATCACTTTGTTACCCTTACTGGAAATGGTATACGTCTGTGCTATGAACGCAGTGTGTTTGCGAGGAATATTCCATTGGACTTGATCAAATGGATATTCTGGAAAATATGATACAAACGGAACAATAATATTCCGTTGTCCATGCCAACTTTGCCACGATATCCATGACTGTGGGTTCGGACTGGCGATGATGAAGTTGTCAGATGTGACTGATTGACGAAGTGGACAATTTCCATATGGAGTTTCGAAGCCAGTAACCATAATATGGTCTGCACCATTATGACGGTCATACCATGGTCCTATGGATCGTAGTTCTTTGATTAAGTCAGTAACATTTTGAAGTTTTTCATTGAAGATACATGCAAAAGTATATATTGGGACATAGAAAAAATCTGCTTCTTCCGGATCATTGGTTATTATTGGTGAGAGAAGAAGTTCGCGATGTAATTCAATCTCGACAAAAAATTGAAATTCTCGACTGTTTGGATAATACATTTCATTTTTGACGCGTTCATTGTCTGGATGCCATCTGTTGGATATGTTATAACAATATATTTTGATAGGAGGAAAAGAATCTCCAAATAGTTCATTTGAATTTTTCATTTTGTTGTTATATAATGTTGTCAGTAATCCTTGATAATCATATCGGGGATAACTAATTAGAAATAATACTGTTATTACACAAAAGCATGTTGCAAATAATGACTTTTGTTTCATGTAATAAATCGACGATCATTTTCCTCAGAATAAAGTTTGCTTTGGGCCACCCCATTGTGTAAAGCACTTAAAAACCGGAGGTATTTCATAAATAAACGGTTTCTAAATGGGGGATGAAGAAACAAAAAAATGTTTGAAGGCAATTGATTATGTAAAAGAACATTGTATCGAACAAAAAATAGAACAGTTCATAGGACAAGTTGTTCATGAACGTCCTTCTGATCCATTTGGTGTTTTTGCAAATCAATTTGCAAGTCAATCAAAACAACCAACAATTACTTGCTTAAAAGCAAGAGAAGTAATAGTTTCTACAGGAGGACCAAGTTTATGTGTTGAAGTATATGCAAATGTTCTTGGACAAAATAATTTGGTTGGAAAATCAGTTGCACCAGTAGGAATTTCTGTTTCAATACAAGAACAAAAACCACTTGTAGACTCTCATTCCTCTCGTTATTTTGGACTAGGAATTCAAAATACATTTTCTTTGGTTGATCTTGTTTCTAAACATCTTCAACAAAAAGAATTTACTGACATTGTTAAATTCGACAACATGGTTAAGAAATGTCTTGAAGATAAAACAGGAATTTCAAATGTTCTTACAGCAATTTCTTTTTCACTTGCGAAAGCATCTTCTTACATTATGCAAAAGCCTCTTTTCCTTTATCTTTATGAATCTTTTTTTCCATTACAATCAGCTGATAATTTCATCATTCCAACACCAATTTTTACTGTATTTGAAGGAGGAAAACATTCAGAAGATTCACCAATACCTTTTGAATCTGTTAACATCATTCCTAAAAGCGGAATTTCGTTTGCTGAGCAACTTCGTATTTGTTCAGAAGTTTCGCATCAATTAAAACATAAAATCTTCGCAAACGGTCGCCACTTTTCTATCGGCAAAATGGGGGGCCTTGTTTATCGTAATGATATTTCCACATCTCTTTCAATCCTTGAAGAAGCTATTACAGAATCCGGTTATAAGCCTGGCATTGACATCACAATAAGCATTGATTGTGCAGCATCAACTTTTTATCTTTCAGATATTGATACACCATGTTATCAAATAATTGAAAATAATTTAACATCTGCGCAACTTATTCAATTTTATATTGATTTAATGACGAAACATCCATCAATATCAATGATTAATGATGGGATTAGTGATGTTGATAACTTAGGATGGGATTTAATGCGAGATGCCTTAATTGGTAAAGTAAAACTTTTCGGCGGCGATGTATATTCATCGCAATCAACACTTGCGCGTAAAGGATTAAAAAAGAAATGGACAGACGGAATCTTAATTCAGCCTCTTCAAGTCGGCTGTCTTTCGGACGCCGCTGACACTGCAATTTTGTTTAAGCAAAGAGGAAAATTGGTTTGCGTCGGAAGAAGGTGTGGAGAAACTTGCGAAAGTTTAATTGCTGATTTTGCAGTTGCAATACAAAGCGAATATTTGATGGCAGGAGGAGCCTTTTCTGCTGATGGGACAGCAAAATATAACCAAATGTTGCGTATTGAGGAATATATTAAGAAAGAAATGTAATGTTATTGTAAATAAATTTTGTGTTTTTTCTTTGAAAATGTCTGAGAATAAATTCGTTTTTTCATTGAAACGAAAAATATTTCAATGTAATGTTTTATGTCACAGATTAATTTTATTTTTGTTGTTCATTATATATTTTTCATCAATTTATTTTTTTTTAAGTGAAACTAAAAATATTTCAATTTAATGTTTTACGTCACAAATTAATTTTATTTTAGTTGTTCATAATATATGTTAATCCTCAACCATTAGTTACAAAATTTAGTACACATACAAATGCATCAAATCTTTCTTATTCATGCAGTAATTTTGCTATTTTTATCCAAAATGAAGAAAAGAACATTTAAATTTGGAATTTTTTTCTCCTGAGAAAAATCAATTTTCACTTCTAAACATAGTAAGCATTGGCATAATAATTCCACAAAATAAAGTGAATTATTATAAGAACAAGCTGTTAATGTACATCTCATATGAGATATATCTATTATTCAGTCTGATTTGCTTCTTTTGAATAAAATTTTTTTATCTCAACTTAAGAACAAAAGATAACTCTATTTACTTTTTATTAGAAGCTCTTTCCGTTTCGTATCATATCAGCAAACTTTTTGTAGATCATATTTCCGCCTTTCACAACATCATATTCGAATAATTCGTACAGTTGCACTCTTTTCCCACTCTCACTCGGCACAACAATCACAGGCAAATGATACGGCTCATACATTCTTCTTATTGATCGAATTGTGGTCCAAAGTTTTGACTTGAAGTCACTTTTCACATCCAAAATCTCAAATGACGTGTAATCCGAAGGCCGCTCATATCCAATTTCATTTCTCCACTCATCTTTAGTCACATCGACGCCAACGTACACGTATATAGTGCTTTCATACAAAATTAAAAGTATTGATAAATTAGAAAATAATGATTGTGAAATAAAATCAGGAACTCGCATGACAGGCAAAATCTGGACTGCAAATGGTCGGAATGATAACATGGAATGTATGGTGCGCCTTTGAGTAATTGATGGGAAATGAACTAAATATCTTAAAGAATATGGAACAGTAATAGAATTTTGATCAAGAGTTTGCGTAACAATTTCGGAAAATATTTCTCTATGTTCCCCAAGTGCAATAAGCATGTTGGGTAAAGATGTTTCATAAAGAAAAGATTTGAGGCCGATACGGGATTTGAATTGCGTCGTAAAGCAAAAAGTGCGATCGTTCGATTCAATTATGATTTGAATGGGTGTTGATGGGGAAGAAGAAACAATTGGCATTTGATCAAATATGAGATGATAGCCAGGGAACAGAAGTGAATGCTCTGGGATTGTAATAAATTTGTTGGAATAACGAATTGATGAATTATATACTTCACATAATTGTTCCATGGAAATGGATTCGGAATTAGGAAGAAAGAAGCCTCCTGTTTGATAGCAACAGGCATTACATTCACAGTTGATTCTGTTAGATGATAAAATAGAAATTGTGATGTTGGGATTATCAAAAGCTGATAAACATTTGTGTGGTTGACTATTCACAATGACTATGTTCACATGGCTCTGAAGTGGTTGTATCATTTGGATTAATTTATCAAGGATTTCGTTCAAATTTACTTTATTAGAAAAAACAATAGGAAAATGTGGTAATTTTTGGTGAACATCTTTCATTATGGAACTCGGAGGTATTTCCGTGTCAATGAGATGGAGATGTGTAAGGATTTTCCCTGATTTGTGTAGAACAATAAAATGTTCATTACCAAATGAAAATAATATATAGGGATAAGGAAAGTGTTCAAGTGAGTCATAAAAATAATCAGATGGATTTCCTAATGCCAAAAAGAGAAATAAAGGTTGTGAAATTTCAGAATTAGGAAAAGAGTAAAATGTAGGCTGATACTCAAAATTTGAGCAAAAACAGCATTGTGGATATTCTGGTGGAATATAAGATCCGCACTTTTGACATTTTTGTGGTGCATTATCTAATTGTGTGATTTTAGGATGGAAAATATCGCAAAAAATCGGGAAATTCAAGTTTTTTATTCCCTTTTCTGGGTTTTGTAATAAGTATTTTGATAATGGTAAAATTGGTAATTCAGATGAAAAACATTGTGGTTCTTTTAAAATTGGAACTGCTGATCCTTGAATTTGAAACGAAGTTCCCACCCTATCGAATCCTATTATAACATCGGCTCCCTCTTGAGGTTCAAGGTGGGGTCGAAACTCCATTTTAAAATGAAATCTTTGTTTAAACTTTTTCAATTATACGATAATGTTTTCAATGAAAAAACCGCGTAATCGTAGGCTGACTTGAGCGTTACCGTTTGCTGGACAAGAACATGATATCCATGGATATTCCCAATCTCATTCATAGATAGATTTTATTTGTCATTGGGTTTTCATGAATGATATTAATAACCAATCAAGTTTATTAATTATGATAATTTAAAAACGCATAAACAAAAAAGAAAATGATTTCGGCAAAAAAGAAATAGTTTACTTATTCTTCCTTCTTCTTGGTTTGTCCGAGAAGAACTTTATGAATGTGTGGAACAACACCTGCTGATGCAATTGTAATGTTGGAAAGAAGTTGGTTCAATTCTTCATCATTACGAATTGCAAGCATGATATGACGCGGTGAAATTCTTGTCTTCTTGTTATCACGTGCTGCATTTCCTGCAAGTTCAAGAACTTCGACTGTAAGATATTCAAGAACTGCTGCCATGAAAACTGGGGCGCCTGCACCAACACGATCTCCATAACGACCTTCACGAAGGAAACGATGAAGACGTCCAACAGGGAATTGAAGTCCTGCACGGCTTGATCTTGTCTTTGGATGAGAACGTTCTCCATCAACTGCTGTCTTTGTAGCTGTTTTCTTGACACCTTTCTTTGCTGGCATAATGAAATTATGAAGTTACTTTTATCCCGCCATTATCCCAATTAAAGGCGCCATTTTGATTTTAGAGCATCTTAAAATATTGTTGGAGTAAAACGGCATTTCAGAAAAAATTAAAGTTAAAGTTAAATATGGCGCCATATTTGAGTAGGCACTGAAACATAATTCAATAAGTCTGCCATATTTAAGAGCTATCGTTGTCACATTTGAATGATATCATGGTATTTCTAAACGTCTCTAATTGAAATTAACGTCTTCTCCGACTTTTGATTCAAAAGTGCTGTGACGTTTTTTTGAGGTTTGCAAACATGATATGTATTGCTTTTTTAAAGAGGGGGTCTCATGCTGATACTTATGTTGAGTTTTTAGGTTTAATTGAAGAAAACGAAATTAATGTTAGTTTTATTATTTATATTTTTTAATGTTTTTAGGTTTTTTGCAATGATTTGGAAATTATTTTTTTCATTTTGGACGGCACTTATAAAAGCATCTAGAATTCGTCATGTTGATTAACAATATTGTTAAATTACTTCTTTAACATAAAGAAGTTGATATTAATGAAAAAGATAATGATTTATTCATTTAACAAATTTTTGCCTTAAGTTTTTGGAATGAATTTTTAATATTTAATACTGTACTTCATGCAGCAATTGCAAATGTTGTCTAGACATGGGACTTTCTTTTGTTTGATTTTGCAATTGCAATAATTATAATAATAACTATAAGAAATTCAATACTAACCCCAATGAGAATTTCGTCAATATTTTGTTCTTCGTTTAAAGAATATATTGTTAATATAATTAGTTGATGAACCAAACATCGAAGAGTTAAAGTATTAGTAAAAGTAATTTTAGAGTAATTGTATGTGTACAAATTCAGCAAACTCGATTAAAACCGAAAATTTTATATTATTTACGAACGTAAACTATATAAAACTATTTAAAAAGTGAAACAAACAAACATTGTCAAAATAAACATTTACATATGCGGTTCTCCTGCTTCTTCTTCGGGCTCCTGTTGCTGGTTCATATCAGAGTTTAACAAGCGCTTTCCCCACTTAAATTCTCTGTTTTCTGTTATTTGGAATTTGTCAGAATAAACATCATATGAAAGAATTCCTTCACCAGGAGAAGTTTTAGAACAACGAAGTTTCATGAAAGGTGCTGTTTCAAATGATTGCCATATGTCAAAGTCACCGATGTCTTGGAAAACAACAATAACTGAAACTCCATATGATGAAACAAATTTTTCGATCATTGATTTGAAAACCCATCTTTTGGATTTTGTAAATTCACTTGTCTTTTCATCAATCCAAAAGGAAGAGTTGAATCCATCAATAAAAATTGCACGAATAAGTTCTTGATTATCATCATCATGATATTGTAGTAAATGTTCTATATGAAGAAGATTAAAAAGAATTTCTTCACTACTTCTGCACTGTGCGAAAATGATTCTTGACATGTCTATTTGTTTGATTTTCATCAAGTCAAATGGAAATTTATAATCGCAATCAAGCCAAACAATATTTGTTGCAGAAGATTTTATTGCTAAAAAATCAGATGCAATTTCAACTGCTAAGGTTGTTTTATATGATTGAGGATGCCCAGTTATATGAAATATTCTTGGATTATGAAATGGACCATTTGGCAAAAAACCATCTAATAAAGGAACTGAAAATGAAGGGTGAGGCGCTTGATTTAATGCAAAAAAGGATGTTGCTGAGCAATCAGCAAAATTCATGAATTTAAAATTTTAAAAAGAGAATTCACTTGTAAACTATTCAATAAAAAATAAATGTGAACAAAACAAATGAAATTTATTGCCACATTATTCTTCCTATTCTTCACAAATCAGATACATGAAACAAAAACAAATAGATGGATTATTTCATTACCTATGAATTTTTGCTAATCAATTGATTTGAATATTCAAAATTAAAAAAAGTGAAAAAAAAATTCTTTAAAAACATCAATTTGAAATCCCGCTCCAAAAATTTCCTAGTTTCGCGTTTGAATTTTTCCCTTTAGTTCAATTAATTTTGGTTCAAGAACAGCCCAATTGGAGTCAAACCATTGGAGAAGTGCTCCGTTATTTTTTCTTGTTGAGTTTGGTAGAGGTACGTTTGTTGCTTGACTGAGTTTATCTGCTTCATATCGAAGATCTGGGATTTTGATTTTAATTCCAATTTTCTCAAAAATTTTTTCCTTTGTGTTTTTGAGTTGTGGTTTAAATTCTGGATTTATAAGCGAAAGTTTTGGTCGATTTTTTTTGACTATTTCTGGATCAATTTTATTGATAATTGAATGGAGCTCTGTAATTACCACCTCCAAGTCACGTGGGTTTTCTTGGACGTGTGCCTGAATCTGAGACATCAAATGGAGGATGGTGTTTTCGACTTCACTTGTCATTTTTGCACAATCTTTTTGAATTATTTACAAAATGGTTTATTAACGTTTTTTATAGCGGCAAAAATTTTAGTAAAATTTACTAAAACAAATTTTTATTATAATTAATTTGCTAAAATTCCAATTTAAAATAAGAAAATGCAACAAAATATTTGATTAAACTGTGAATATTTATACAATTTTGAATAAAAAATCAGTTCTATTTTCTTTAAATAAATAAATCTCATCAGCAAAAACAGAGAAATTATAAAAAATCAAATTCATTAATGATTTATTCAAGATACAAAAGATCATCACTTAGATTCTTCTGATTATTTTTCCTTCTAATTAAGATTACCACCACTATCACCACTATTACTATTACTACCACTGGTATACACACTCCCAGTGCAATTGCGAGGGTATTACTCCTCTCATCTTCTTTTTTAGGTATACACCTCTCTATTATATCCCATGTCACATCCAAGCTACCGAAGTAGAATCCCTTATAATAATCATTTACCATCATCACATTCACAAATGTTTCTTCGAATGCATTTGCGGATACATTTGGCTCATTTGTACCATTATAATAAGCGCAACTTAAATGACTATTGAAGAATGCGTAATCATCTATTAACGTTATCGAAGACGGTAAAATAACATTATGGAATTGAGTACAGCCCATGAATGCATATTTACCAATTACTTTTACATTATTCCCAAAGTTCACTATTTTAATATACGATTCAGCAAATGCTCCGTTACTTATAATGTTAACATTATCATTCATATTTATCGTTATTAAATTATAACATCTAAAGAATGAACATTCGCCAATTATTTTAAGTTTATTTGGTACATCATATATAGTATTAGTTTTACCATTTGTATAACTTATGATTTGAGTGATCTCTTTATCATAAAGAATTCCATCATTATTATAATTGGAATAATATTTGTTGTTTGATGGGACTTCAATTGTTTGTAACTTTTCACAATCGCCAAATGTCATATTACCAATTTTATTAACATTATCTCCGATTTTAACTGTTTCTAATTCATCACAATAACAAAATGCATTATCATCAATTAAAACTGAATCTGGAATAATAACGTTAACAATTGAACAACCACTAAATGAATATTTACCAATTGTTTTAACATTATTTCCGATATTAATTGATGTTAATTTCGAACAACAATAAAATGCATAATCTTCAATTGTGATGACGAAACTTGGAATATTATATTTCGCATTTAAATTAAATGGATAACAAATGATTGATGTTCGATTTTTATTACATAAAATTCCATCGTTATTATAATTGGAATAATATTTATTATTAGATGATACTTCAATAGTATGAAGTTCCTCACAATAAGAAAATGAATTAATTCCAATGAATTTAACATTTTCACCAATAGTAAATGTCTCAAGTTTAGTATAATAAAATGCATATTTGCCAATAATTTCAAGTTTTTCTGGTATATTAATATTACTTAATGGTGTAAAGTAAAATGAATAATTTCCAATTTTTGTTACGTTTTCCCCAATTTTAACTGTTCTTAAATAGGAACAATCAAAAAATATATCATCAGAAATTAATGTTATCGAATTTGGGAATGTGAATTCAAAAAATACATTGAGCAAATGCATAAATTCCAATTTCAGTAATGTTTTCACCAACATTAATTGATTTTAAAGAAGAGCATTGATAAAATACACAGTTTCGAATTGCTTTAATGTTATTACTTAATTTAATCGATGGTAAATTAGAACATGCATAAAATGAATAATCATCAATTTCAGTAATTAAATTTGGTTAAATATGGGCAATAACATAATACATATTTACCAAGTTTAACAACTGAATTTGGAAATGTAATATTCTTTAAATCATAACAAAAATAAGATGCATAATCACCAATTGTTTCAACATTATTACCAATATTAATCACTATTAAATATGTACAACTTCGAAACGCTGAGTTTCCAATTGTTATAACTGAATTTGGTATCGAAATTGTTTGTAATCCATAACATTGACGAAATGCTGAGTTTCCTATTGATGTAATTTGATTTCCAAGTTGAACATTCTTTAAATTATTACAATAATAAAATGTATAATTGTTAACAGATGTTAAATTTGATAATATGATCTTTTTTAAGCTTTTACATTGTGCAAATGAATATTCTCCAATTCGTTCAACGTTTAATGTATTGGAAATCGTTTCTAATTTTTCACATCCATAAAACGCATAGTTTCCAATCTATTTAACATTTTCGCCTATTTCTACTGATAATAAATTGGTACAATTATAAAATACATATTTGCCTACGGATGTTATGTTTTCGCCAATAATAACTTTTTAAAGATCTGTGCATTTATAAAATGTATAATCACCAAAACTAATTATCGAATTTGGTAATATTATGCTTATAATATCACACCTATAAAATGAATAATTTCCAATTGTGGTAACATTGTCGCCTATTTGGACATTTGCTAACTTTGTGCATTTTATAAAATGAATAAGCATCAATTGTAATTACTGAGTTTGGAATTGTGACTTTTTGTAATGAATTGCATTTATAAAAGGCATAACTTCCAATTGTTGTAACGCAGTTTCCAAAATCAATTGATTCTAAGCTATAACAACGACAAAATGCTTGAAAGCCAATTGTGGAAACAGGACCTATAATTGAAACAGTTATTAATTTAGTCCAATTAGAAAATGCTTTTGATGGTATTTGATTCACATTTCCACCAATTATAACAGTTTTTGCTACATCTTTGTATTCAGACGTAAATTGACTCGATTCGTTAATTACGAGTGTACTCGAAAATGACATTAAACTTTTAGTGGACAACTTCTTATTCATGCTAAAAGGAGTTATTGAGAATATTGGTATTGCATAAAAAAATATGAGTGATAAAATTCTCATTTTAGGAACGATAATTTTGATAAGACGGTTAATTGAATAATTTGTTTTTCGCTGCTCTGAAATATCGATAAGTTTACACGTTCTCAAATTTTCAAGTTTTTATAAGTCACATCACATGTTTCTACTTCACAAGAAAAAGAGCTCAATGAAATTTTATAATTAATGATATGTTTATTTATTAAATTAAAGAAAACTTTCACAATTTGAAAACTTTCCATGTTTTTATTTTAGAATAACAGCGAAAAAATCACAAGTCCAAGATATTCTCAACTCGTATTTTGATGCCACCAGATACGTCTGTAGCTTCATCTTTTCCTGTTACACTTAGAATACCATTTCTATCTATTTCAAACACTACTCCTATTTTTGGTATTTTTCGATCACCAGGTTTAACACCGGTTAATCTGAATTTGCCCAAGAATATGTTGTCCTTTGTTTTTGGGTTATCACCAACAAAAATTTTAATATCTGCTATTTCGTTTTCTTTTTTATACGTTGTATAGTATATTGGCTCCGATTTAACTGGGATTTCTGTACCACGTTTAAGAATTATATCCATATCAGTACAATTTACTTCAACACCAATGGAGTGTGAAATTTTTGAAGTGTATCTAACAATAGGGTAATCACCTTCTTTTGCTATATTTGCTGCTTCAACTGCAGCGCCAATTACCACTGCTTATTCAGGATCAATTTTAGTTTTTAGTATTTTATTTGGAAATATTTCCTCAAGCATCATTCCCACAAGTGGAATTTTCGATGTTCCGCCAATAAGAACAACGGCATCGATATCTTTTTTGTATATTTTATCTTTTTCATCTTTTCTTTCATTAGCTTGATTAAAGACATCGTCAATTGGTTTTAATATGTTTTGTAAGAGTTCATAAATTAAATCTTCGAATTCAGCACGTGTTATTGTGTCAGAATAATCCTTTCCATTATATAATGATGGACATGATATCCTTGCAATGTTAGTGGTTGATAAGGTTATCTTTGCTTTTTCACATGCAACTCTTATCATAAACATTGCGCGTTTATCTCCACGAATGTTACATTCGTGTTCTTTTTCAAATCGTGTTGCAAAATAATCGACAAGAAGATTATCAATGTCTTGACCTCCAAGATGTGTATCACCTCCTACCGCAAGAACTGTGAAAGATTGTTGATAGTTTTCCAAAAGAGATAAATCAAGTGTGCCTCCACCAAAATCGAAAATTAATAACTTGCGTGCTGTCTCAGATTTTTCATTCAGCCCATATGCAATGGCTGCTGCTGTAGGTTCATCGATAATACGTAATACATTAAGGTTTGCACGTCTTGCTGCTTCCATAATTGCTGCACGTTGAACTGCATTAAAATATGCAGGAACTGTTACAACAGCATCATCATTTATCCCTTCTGAACAATCTGAGTCTAGCCCAAGAAAATGGTCTGCAATTTTCTTCATGTGGTCGAAAATATATGATGCGATTTCAATGGCTGAATATTTTCTGATTTCATTGTCAAGTCTTATTTCATAAAAAGGCATGCCTCGTTGGTCACAAACAACATTGAATGGCCAGTGCATTAAGTCACTTTGTACACATGGATCATGATAAGTTCGACCAATTAAACGCTTAGAATCGAAAATTGTACAATCTGGATAGTCGGTTGCTATGTTCTTTGCTACGTCACCAACAATTATAGAATCTTTTTGGATTGTGACATAAGATGGTGTTGAATAGTTTCCTAGATTATTGTTGATGATATCTACATGTCCATTCCTCCACACACTTACACTGTTATATGTCGTGCCGAAATCAAACCCAAGAATAGGTTTTTTTTCGCTGTTTGTCTTTTTCCTCATAAAATTATAATTCTAAAAATGCCAATAAAAAGTTCAAAGACACTTAAAAAATTCAAAGGCATTTAAAATGTGCCGTTCAGAAATTTGAAAGGTGACGTTTAAACGTACAATTTTACAACGATAGGTGTAAATGAATCAAACCTAAAAAAAAGTGAATCTAAAACGATTAAAAGCACATCCCTTATTTTGCCAATTTTTTTAACAATAAATTGCGAAATGTCATTTTAACTCTTTGAATCTGATCGAATAAATTTAATTATTCTTCTTATGAGTGGAAATATTTGGTCTTCTCTTTGTTTTCTCAGATTAATTGTTATATAATTGATGATTTTCCATAATAATTTTATGACTTGTTTGTAACATTTTAAAATGCTTATTGAAATACATAGATATTTTAGATATCATTTTATAAAAGTTTTTAAATCTTTATAATATTATTCTTTTGTTCATTACATTTTTCTACAAGATAGTTAATGATCAAATTGTTATAACTTCAATTTTTTATTATTATGGCAATTTACAACCAAATTTTAATGAAAATGCTTTTATGTCCACCAACAGTTATACATTTTTATGAAACATTATAACTCAATTTTTTATTTTTAAATATATTATAAGAGGTCCTCAAACTGAGAAAAGAAACATAATTTGGTGAACTTTTTGGTATCGAATAAATCCTTCTCATATTTGAGTCATAATTTTTCAAAGGGACAATCATAAAGTTTATGACTCATTTCTATATACAACGCCTGTCTAAGGACAACACCGCACATATTCAAATAAAGATCATTCCATAAATTGGTCGGAATTTTAATTACAAAGCTCAAACAATTTTTTGTTGGTTCCGCACTTATTATAATTTCAAAATTATTAAATTCTTTTTATTATTATTATTTTTGCAATGGGAATCTTCTAAAAAATCGCTGTGCCACAATTTGCGCGTCTTGTTGCGTCATTATCGTTGACAAGTTCCTTACCATTTCGTTCATACTCTTTGCCTTCGATATCGAGTTTGCGAATTCGTCCAAACCTTCTTCGTCATTAACTTCTTCGATTAACTTCAGCAGATATTTTGCCGGCGAATTAATATTCTCTTTCGAGTAGTTAAAGTCAGGAACCTCATCACGTGTTGCCGCTCCCCAAAACAAGTTCTTGTCGAGTTTCTTCTGCTTCTTTTTATTGTTATTCTTAATATTATTACTGGCGTTTTGCGCTTTTAATATTTCGGCATTAAATAGTTCGTCAGTTTGGTTCTTTTGTTGCTCTTGTTCAAGTAATTGATCAAACGACGAAATAATTTTCTTGGATTCAATGTTCGGATTTGAGATGTTTCGTTTCTTTTGTATTTCTTCTTCTTGTTTAATGATGTCTGATATCGACACTTTGTTTTGTTTCTTCTTTTTGCTATAACTAATTTGTTGTTTGTTATTATCATTCGTTTGTTTTTGTTGTTGTTGTTGTACTTCTTCTTTATGATTCGATTTCGTGATCTCATTACGAATAAGGTCATCGAAACTTTGCTTTTGGTTTTGTTTCGTTGTCGCGTTATTCCATTGTTGAGACTGTATATTTTCATACGGAATAACTTTTGGTTTTGCTTTTCCTTTTCGTTGTTGTTGTTGTTGCTGTTGCTGCTTCGGTGTTTGGCGTTTGCTCTCTTCAGACTCTAACAGCGATGAGAACGTCGACTTGTTCGGCGCCGCTGCCTTCGTCGGCGTGCTCCACGCGGGCTGCTGCGGCTTTTCTTCTTTGGGCATTTCGAATGGAACTGCTTTGCCTCTGCGGTGGTTCTTCCTTCCTTGTTTTGGTGGCGCTGTCGGTGGCGCAAATGTTGACGAATGCTTCTCTGCTTCTAACAGCGCATTAAATGATGAGCGTATTTGCGGCTGCGGCTTTTGTTGCTGTGGTGGAGCTGGTGGTGGCGGACGATTCGACGCATTAAATTCTTGTAACGACATGACAATTGGCTTGTTTTTCTTCCCTTTGCTCTTTGATGGTGATGACGCAGGCGTTTGCTTTGTTGGAACTGTCTTTTCTTCACTCGCTAACATTTGAGCAAATGAAACGTTGTTACTTTTGGTGATATCTTGCCCCCATTGTCCTGGCTTGTTCATGTTTCTTTGAAGTTCTTGGAATGACATAACGACTTTGTTTTGTTTCTTATTTTTTGATTTTGGCGACTTTTGATTATTAGTATCGGGTTGTTTCTTGTTGGCTTCATTTGTTAATACTTTGGAAATAGATATAGGATGCACTTTGGATGACGTGGAATTCCATGAAATCGAAGGTGAAGTTTCTTCTTTCACTTCGACGGTTTTCGGGGTGCCCTGTTTTTGAATGCGTTGTTCATGTCGAGTGATTTCTTCAATGGAAGATGCTTTCATGTTGTATTGAGGCTTTGGGGGTGAGGATTTGATAACATGCTCCGGTTGATTGGGTTGAGGCTGTGTAATGGATTTTTGTTCTTCTTCTTTGACAATTGATTCAAAGGATTTTTGATGCTTTTCATGTTTTTCTTCTTCGTAAATAGGCTCAGAATCAGATTCTTCGATGAAATATTCTTCTTCTTCCTCTTCTTCTTCTTCTTGGATGATTGGATGGAATTCTAATTCTTGTTGAGGTTCTAACTCTGGTTGAAATTCAAGTTCTGGTTTGGATTCTAATTCCACTTCCGGGTGAAATTCTGACTCTGGTTTAGATTCTATAACAGGTTGAGGTTCTATTTGTGGCTGAAAATCTAGTTCTGGCTTGAATTCAACAGATTGTGATTCTGGTTCTGGATGAAATTCAAATTCAATTTGAGTTTTCGGTTCATTTTGATCTTCTGGTTCAGGCGTAAATGTTTTGACATCTACAGGTTGTTGCTCTTCAATATTTGGATGGGAATCTTTTTCATCCTTGGATTGGATTTGAATTTCTTCTTGTGTTGGACTAATGATACTTGGAAATGACTCTTCTGGACCTTGCGTTTCTTTTTGTGTAGGTTCAGGCGAGAATCGACTTTGTGCACTTTGATGTGTTTTTGGTTTTTGTTCTTTATCGTGATTTCTATTTTGGGGCCTCTTATTATAAGGCCTTACGAATTTATTTGCAGATTGAATTTTTTTTTGGAATTTTGAATGATCTAAAGGTGGTTGACATATCTCAGAATAAACAGGACCAAATAACTCCTTACTAACGAGAGGTTCACACTCCACAAAAAAACCAATGATTTCATTTGGAGTAAATTTGATTCTTTGCATTTGGAGATGTGGTCAGGTGCGACATGTGATATGAAAACATTGTTTAAAAATTTTATTATAAAAACAAAACAACTGAAAGTTTTCCCGTATTACTTTGAAATGACGAATAAGGGCAAAACGCCTAAAAAGATAAAATTCAAAGGGGCGAGCAACAAACAATAAATTTGGTTTTTCATATATATTTTTTTGCTGTAATTGTTCATCGATGAACCAAAATAAAATTATTTTCTCATCTCTAAGCGAATTTCTTTCCACTTGACAAAATAAAACAAGAAAACTATTTTTTTAAGCAAAATTAAATGTTTTGTTTTCCCAAGTAATATCATTGTTTTACTCGTACAGTAAGCAAATGTTAGTTGTTGTTAAACTCGGGATGTAAAAAATTCGACAAGGAGAATACATTAAACATGTTACAGAAAATTTTTAGTGAAACAAAATATTCCTTGCTCAGTAGAAGTAAGTGTTACATAATATAACATTTTTTAAAGGATTTATTAAGTAAAACAAGTCTTAAGACTTATTTGTTTTTTGATGTCACATTTTTGTAATGTTTTCAAACAACAAGCTCAAAAACGATCTAACGTTCAAACTTCAAAACGATGAAGCTTCAGTTAGGAAACGGTTATTTCTTCAAACCAGACAAAACATCATCGATGATACCTCTTCTTTTTCTGGTCACTTACATAATCAGACATGGTTTAGATTTCACTGGTCTTGATATAGAAAGTGAGCTCAAGAATTTCAGTCAAATAACTGATCATTCTAACCCAAATAGTCCAAAATTTAATCAAAGATATTACGAAGTTACCAAAAACTATGTTGAAGGCGGACCCGTAATTCTTTATGTTGGTGGTGAAAGTGATGTTTTCAAAATCAAAGGAAATAGTACCACAGATGTTATAACAACATATGCTCAAGATCTTGGCGCTATCGTCATTCATCTTGAACATCGTTACTTTGGCGAATCATGGCCAACCAGCACATCCACTGTCGAAGATTACAAGTATCTTACAGTTGAGCAAGCTTTAGCAGATTTGAAGTATTTCCAAGAGGAATATTCTAAGGAGCATAAAATCGAAAACTCGAAATGGCTTATTATCGGAGGCTCATATCCAGGACTTCTTTCAGCTCTTGCCCGTGAAGTTTATCCGAAAAATTTCCATGCCGCAATCTCTTCTTCCGGTGTTGTTTTAGCCACAGATGATTACAAAGATTTCGATCTTCAAGTAGCTGTTTCCATGGGTCAAGAATGTGCAGCAGCAGCTCGTCATACCCGCATTTTAATTGATCAACTTATGGAAGACGAAAGCACCAAATCATATGTCAAAGAAATGTTCAATGCCTCATTACTTACCGACATGAACTTCCGTTTTCTCATTGGTGAACTTTTCACAATTGGCATACAATATGATAATGTCGAACTTATATGTGGACCAATTGTTGATGCACTAAAGACCGGAGACGACCCAATTGCCGCGTTAGCCAAGATCAATCGCGAATACTTTATTCCCGAGATTTGCAATGGCGACATTGCCCGCACATATAGTGATGAAGTATTAATTGAATTAGCGAATACGAATCGTAACGCGTCATCACGTTCATGGCTATGGATGACATGTAACGAATTAGCATATTGGCAAACAGCATCTGGCCGATTATCATTACGAAGTCCAAAACTGGACAAACAGGCGTTCCAAGACCAATGCACTAATGTATTTGGCGCAGGGGTCACACCGAAAGTCGATGAATTTAATCGCAAGTATGGCGGCTTACAACAAAACGCAACGAGAGTGTACTACACGACCGGATCGCAAGACCCATGGACATGGACATGCGTAACAGAGGAGTCCGGAGTGCCAAAGGGCTCAATAGCGCATACTATCACTGGGCATAACATTGGACATTGTGACGACTTGGTCTCGCCGTACGAAAACGAACCAATAGATTTGACTAGAACAAGAAAACATATGAGAGAGGTAATTAAGGTGTGGATGGCTGAAGACGATGATGAATAAAAACCTCAGATTTTTTGTGACTTTTTGGTGAAAGAAGTGCGCACGCGATTTTCATAGTCTGTTGACGCTTCAAGTGATAGAAATTGTTCATTGTGTATAATATGAATTTTACTGTTAGTGGACAAACGATAGACAAATTAAATGATCAGGAAACTGTTTTCCACAGAAAAAACCCATCGTTGTGTTGAAATTCCTATCGTACACTAAGGGATGGAAAATATTTGAAAATATTTGAGCTGTATGAAAAGATGTGATATTATCTTCTCTGGACGTTATTTGAGTGCTGAAAATAAATTTAATTTGACAAGTTACACTAAGAACATAACAGAAGTCAATGTGAAAATGGAAAATTAAAATGTAATTCAGGTTATACTGGTCAATTATGTAAAATACAATATGAAGTAATACCATATTATTATGAATCTGATTTAATTGAAGTTGAAGCTAATGAATTTAAATATTATAAGATCCCAATTCAAGAACAATATGATAAAATCATTTTAGCTGCATTTGTTTCCAATAATTTCAATAATTTTTCATATGTATTTGAATTAAATTCTGAAAATGATTATTTACCTCTTCATTCTAAAAATCATGTAAAGGTAATTAATGGTACTTCTATTTTAGATTCTATTGACAAGAAATTCAAAACTTTAGATGCCAAAACAGAACATTATATAATGTTATCTATAATTTTAGAGACAACATTTCAGTTACATATTTTAAATGAGCCAACAGATGGAGATATTTGTATTTGTGAAGATAACAAATATTCAATACCAGATAAGTGCAGTCAACAAAATACTTATTCAGATATGAATGCAATTTTAGGTATTTCTCATTATCTTAATGGTAGAATAATTTATGTTGACAAATCATTTTCAATGTCTTTATTATTTTTATTTATTCCAGAGAAATATGAATTTAGATTACTTAATAAAAATGGATTAACAAAACATTCGGTTACTATTATAAATTCAGGTTATGATCCCGAAGAATTAAATAGTAGAATAGCCAATTTAGATGTTGATGACTTAATAGTTATTCTCGATTCACAAACAAATAATCTTGAAACAAGTACAACACAAAATATTAAAACAAATGCAAATGATAAAATAATTTATTTTGATAATTTGAACTTTTCAAATGTTACATTGGTATCAAATGGTTATATTTTATCTGCTGATAATCTTTTTATAGATTATGAATCTTATACTGATTCAATTAAACAAGAAGAAATTAATATTACTGACGCTGATGTGCCAATTTCAACAATTAAAGTTTATGATGATTATATTGAACTTATTTCATCTATTCAAGAAGTTAAGAAAATTAATTTAATCGAAAATATGAATTTCACTTTCGAAACTTATCGTCCAACGTCATATATGACTTTATAATATTTAATTATAAAAGGTAAGGAAGGTCAACGTAATTTAACGAAAGGAGTTCAAATTACAATTATCGCTTATAATGTTGATGGTTGTAATTATCAAATTGATGAAGAATTAAAAGATATCGTTAATGTAATATCTTTTCCATTAAAGGAATTTATTAATAAATTAACAACAGCAGCAATCGTAGGTATTGCAATTGGATGTGTCGCAGGCGTCGTTATAATTGGAATAATAATTTGGAAAATAATAGCATCATAATAAACCATTTAATTTTTATTTTTTATCTTTTGTGTTATTACGTGAGAGAAATAGACGCATTGCATTATATGGAAAGCGTCTAAGTTCATGAAAATAAAAAAAATGTAATGAAAGAGTTTTTACACTTTTTGTAAAATTGTCACTTTTTATAACTTTGCACTTTTTGTAAATCTTCATTTGTTTTTCATGTTCAACAACATTGATCGAATTCCTAAAAACCTAAACAACAAATCTCGCCTAAATCACGAAGACGAACTTAATGATGTAAGTTTATTTTTAATGAATGAATTAGAACAACCAAATGATCCACAATTTTTAATATCAATTATTCCATCATTAAATAAAAATGAGCTTACGAAGTTCATTCCACATATGTTAAAATTACCATCAATATCACTTAAGCAAGTTATCTCTAATATTATTAATTCAAGTAATATTAATAACTCATTCTTTCTATTTGAGTTAAACAAAATACCAAAAAAATCGGGGTTGTTTGGTAAAGCAGTCGAAGCATTAAGTTATTACTTCGATTTCAATGTGAATTATGCCGAATGTATAATAGCTGCTGATGCTGTTATTCGTAACAAAACGAACTTGGACTTGATCATGGACACTTTGTTTGGTATCGTAAACAAATTCCAAAATGAAAAATGTTATAAATATGTATTAAATATTAATATTCCACAATTAGCAGAACTAAATTTGTTCCATAAGAAAAGAAATTGCGACATTTTGATGAAGATCATTTCCATGACAAGGCCGTACTCGTCGAAGTTGGCACTGCAGTTGCTTCGAGCCGATGAAATTGAGAATTTGGTGATGACGCACCCGAGTTTGGCGCAAGTGCTGTATGAAAAGGCGAGAAGAATGCCAATGGTGACGCCTGAGGTGCTAAGGATACTGCAATAATGAAACAGGCAAAAAGTCCTGACACTACTTTTTATTTTTTATTTTTTATTTTTTCATTATTATGACTTTAATTATTTTTCTTTTCTATTGTTGTTGTTGTAGAATTAAAAAGAGTTTTTCCAAATTAGATTTTATTTATGGTGCTCTTTGTGATTCTTCTTCTTCAACATTTAAGTCTTTGAATTAATCACACCAACTAAAGTTACATACATTTTATACGTATAATTTGATTAACAAATCTCATTGAAGTTTTCTTTCCCATTATAGAAAGTGCATCAAAGTCTTCCATCTGATTGGTACCGACTTCCTTTTTTATTATATTTTTTTTATTTTTGAATTATAAATTTTCTTTTGTGAATCTTATAGTTATATTAAATCTTTTGAATGGAGAGAAAAATTTAATCATTTATGTTTCGGAAACATTTCAACATGTTAATTAAATTTCTAAAAGAATAAAATAAGAGTTTAGTTTATATATAATAGTTTTTATTTATATATGATTTATTTTTAGGAATCAATATGATGTAGACAAAAAGGGTGAGTCAGATCTTATTCCACCATTTATTTAAGTAAAAATTATAATTTTAAAAAATATTTTTTTATGAATAATTCATTAAATGTGTTGTTGTACTTTTATGATTGCTTACAATAATTTTTAATGTTACTGTAATTTTTCTCAGGAAGTTGTTTGCTTGATGGTAAATCGCATAAATGGTTTTATCATTAGAAAGCAATTTCGTTTTGTTCAAGACTTAATATACCATATATGCTTTATGAAGTAATGTTTGGTGATTTCCTAATGTTATTTTGGAACATTATAACTATTAAGAAAACAAATAAACATTTTTATCATATATTTTGATCCTTTAATTTAAAATTTTTGTATCTTTTACTCATTTTTCATATTTATTTAAACCAACAAATTTTTTATTAATTTTTTTTTAATATTTTATTATTAAATGTTTAAAAAATATAAAACTTTTTATTTATTTTCTTCTTGACTAATCAATGCACTATCATCCAAAGGAAGCTCATTTTTCAAGTCATTCATTTTAGGTATTGTTGCGAGGATCAAAAAAGAGAAAAGTGTTTCAAACGCTTCGAAAACAATAAATTGTACATACGCATAAAGAAGCTCTCTCTCGGCTGCTTGTTTGTCTTTGGCTTTTGATATTAACTTTATAGCCATTGCGACAAGTGGACATATTGTAATTGTAAAGAACTTCTCAACATGTTTTCTTATATTTTCGTCGAATCTTTTACGTATTAATATGGTGTGTATTATAACTAATATTACTAAACCAACAAATAAAACAGAAATATAAGCAACAAACGAAATGAAAATACCGGAAACAATTATAATTGTTGCCGAAATTAATGGAAATATACCAAAGAAATAAATTTTATCAATGAGAGAAAGATCATCAAAAAATGGTTTTAGGAAATTATAATCAGTGAAAATTATAAAAAATAGATAAAAAATCGAAGCAATGATAAATTGAGTATCAAGTTCCATATTAAATACACCTTGATTAACGAAAATTGTTAACATGAGAAAAATTAGAAATTGTAATGTTAAAATAGCAGTTGGAATTGTAACGATTGGAGTTAATTTTATACTACTCTTATTTTGAATCCACCGAAATATGAGAATTGAACATACAACTAAAACAACAGCACATGAACCGGTAGAATATATCAACCATTCTTGTTGAAAATCCGATTTATTTCCAATTATGTCAATATGAAGATGAAGTGTTTCATCCACAAAAAGGGATTCTCGATGAAAACGAAGATAATCTTCACTTGTCACCTTTTCATTTATATTAATTTGGTGTGTAAGAGATAAATTACTAACAGTAAATTCGTACTCCTGTGAATAACATGATGAATATGCGTATGTGGACCTTACAAAGCATGCAGAAATATCAATTGTCCTATTTAACTCAGTATTTTCCATAGAAAATGTTGCAAGAATAATGGAATTTTTACGGAACCCATGAGGCCCAAATAAAGCATAACGATGGTCGCCATTTATAACAAAATCATGCTTCAGAAATAGCAGAGATAGCAATAACGATATCATACTTTCGATTACAAATTAAAAACTTTTTATCTGGTGAACACGTTTCATTGAAACAGGAAAAAATAAACCATATAATTAATTCAATAGCATTTAAATTTTCAGGCCGGATTGGTTGTTTTAACCGTCAGATTAAGTTGATCCTCATTGAGCATAAACCTCATAAAATTTTATATACAATGTCACTTTTTAATAATTAATTGAATTCATGTTGTAATGTTTAAAATGAAATGATTTATATTTTTTAATAAAATAATTTTTTATTTAACAACACTTAATGTAATTTAGATTTACTTTTTTTTCATGAATGATGCAATTGAAACTGCTTTGCTTTGAAAAATATCATCCCAATTTTAATATGTTAAGCTAAAGCCCTCTTTTTTAGTGAAGTAATTAAAACATAAATCAATAAAATAGTGTAAATAAACACAATTGTTAAATTATTAAGTTCACCAAGGAAATCATCTATAACTAAACCCAGCTTCAAGAAAACCATCTGAGACAAGCTTTGTTTATGCTGGTTTGCTTCCATACATTTTTGAAATTCTTTGCACATTGTTTCTAAAGCTGGCACAAGATTTGGTTGGTCACACTGATTATTTTTATAATGTTGCATGCACAATATTTGATTTGGATCAAGTTTTGGTTTTCCGTCTTCAAAATTTTGGATTTCATCTTTTCTCATTAATAAATAAATGTAAAATGAAAAAATTGCAAAAAAGACATAAACAAGCTCTTTCACTATGAGCGAAAACTGTTGGTTAATCTTTGATATGCTTTTTCCTTGTTGATGCTTCTCCAAAACCAAATTTTGTATTGCTTTGCCGTTTATTTTTTTCCCAAACCAAATGCAACAACAACAACAACGAATTACAGCAACACAAAAGGAAATAGATCATGTTGTAGATCTTTTTCGAGAAGCATTGGAAACAAACTTAGAAGAAGTACCAGGTGTTTTAGATATAAATAAAGTTGTAATGGAATTTCAAAATTTATTATATCAACGAGTTGAAAGAGTTCCATCTTTTGAAGATGACCAACAAGCACAGGATCTAAAATTGAAAATCGAAAATTTACAGAAAAAAGCACTTCGATTAAAAAGCACATTACATTCAAATCGAAGTCTTTTTATTCAACAGGTTCAAGTTCAAGCAGAGCAAATGCTAGAAGAACAAAGCAAACCATTACAAATCCAAATTGATGAAGAAGAACCAAATTTTGAATTTCCAGAAGATTTTCAAGAAAGATTAAGTCTTCTTGATGAAACTATCAATCAACTTCATAACCAAATCAACACGACGAAAAAGAATATGAATGATAGTATTTCTAAGTATACTGCTTTTGAAAGAAGTGCTTCAAGTTTTTTCAAATAATTTTTTATTGTAAATCATATTGTTAACGAAATGAATAAAAATATTAAGAAATTTTTATTAATTATTTTGTTTAAGTAATTTAATAATTTCTTCATTACCATTTCTTATTGCCAAAGAAAGTGCTGAATCATATAATTTTAATAATTTCCATATATTATTTAAAAATAATAGATAGATAGAATGAATACTAAACAAAACAAATATATATTTTTAATATTAATATCAATTCCTTTGTGATTAAGATGTAATTTAATGATAGAAGTATGATCATTTTTGGATGCTAATATAAGAGCTGTATGAAATATTTTATACAATTTCCATATATTATTTTGAAACATAAAATTATTTACAGAAATTTTAGATTTAGCATTTACATCAATATCTTTTTGTTGAAGAAGAACCTTAACTGCTTCATATTGACCAGACATAGATGCACACATAAGTGCTGTCTGTCCTAATTTAAAATTAAAACAGTATATTATTAAAAGGAATTAATTATATAATAAAAAAACATCTTTATCATTTATTTTAACTCCTTTATGTTTAAGAAGTAATTTAAGTATTTCTATATAACCGAGTTCAGATGCATTTGTGATTACTGACCGAAATAATTTCAATAAATTCCAAATATTATTTTGAAATATTATTTTATAGAAACAAACTAATTAAAAAAGTAAACAAATGTCTTTGATATTTATTTTAATACCTTTTTGTTTAAGAAGTAATTTGACTGCTTTTGCTTGACATTTTACAACTGCGGTCATAAGTGCTGTATTAAATAATTTAAAACATTTCCAAATATTATTTTTAAACACGAAACATTTAAATTAAATTATAAATAAAACAAATAAAAATCTTGATCATTTATATTTATTTTTTTGTGTTTAAGAAGTAATTTAATTACTTCCGTTTGGCCGAATTCCGATGCTTTCATAAGTGCTGTATGAAATAACCTAAATAATTTCCAAATATTATTATGAAATCCAAAATTATTAAAATAAATTTTAAATAAAACAAATTAATATCTTTAGCATTAACATCAATATTTTTTTGTTCAAGAAGGAGTTTAATCATTTCAATTTTACCCCGAGCGGCGTACATAAGTGCTGTCGCAAATAAATTATATTATTTCCAAATGTTATTTTAAAACATAGTATTATAAGGGAAAAAAGAAACCAAATAAAGAAAACAAATATCTTTAGCATTAATATCAATTCCTATTTGTAGAAATAATTTAAAAATAGCATCGTAACCATATTCAGCTGCATTTATAAATTCTTTTTCGAATATTACAAAAATATTTTAAATAATAAATTGAATTATTTTATTATGTTAATAAAATTCTAATAGAATTAAAAAACAATTTTTTGATTTAAATCAATATATTTATTATTAATAAGAAACTCTAAAAGTTCATTGTTTCCAGAAATCGATTTGATTTTCAGAAAATCTATTATTATTGGATTTTTCTTAAGAAAATATTGTGTAAGAAATAAATTTCCATTTGCAATTGATTCAATGATAAGTGCCTCATTTATTTCCATTCCTTCATTAAATAAAAACAAAAGTATATCATAATTATTAAACTTTATACAATGTCTCCCTAACAATATTAAATTTTGATTATCTTCTAATTTATTCTCATAAATATAATGAAAGATATCATTTCGATGATATTCAATTGCCGCTTCATATGCTCTAATAAATGGTATATGATTTTGTTCACATAAATGAAGAATTTCATTGTTCCCACCTGCAATTGCAAATCTGCATGAATTTTTCAAATTTGCTTCATTTAATAATAAATATCTAAAGCATTTTATTGACCCGAAAAATGCTGCGTAATCAACTAATGAGACATTATTTGGAAATAATTCATTAGGATCTTGAGAAAGAAATGAATGTCTTTCATAAAGTGATGGTTTGATGAATTGATTAAAATCAAAATTTGTTTGTGATGAAATTTCTTGAAGTTTTTCAATTTCATCATTTCGAATTATTTGCGCAATTTCACTTGGATTAACACCATCATTTATTAATTGTTTTTGAAGTTCCCAATCATTATTAGAAAGTTTATCAATTTCTTCAAAGAAAAATTTATACCTTGGACAATCTCTACAATAACATAATTCTTTGCTTGATAAATAATGTGCAAAATATGGTATATTTTTATATTGACATATCTTCGGTTGAATTAATCCATTTTCGATCATTTTGTGAAGAAGATAAAATGATTCTTGAGAAGAAATAGAAAGAATAAATTGGGTGAAAACTTCAATGATTCTGATGTTATTCCCTTTTTCAACATTTTTTATATCAATTTTTATTAAATATTCAAAACACACTTTATCATTACCTTGTATAACAAAACACAAATATACAATTTTACAAAGAATCAATATAAATGAATATGAATAATCGGAAGTAATAAGATATGCAAATGAAGTTTCAACTGATTGATCAATATTGTCTTCATTTAAGTCTAAAATAATATTTTGAAGATCAAGCAGTGATTGAAGATTTTTTGTATATTTTTCTGTCTGGCTTTGGGTACTTCCCATTTTTTGTTGTTTGGCCGAAACTTTTTCTATAGCATTTTCACAGCTAAGTCAGAAAATAAACGGTCACTGCGAGGATTTATTCCCACAAATAATTTCAGATTTCCCGTTAGCAAGCAATAATACGAACTCAATCTATGCTCTTTTGGTTATGTATACATGCATGAATTTTGTTTAGAAAAAACTGATGAACAAATTGAAAGATTTTTTTTCGTTTTTCATTATAAAAAAAAGTCCATTAAAAACTTAGATTGTCAATCATGTTTAAATTTTTCTATAAAACAACATGATTTCATATGCTGACCACTTTTAATACTATGTGTTAAACTCAACCTTCGATTTTGTACGAACGTATATAGCGATCTTGATATCATGAATATATATATATATACATCTATGATTAATATAAATCTAAGAATAATCCCATAATTAGCACTAGATAAATTTATTTTTTCATTTCAAAAAGTGACAAAAATCGACTTTTGCATGGTTTATGTTGAATGATAGAGGCATTTATCTTTATCCTAAATTTGTTAATAGAGGCTATATTTTATCAAATATACACAAAAAATGAAATATTAAAGAAACAAAATAGTGTCTGAAAAAAAAAAGATCCTCTACAAAAAATCGAAATTTTGACAAAAATATTTTTCTCATTATTTTATGAAAATTTTTCAAATTACATTATGTATATGTATAAATATCAGAGGATCATTTTAAGAAAAACGACCTTAACTTGGTGTGACTAGTTTTTGCATGACATGTGATTTGAAATATACCAAATGATTAACCATCTTCATATTTTAAATCATTTTTTGTGGAAAGGGGTCACAAGTTTAGAGCACATGATCAAAAATTTAGAAATATTTTTATGCAGTTGAATCAAACTCGTAAAAGAAGCGCAATTTCAAGGACGATTAAAATGTATCGAAAATCCACTTTTTGATACATTGTGCATACAAATATCAGTTCATGTATGTATCGTTATTGAAAAATTTAACTGATTTTGAGAATTTAGTTCTAATGAATAAAAACAACATTTTTCCCAAACATTTTTGGAATGATGGAATGGAAGAGTTTTGGCAAACAAATAAGAAAACGCCACAAGAATCTCTTGGGTTTCCTTGTTTTGCTTCAATTATGTTTAAAAATGTTAATATTGGGGAAGAAGATAATGAAGATCCAAGTCATATTCTTAAAAACCTAATATATATTTATCCACAAAAAATCCCAATTGAACTGCAACAAGCGCTTATTGGTGTTTTAACATCATTTATGACATTCTCTAAATTAAACATAGGTTCAATGGTCTCCTCATTTTCGTGGAGTTCATCAAACATTTCCGTAAAGGCAATACAGTTACCAAGTGGTAACTTTGTTTTATTTGTTTTAAAAATGCCCAATTTTTTTTCATCATCCTCAATCACAGATACACTCGAAACCACACTTAACGCTATACAGCTCTTTGATTCCAATTTGTTTACGTACAGTAACGATGACAACGAGTTAATTTGTTATATTCGAAAATCATTATCATCGAGATCATTTATTTATACAAATTATACATTTAACGTCGGGAAGGAAAACCAGAACTTCCAATACACAGTTCGCCCTGTTTCCATTTTTAATTATTCCGCGCATTCGTTGCCAATTATTGCGCAATTGTTCGAATTAATCGAAAAGATTTCGGATCGAATTCTTTACGTTGCATTTTTCGAATCAGACAAATTGGTAACTTCAACATTTCCCAAATGGTTTTCTTATTTTTTGCCGTTGTTTTCCGCTCCAAAAACAGAACTTGGTTTTTCATGCATGAAATCTCTTTTCAAAATTTTTTCATTATATCTTCCAATAAATGATAACGTTACTCCAGTGACACTTGCAGTTAGTGAAATATATGAAAATTTAAAGTTATTTGTTATGTTTAAAGATCAAAGAGATTTCGAAGATATCATAAATCAACTAACAGAATTGGTTTCAAGTGGCATAGAAGAGTTTTATACCGAACTTGTTAATTGGACAGACCCTAAAGAAACAACTAATGGAGTTGTTGGTATATGGAGCGAAAATGGGATTGCATCAATCGGCGGTTGCAAACCGAACACACTTTCTCAAATTTCAAACATGTACAGCGGTTTTAAAGAAAATGATGGAGTTGTTGTTTGCGTGAATTTAGATGCTGAAACATCAGTTGCTGGTGCGAAATTTTTGGGATTTCAAATGTTCTCTGAGCTGCCATCTAAAGGAAATTGGGCTGACTTGCTCCAAAAACATTATGAAGCAATGAAATCAGCATTTCCAAATCTTCCAGAAGAATTTAAGAACATATAAATTATATGCGTATATTTTATATTTGTCATATTAAATAAAAACTTTCACTTATTATATGATAATTCAATTTCAAATCATCAGTAAGATATCATAAAATCAACTGACAAATACCTTATGACATCAAAGGCACTCAACAGATAATAAATTTACACGAAGACAAAAAAATTTTTAAATCGTATTTATTCACAAACTACAAAAAAAATTAATTTTTGTTTCTGTTATGAGAAACACGAACACTTTCAATGTTTTCCTTCACAATATTTCTTTTTTTCTTATTTGTCAATCCATTTTGTGCCAATTCATTTTTCATTTCAAGTTTCCATATCCCTGTTTTTACAACCGGTGGAACATATTCGGGGTTCTTTCCTATTACATTTATAATATTTTGTGAATCTAATGTATCAATTACTAATAATCCTTTTAACAATTTCCCGTACATTTTTGGAGCAAAAACAACAGTAATCGGAAGTTCTGTTGTTTCGTTGCCATCTGGTGTTGGTTCAATAATTCCTTTTTCAGGTTGAACTGATAATTCCGCAGCCGATCCTTGCACAAAATAAGCATGAAATGGAGTTTCCTTATGAAACACAAAAGGAACAACAACTTTTGCTGTTCCTGTTTTATTTAATAAACTTTCAATTGTAATTGTAGATATAGGATCTCCTCTATCAACATCCAAACAAATATGAAACTGCCATTCTTGACCAAGCTTATTACGAACCTTTAATGGTAATGATAACTGTAAAGGTCTATGTGGCGTAAAAACAACACTTACATTTAACTCAGGACAGCTTCCGACTTTTTGAATCGACGATGGCTTAATTTCAAAGATGCTCTTCAAAAAGTCGTAACCGCTCGGAATTGTGAGGTCAAGAACATATTCGCTTGCTTCCAAGTCATCGCTTTCGCCGACAAGGGATAATGATAACGATTTCTTTACGACTTCATTAGCTCTACATTGTACTGTTAGGATTTCAAGATTATCAATTAATGAGTTACCAATAATTGGAAATAAGAATTGAATTGAAGGAACAGTTTCTAATTCAGGCAAAGGACCTTTAGCATAACCTAATGAAGCGATGATTATATGAGCTTGAAATTGTCCAAGTCTTGGCGGAATAAAAGTAAAAGGAATTTGAAATTCTTCACCAAATGTATGCAAAGTAAAAACTTTTCTTTTGATTAAAAACGAGAAAATTCCATCTTCACAATCATTACTCATTGATATCGAAAACCTTGTTGGATACGGGAAAGGATTTGTAAAAGTTACTAAAGCAGAACTTGTAGTGTTGACAGGTGAAGTGACTATTATCGGCGACTGCGGTTGCGGCGGTTTTCCGGTACCGTTTAATTTATAAGAAAAATCGCCGATTTCATTTGACTTAAATATGATTAAAGCGTTTTCTTTTGTGCCTAAACAAGTTGGGATATAACGAACCTCGATTTTTTTCTTTTCTTGAGGGTTTAATGTTATTATTCGTTTAGTCATTACATGGAAAGCAGTTGGGTTATCATTTTCTATTCTCAATGAGACAATTTTATTTAAAGGGTTATCCAATTCGATAAAAACTGAAGAATATTTACCAATTGGCGAAGTTACAGCAGCCAAATTATTTATAGGGGCATCCGATACATCTATTTCTATTTTATACCAAAATTCACTATCATCATCATCATAAAAATATATTGAAGAAATTCGTTTCATAGCTTTCAAAGGTGAAATTAACAATGAATAATTAATTGTTGATTTCGGTTGTACAACAAAAGATTTTTCACCGAATAAATCATCATCAGATATAATTGTATTAAATTTAATTTTTTTATCTTTCGAATTAGTGATTGGTATAGTTATAGTTATACATTTCCGTGCAACTGTTGACACATGAATCGTTTCTTCTGGTAATGGAGGCTCGACATTAATTTCGATCACGTACCAAATAAAATTATTCGACATTGGATCCATAAAAGTTAATGTACCTGCGGATACACCACTCCTTAATGAATAAACAGTGAATTCAAATGGTTTTGTTGGTTCTCCATTTGAAAACTCGACTTCATTCGGAAATGTTATTATTGGTATTGTCGATTTAACATTAACTTTTCCGACTTTAATAATGTTCGATTTAATATTTAATGTTTTAATAAATGGTTTTCGTGCTTGACAATTAATAACAATTTTTTCTTCTGCATAAGGCTCTGCTACAATACCTTTTAACTTATATATAATTGTTGATTCTTTAGTTAAATTGATACTTGTGACTTCGGAATGAAATTCGCCAATTCGTCTTGGAGAAAATGTTATTACTAAATTTCCAATATTATTTGGCTTTATTGTTAAATTACTTGGAATAGAAAATGAATTATCACCAGAAAGTGAAAGTTTATAATTCCAAACTTCATTTGTATTATTCGGAATTGGAATATTTTGTTTTATTGATTGACCTGAAACAGTTGAAAACAAAAGTTTTATAATTTTTGTATGTATTAAACCTATTCCATGTATTTGTAAGATACGAATATCATTTTGTGATATTAACGCAATTTTACATGGATAATTTCCAGGTTTTTTAGGCTTAAATGTGACTGATAATGAATTTGATGTGTTTTTTATTAGTTTAAATTCTGTTGGCATATCGAAATATTGTGATGAAGAATTTGTTATCGAGAAATTTATAGATGAAAACGTTTGTTTATATATCGATTCGATTTCTCTTTGTTTCCTTTGTAAATATTCATTAAAACTTTTTTCATTTAACGTGTTAAAAAAGCGTTGTCGTTCAAATGAATAAGCTAAAGCTTTAATTAATGAATTGTTATTAATTTCAATTGGAATATTTGCAGTAATTGTTGAGTTACTTTCGACTTTAAACTTGTTTAATGAGATTTCTATTGGTGTCGGGAATTTAACTTTAGCATTTATTTCAATTATAAATTCTCCGTTTTGTACATCTTCAAATAATATTAAACATTTATATTGTCCTAATGAAATTGGTATAAATTCAACATCGAAATTAATATTTTGATCTTCTTCTTCGAAATTAATTTCTTTTTCACTAAATATAAAAGTTTTATGTAATTTTATATATGAGTCGAAACTTTCATCAGGTAAATTATTATTATTATCATCTTGATGATTATTTATTAAATTATTAATTTGTTGTTGAATTGATAAATTATTTTCATTTTCTTCATTAATTTGGATAACTTTCGAATATATTTTTACAGTTGAAGGAATTCCAATATAATTTTTAATTTTTAATTTTAATTTCGTCGGTTCATAAATTATTCCTTCGATATTATAAGTTTCATCTGGTTGATTTAATATAACATTTGATATTAAATCAATTACAATTGGTGCAGGGAAAATATGTTTATTATTATTATTGTTATTTTGTGTATTATTATCTGAACGTGAAGTAATAATTCGTGTTTTTGATGGTGTTAATATCAAACGACCTTTTGTTTGTCTGATTGAACGTGCGAAGAATTGTATTGGAAATTCTTGTGTTTTAAATGGTTGAATTGTTATATTATCATTAATTAATTGATAATTTTGATTTGATTCTAATTTCGCATGATAACTAATTTCATTTTTCGAAGGATTTGTTATAGCTATTGATTTTTGTATTGATTTATGTAAAGGTAAATTAAAATCTAATGTTAACGAAGGTAAGAAATATGGAATTGTTTCATATAAAAACGTAGAAATTAATGCTAATGTTATTTCATTACCATTAATTATTTCATTTGCATAAGGATAAAAGCCTAATTTTAACTCATTTAATGTTTGTACGATTAAATGAGCATTTTGTTGTATTATTTCTTCATCATTAGGATTCTCATGATTTAATGTTATGGAAATATTTGGTATATAACATTTTAATATTGCTTCAAATGCTAACGAATTATTGTATTCTTTAAATGTATATATCGGTTTAATAATATCATTCTTATATATACATAAATATAATGAAAACCATTTAAAGATTGTTCGTTCAGATGAATTATAAATATTCGAATTTTGTATTATTTTTTGTGAGGGTAAAATTATTGAAATTTTATCAGATGAATCATTATAACGATTAGCAATAGTTTTTAAATTAGAAGTAGCTTCATTAACACCAGGAATTTGATTAAATTTCGTTGAATCAATTTTATTTATGATAAAAATTTTAATTATTTGTAATAATAATAACATCCAGCTTTCAATGCTTAACTGGTCATATAACTTTTCGACGATTTGAATTCTTTTCATTAAAGATTCAGAAAAGAATTTCGATGAAGTATATTCATTTAAATCCTTTTGATTTATTATATTCGGAGCATTAAAATAATCAATTCCAAGTAATTTATCTGAAATTTGATCTTTTAATATATGAATAAAATCAGATTTAGATAATAAAAACTCGGGTTTAATAGAAGATAATAAAGCTCCAAGTGAACTTAATTGTAACAACAATTTATTTAATAAGTTTAATCTCTTTAAAATATGATCATTTTGTTTAATTGTTTTATTATTAATATCTATATCAATATTAGGTAATTTATTTCCATAAAGATTTTGTATCATTTCAAATAATAACGAAAAATTATTTAATATTAAATCATTTGGAAAGTTATTAATTTGCGAATTTAATGCAATTTGACTTAAATATCTTTTAATGAATAAAATATCATTATTAGTAAAAATAGAATTCCAATTATCGACATTTTCGAAATCAATATAATCAAAACAAGATATAAAACGAGAAGTTAATTCCATAGCAACAAAATCTTTTTTATTATCAATTTGTAATTTTTCATCAATAACTTTAATGATATCTTTTTGTTTAATGAATGGATAAATTGTAAAAATAGAATTATCTGTTGTACAATATACGGAGAAACTTGTAGCATTACCTTTATCATCAGTAATTGCAACATTAGTCGAAAAACTCATAGGTTTTAATGAAGAAAAAGATATAATAATTGGTAACTTTTCTGTTGTGTTTTCGAAATGTGTACCTTTTGGAAATTTAACTTGTAATGGAAAATGTGTTTCATCAATAGCAATTGTATATTTCAAATTAGAGTCAATATTAGCCTCATTTATAACATATAATTGTTCTTGACTTTTAACTCCTAATGGTACTATTGGTAAAGCTATTGAATTTGAAGACATTTTTATTTGTGTTTGTGTACCAATTCCTGTTAATTGGATTTGTCCAATTACATTTTCTTCCGAATCTTTATAAGATACAAATATTTGTAAATGTAAGTTATACGGAATTGGTTTTCTTGGTTTAAATGATATATTTAATGTTATAGTTTCACCTTTAGTTAAACTACCATTTGAAGGTTCAATAGAAAAAACTTCGGGGTTTTGAATTAATTCATTGGACGTATCAATTCTCCATAAACATGTTAATTTAGAATCATTTCGTAATTTAATGAAATTATTTTTAGTCTTAAAATTCGGATTTTCATTGTTATATAATGGTGAAATACCAAAATCTAAAAATGTGTTTGATATCCATAAAGGTGGTTGAATTGCTTCAGCACTAACAATAGGTTGCAAATGAAATGATGAAGAATCCATATTCATCATTGTTAATGGTAATTCGAATGAATGTTCTCCAATTTTTATAGGTTGAAATACTAAATCAAAATTTATACTTGAATTTTCGATAATATAAAATTTATATATTAACCCAACATTTTCATCATTTTGTTGAATAATTTGATCATTTTCGGATGAAATAGTAATTGAGTTTTGATTATTATTATTATATGATAATTGACTTGTAAGTTTTAAATGAAATTCCGGATGCGATGTAAGATTTAAATAAAGGATAGCTGGAATTGAACCAGTATTAACTAATGTTCCTTCGATCGATGATGAAGAACCTATAAAAAGTTTTCCGAATTCAAATTCAGTGTTATTTAATTGTACTTGAGGTAAAACTGATTGTCCAATTATATTAAATGATATTGAAGTTGTTCCAGCTATATCGATTCGAATTGTTTCATCGATTTGATGAGGATAAGAAGAATTATATATTAAATCTAATGTTATAGAATCATTTGAAGGGATTCTTCCATTTTTAGGTAATATTTTAAGTTCTTTATCTTGGATATTTGCTATATTAAAAATTCCATCATCATCACTAATGTTTTTTAATTTAATTTGTTGTATCTTTTCAATTCCAATTGGAATTAATCCGAAATTTATATATTTTTTAGAGATATTAATCTTTGGCGTTCCTACGTCACCAATACATTTTAATATTTGTTTCGATCCTCCTTCAACATTCATAATTAAATCGACTTCATCATGTGAATGATTTGAAGGAGTATAAGTAACTGTTAAACTAATTGATTTATTCGGCTCAATAATTCCTTCAGTTTTTGATATATTTATATAATTATTCATTCCATTCCATGTAAATTTTCCTGTACCGATTCCAACATTTGTAATTAAGATAAAATCAGTTATTACTGGTAAAATAGAATCAGGCGAAAACTTAAATTCTAAAACATTTGTTGATAATTTTAACTCAATAGGAACAACTTGTGCACTTACAGAAAATGAATTAGAATGATGTCCATTAATTGTATATTGGATAATTTTCATATAATTCATTGGTTGTTTACTACAAAACTTAATTTCAAAACTACCAATGCTATGTGGTGATATAATTTGAGTTGTTGGTGTACTCCCTGAAAGTTCATCATCTTCAAAATGTATTGCAACAATTATATTAAATTGTAAATTATTAGTGATCGAAAACGTTTTACTTGTTGTTGAAAAAACTGGAACTTTACCAAAGTTTATTGTTTGATGTGATGAATTGATCATTAATTGTTGTGTTGGTGTTAATATTCTTGAACATTCACTAATTTCTTGTGTTGTTGTCGGAACTTGTTTAAATTTCTTTTGAACATTTAAATGTTCTTCATATTTCTTTTGTGATGAATTCTTAAATTTATTATTTTGTTGATTATCTTTCGATTTAATTAGTCCGAATTTTTCAGGATGCTCAAGATATAATGGAACTTTCTTATTAAGTAATGGTGGGTCTGGTGGCTTTAAACCTTCAAATGGAATATAATCAATTTCGTCATCATCAGAATTAAATGAATCCTTTAATTGAACATTTTTTGTTATTTTTGTGGACGATTTAGAATTTTGATTTTGTAAACTTTTTCGTGTTTTAATTAAATTCATAATGCGTAACTTTTCTTCTCGTTTCCTTTCATTTTCAGAAATATATGAATGAAAAATTGATTTTTTCACTTCGTTTTTCTTTATATCTTCGATTCCATATGTATATTTTAATTCAGGATGTGTTACATTATAACGTACGTTTTCATCTGTTTCATAAACTGGTATTCGTTTGAATGGTTTATTTGTTATTTCACCGCATTCGCCATTCAAATTTATGTTTTTCTTTATAAGCCCTTTACAGAATGATATAATTGTTGACTTATCATAAACACCGAAATTTTTTGGATAGAATATAATTGTAATTTGTTTCTGACTTTTTGGTGATATCATACCTTTTGAAGGCTCAAATCGATAAGGCGAAATTGGTTTAATTTTAAAATATGTTGGTAAAAATTGCGAATTATTTGTTATCACTAAAGTTTGTTTCGTTTGTGTGTTTGATAATTGTTTCCCAAATGAAAAATCTATTGGTGATATCGTAACTAAATGATTTACAATTTTCCCAAACATTTGAAATTCGATTTTTTGACACGTTTCAACAATTCCAATTAATGCATATTGTGTAAATGAAATTTCATTTTCTTCATTACTTGGTGAAGTTACTTTTGGGGGATCAAATATGAAATTTATGTTAATTGTTTGATGTGGATTTAAAAAACCTTCAGAAGGAACAGCAAAAAATGTTGCGTTTTGATTTGCTTCATTCGATTTAGGAATTGCATTTTCACTATATGGTGTATCTTTGATGATAATGACAAATGATCTTCGTTGTGAACTATTATTTGTGATTTCAGTTGTAATTATTCGTTTTTGGTTGGCATAAATGTATTGGAAATCTAATTCTTGAAATGGCTTTTTATCAATCGTTAATTCAACAGAGTTTTGAACTGCATTTCCTTTGATTTGGATTTCTTCCGTGGATTTAAATTGATTTGGTGATAAAACAAATATTGGAAATGAAAAAGAACCCAATTTAGTGGGTTCAATAAGTATAGTAATTTCTTGTGTTTTGCCAGGTAAAATTGTTCCTTTTTGTGGCGCAAGTTTGACATAATCTTCATTGGTTATTACTTCGAATTTTCCTTCTTGATTCCCAATATTCGTTATCGCAAATGAAAAAATGGATTTTTGATTAATTCCAATATCACCCATGTTGATTGAACGGGTATCTGGAATAACATAGCCTGAAGGTGGAGATGCTGTTACAGGAATTGAAATTTGTGAATCAGATGACTCAACTTTTAGAGTTCCTGAATATTGTTTATTATCAGTTGCTTTGTACTGAAGTTTAACTTTTGAGGTTAGCCCGGGTGAAATTGTAATTGTTCCTTCTGTAGATAAGATAAATGGTAAATTATTAGGTGAAATTGAACAACGAACTCGTAATGATTTTTGTGTAACATTTGTTATACATACTTCACATACATCAATTTCATCTTTGGCAACATCTCTAAAATTAATACAATCAGGTACAACTCTAAAAGGAGCAGAGCTTTCCTTCATTTGTACGTTTTTTTGTATAAACGTTCTCTTCATAAACGGCTGAAAATAATCCCAACAAGGAAGCTTAAAAAAAATTAAAATTTTATCACAAGAAATATCAGACTTATCCGATACATTACGGAAGCACACTCTATTGGTATTAGGTAAGATTTTTCATGTTTTTTCCTTAATTTGTTTGATAGCAAACAAACAAAGTTTTGTTTCAATATTACGATAGGAAGTTTCAGTGGGAAAACGATTTTTTACTTATTGAATTATAATTCACAAAAACATACTTAAATAAACAACAACATCAAACTCTATTTTTATTAAGGTTAACATTATATTTTAACTTTGGTTAACTCATAATTCATTTTCGTTTTCTTCTTTGTTTTCTGGCAATTTTGGCTTAAATTCTTTTATTTCTTTTTCGCTAGCATGTTCAAATGTGTAAATTGATACATTTTCATTAACAATTGCGACAGAAATATTATTTTGATCACCAAAATAATTCATAGCACTAAACAAGGAAATGCATCCTTCTAGAGGCTCTGTGTATCCGCTTTTGAAATATTCATGAGCTCTAATCAATTTTGTCAAATTGTTTTCAGAAAGAAACTTTCTTAAGTTTTCTTGCCCAAAAAGATATCCTTTTCCGCGATAACTACATTTGAAGTCTTTTACATTTTTGCTTGGATCGCTCCAAACGATTGAAAGAGAAATTTCAGACATTTCAATGGTGCTAGGCTTCTTAATTCTCTCAATATCAATGAGCTTCTTAACATGTGGTCCTATTCCGCCATGAACACAAAGATATTTATTGTTTATGATGGCAGAATATGGAAGATGCTTAAAAGTTTTGATGAATTTTTCATATACATTAGGTGTAAATTTTGTAAGACACTCAGCTTTGAAGCCATAAGAGGTGGATACATATTCATCTTCATGATTGCCACGGAGTAAATAAATATTATGTGGATACTGCGATTTAAGCAGTAACAATAACAAAATAACTTCTAATGAGTTTTTACCACGGTCTACATAATCACCTAAGAATAAATAGTTTGTCTGTGGTGGATATCCAAATTCATCAAAAATTCGTAACAAACTATATAACTGACCATGGATATCACCTACGACAGTAAAGTTGCCAGTCAAGTTCAATAGTGATGGTTCTGTTGATAATATTGTTCTTGTATTTTTGATAAATTTATTTATACACTCTTCACTAATTTTTTTATCCCATACATATGCTCCACCTTGATATTTTAAAGTAAGTATTGCTAAAATGATATCAAATATATTACATTTCATTAATTTTTTTGGATTATTCCATCGTAAACAAATTCAATAGTCTACATTTGCTTTACAATCTTGGAATGCTTTTGCCTTTTTCAGCAATTGATCGACTTTCTGTAGATTTTTTTTCATTCTTTCCAAACTCACAATTCAATATTATTAATACAATTGCCATCTTTCTTCCAACAATTGGCTACATTGATATAATTCGAACAATGGTTCAAACAAAAAATTCAAATAATTTTGATATGTCCTCATCTTTAATTCTAATTTTAAGTAATTTTTTGCGTTTCATATATTGGAGCTATGAACCATTTGTTCCATATTTACTAGGTCAATCTATTGCAGTATTTTTAGCTCAAGTCATACAAATTGTTTTGTATTTCTATTACATGCAAGTTGGACGAGGTAAAAAGATTTTTGGTGGTAGGTCTTTTCGATTAGTATTTCGAAAACATCCAATTGAACATTTCAAGATCACAAAATACAAATACCTTGCGGACTTTATTGTTTCAATTCTATTTTATTTTGTTCTTATTCTTATAACCTTCAAAATTTTATGTATTATTTTCGGACTCAAAGCCATCACAACACTTTTAATATTCTCCGCAAGCATAATCGATACGACAGTTTCACTTCCAAAATTTATTCAGGTTGTCATCAAGAAAGATCCGAGGAAATGCAGTATCGTTTTGATGACACAATCAATAATTGCCGACATCTTAAAATTTGTCATCTCTCTCTTTGATGGATCAGGAATAGCTTTCACGTTTGGCGCAGTGTTACAAAGTGCAATTGACATTTCGATAATTGTGACATATTTCAGATTAAGAAAAGACAACGAAACACTTCCTCTTTCAAACATAACTGAATAATTTGTTTCTAATAAAAAATATACTTCTTTTATTGCTTTCTCCTTGGTGTTTAATGCTTATTAACCTTGTTAAAGATCATTAAAACGAAATTAACGATTCTAAATCCTTTTGTTTTATTTTGATATGACACTATAAAATGGCACAAATTTCTGGTTAATCCCAACTTTTATTACACTGTTCGTCGAGTTTAAAATATCAATTTTTAATGATTAATAAGTCTTGTTTTTCGGGAAACAGTTTTGTTTTTCGAGAGCTGCATACGATTTAAAACAGGAAGTTCCGTTATTCTGAATAAGATAATTTATAATTTTGCTAACAACTTTAAATTTTGATTAATTCGATTGGACATAATGCATCAAATTCATTCGAATAAGAAATATTTTATTACTTTGAAATAATTTCTCGATGCATAATTCTTTATTTCATTCTCTCCTTCTGTTCTTCGATAAGCTTTTTCCACTTTCCGGAAGATGCTGGGTCTTCTGATGACATTTTATACTCTCTCTTCTTTCCGACGAGAATTGACCATTTCTTCGGATTAGAACTTATCACCACGTTCGTATCTGAGAATATAGGGATTTGACCTTTAATCTCATGAGCTTCAGTGTCTACATATATCAGACGCCCTTTTGTGGTGAGGACGAGAAGACGATGTTTAAATGAAAGATGTCTTTGCTTCGTTACGAATTCTTCGAAAATACAATCCTCATCAGGACTTAATAGTTCAGGAACTTTCGTCTTTTTGACGCTATTAAAATGGGTTGGTTCTGATGTCTTGTGTGTTTCAGTCGGTTGATCCGACGGTTCGGGAGGTTTTGACGGTTCGGGTGGGGTCGGCGGTTGTGTATCGTTGGCTTCGGCGGTTTCGGCTTCATCGTCAGGGTCGGCCGGAACGTTTAAATTGGGGGTTGGTGAAAGCGGAAGCGATTCCCAATCAACGCCGCTAAAGAACGGATGGTTGCGAATGGACTCATAGTCGGAATCATACTCTCCTTCACCAAGTCTCTTTGATGGCTCAAGTACGATTAACTTTTGGATAAGATCTTTGGCATCTTCTGGAACGTTTTCTGGTATTTTGAAATCTAATGCTTGGATTCGTTGGAACGTTTCATACATGGAATTGGAATGGAATGGAGGTTGGCCAACAATGAGCCTATATAAGATACATCCATACGACCATAAATCTGATGCTGGGCCAACAGGCGTTTCAACCAGTGTTTCAGGACACACATAGTCAGCACTCCCAACAAACGATCCTTTTTCAACATAAAATGGCTGATCTTCAGCAAACATTTTAGCTGTTCCAAAATCTGTAATTTTGGCTCTGTATTCACCATCAAGAAGAATATTCTCCGGCTTCAAGTCCCTGTGTATGATTCGATGTTTGTGAATGTGCGCCAAGCCAAGTAAAATTTGGCCGGCCAAATGAATAATACATGGAAACTCTAAAGTGTGAACCTTTTCTAACACTTTCTGAAGGTCTCCATTCTGTGCATATTCGATAACATAGTAAAGGTTTCCAGGGTCTTGAAATGTAAGACATAACTTGATAACATTTGGATGGTTTAATTTCGTCATAACGTCACGCTCAACTTTCACGTATTGCATTTTATTTTCGCGGACGATGTGCGCTTTTGAGAGAACTTTCATTGCAAATTTTTTCCCTGTTTCTTTATCTGTAACTTCAAGTACTTGACCAAAGGCACCATGCCCTAGCAATTTCCCGAGGTTAAAGTCATCTCTCCTCTTCTGCTTGCGTTGTGGTTTGGGAGATGGTGCGCTGTTTTGGTTATTTTCCATAGAAATTATTTTTTTGGCAAATTGAATACAAATTGCGGTTATTATTGACTATTCAAAAAAGGTTTGGGAAAAGTGACAAAACGAAGATTAAAAAAAAGATCTTTTGGAATTCTAAAAAATATTTAGGTTTTTATTAAATTTATCCATGTATTTGAAGTTCGCCAACAAAAATGAATTATTTTATGTCTAAATTTCTATTGTTATTTCCTAAAATCGAAATTTTTTATCGATGATTCCACTACTCGAATGTTTCTATTGACACATAGAAAAAATTGAAGACAGCACATGCTTTTGCAAAATTTTACCCCGGTCAAAAAGTTATTTCCATTGTCTCGATAAACTACTGAAAAAAAAGAAGCAAATTGTTTTTTCTATGCATTAAACGGCTTATTCCGGTCAACTCCCACATCACATTGTTTCAATAGTTTATTTTGATCAATAAAAATCGTATCAGAAAAAAAGAATTAGAACTTTATTTGAAAAAGAAGAAAACAAAGAAATTTTATTAAATAAAAAACAAAATAAAAAATTTGAGTTGTGGTTAAAAATCTTGGCGTAAAGAAATAGCTTTTGCCCAAACAAGGCCATTAATTTCTGGATGATGAGGAATGAACCATTTAAATTTTGATTTACCCCAAAAAGGCTCAAAATTTTCTTTTGTGATTTTTTGTCCCATTTGCATTCGATAAATTTTTTCGAGAGTTGTTTGGTCACTAAGCAATGAAGAAACAGTATTCCAAGCAAACATTGATAAGCAACCTCCTAGAATGAAAAACAATACGCTTAATGATGCCGTAACATCTTGTCTAATTGGTGAGCAAAAAACTTTTGAAAGAGCCGAAATGAAAGATAAACTAAATAAAATAAGGGACCCATAGGAAAGGTATAAAGCAAATGGTTGTGCATTTGAAAAAGCAATACAATTTCCAACAGCAGGGCAATGATGATCAAATCTAATGTAGCACTTCCCGCATTTAGAACAATGGTGAGCTCTATTTGGCTTTTCCACACCACACTTCTGACATAGTTGTAGATGTGATAGCTGAAAATCTAAATTCTGAACAACTCTTCTTAATTTTAATTTTTGTCCTTCTACAGATCCAGGATCTCCCCAGCTAACAAAAAAATACGAAGCCAACCAAATAAAAGTTATTGTAAACCAAAAAATTGAAAAACAAATTCCGAATGTATGATTTTTTTCTGCCTGAAAGTAAGGAAGTATGAAATATTTTTCTGCATAAAACTTGACAAAGAACCAAACAGCTAAAAAAATGAAACGCTGGAAAAAGAAAGAAAGTTTCAAATGAAACAATAAACGGTCAAAAAAGACGTTAATAAAATGGAAAAAAATGAAAATTCAAAATCAAACCAAAAAATTAAAAGAAATAACAAACTCAGCATTGACATAAATGTTGATGAAGAATTGGGAAATTTTGTTTCTCAAATCGAGGAAAAATCTTTTGCAATAATATCAGAAAGAGAAAATTTCGAACTTTTAAAAAAGAGCAACCAAGAGCTCAAACGCAAAGGCATAGAAAAAATGTCTTCTTTTGAGAAACAAATTAACAAAATTGAATCATCAGTAACAATGCTATTCAATGATCTCAACCAAAGACTTAGTTTTATGGAATATCTTTCTTTCCATCCAGATTTTTACCATCCTTTTAAAATTATAACCATTAATAACTTAAACAAAATTACTTCTGTATCTTACTCGCATGATTTAGTATACATCGGAACTGATACATCAAAAGTTTTTGTTTATTCATTGTCTGAAAATCGTATGTTAAAAGAAAGCATGTGTTATGATAATTTCTCCATTATCAATATTTGGTGTTTATCACAATCTTATATTGCAATTCAAACAAATAATAAGCATATTTATATATCTGATGCTCGGTTACAACGCAACAAGTGTGTAATTAATATGTCACAATTTGCCTGTTGGCCAAATGATTCATTTTCACATTATTTTTTTGTCACTTATGAAAATGATTCAATTTGTATTTATGATAAAAACATCAGTATTTGCAAATCAATTCCAATAAAATCAAATTTACTATCACCAGCTCCAAATAAATTAATTTCCATTAATAACAAGAAAGTTACTATTTTTGCTATGGATTCTGAAGTTAAAATAATTTCTGAATTTGATTTAAATTTCGAGGCAACTTTAATCACTTCTTCATCGCAATATTTTGTAGTTTCTGGATTGGGAACTGAAATCATAATATGTAATTATGACGGTATTGTTACAAGTTTTAATGTTGGTGTCACAAGTAAGTTTTTATTTAATTGGGAAAACTATTTCTTTCAAGCTGGTGATGAAACAATAATTAAATGTTATGACTTCGAAATGAAAAATGATGCAATCATTATTGGAGATAACTCATGGTGGCCTCATCATAAACTTTCTGCATGTTGTATATGTGAATCTGTATTACTAACAGCTGATGATAAAAAATGCATTCTTTGGAAGTAGATAACACATTTTTTGATAAGAGATTTTCAATTTGATAAATTTAATAGTATCTTCAGCATCAACATTTGGAATTAAAATATTAATTTAATGGTTTAATTCTATCATGTAGATCAAATTCAGGTTTTATAAATTTCATTTTTAATTCCAATTATTATGAAATAGTATTTGAAAGCTATAAATATAAAGCTTGTAAGCATTATGAGGATGAATATCAAAGCATGAGGACATTTGTACAGATGTGCATTCAAGTGATCTGATTTTTGCCAAAATCTTAGTAACATATATAGAACTCTAAAACTCAAGAGATAATCATTGTATCTCAGACTATATAATGATATGAATAAAATTAGAAATATTTTACCTTTATTAACGTTTTTTCAGCTAATTTGAATTTGATTTCAGTTAATTATTAATATTAATAATCATTTTCATTTGCTTGAAATTTCAAATTATAAAAATAAACTTTAAATCAAATAAATGAATATTTAGGGAATTATTAATGATTCCTTCTTGTTCACAAAGATATTTAACTATTTCATTATATCCTTTTTGAGATGCATAAATTGCTGCAGTTTTAAATATTTCAAATAAATCCCAAAAATTATAACAAAACATAAAGTAATTAAAATAAATCTTATATAAAGCAAATGAATATCTTTAGCATTAATATCAATTCCTTTTTGTTCAAGAAGTAATTTAACTATTTCAATATAGCCATTTTTAGATGCTATAATTAAAGCTGTATTAAGTAAATTAAATAATTTCCAAATATTATATTGAAATAAAAAATTATAATTGCAAATTTTATATAAAATAAATAAATATTTTTGGAATTGACATCAATTCCTTTTTGTTCAAGAAGTAATTTAACAATGTCTATATGATCTTTTAAAGATGCTTTTATAAGTACTGTATTAAATTATTTGAAAAATTACCAAATATTATTTTGATATATTAAAACATTATAATAAATTTCACATAAAACAAATTGATATCTTTAGCATTAACATCGATATTTTTATGTTCAAGAAGTAATTTAACTATTTCTGTGTAACCTTTTTCAGATGCTCTAATAAGTGCTGTATTAAATAAATTAAATAATTTTCAAATATTATTTTGAAATATTAAAACATTATAATAAATATTAAATAAAAGAAATAAATATTTTTAGCATTAATATCAATTCCTTTTTGTTCAAGAAGTAATTCAACTATCTCTGTATGACCATTTTCAGATGCTATCATAAGTGCTGTATTAAATAATTTAAATAATTTCCAAATATTATTTTGAAATAAGAAATTATTAAAATAAATATTAAATAAAGCAAATAAATTTTATTTTTAGCATTAATATCAATTCCTTTTTGTTCAAGAAGTAATTTAACTATCTCTGTATAACCCTTCCAAGATGCTTGCATAAGTGCTGTATTAAATAAATTAAATAATTTCCAAATATTATTTTGGAATAGAAAATTATTAAAATAAATACTATCTTTAGCATTAAAATCAATTCCTTCTTGTTCAAGAAGTAATTTAACTATTTCTGTATGACCATTTTCAGATGCATACATAAGTGCTGTATCAAATAATGAAAATATTTTTTAAATATTATTTTGAAATCAAAAATTATTAAAACAAATTTTAAATAAAACAAATAAATATTTTTAGCATTAATATCAATTCCTTTTTGCTTAAGAAGTAATTTCACTATTTCTATATGATCTTTTGAAGATGGCCACATAAGTGCTGTATTAAATAAATTAAATAATTTCCAAATATTTTTTTGAAATATCAAATTAAAAAAATTAAAACTAAATAAAACAAATAAATATTTTTAGCATTAATATCAATTCCTTTTTGTTCAAGAAGTAATTTAACTATCTCATTGAAACCTTTTATGGATGCATGCATAAGTACTGTATTAAATAATATAAATAATTTTTAAAAATTATTTTGAAATATCAAATTATTAAAATAAATTTTAAATAAAATAAAAAAACATCTTTAATATTAACATCAATTCCTTTTTGTTGAAGAAGTAATTTAACTATTTCGATGTAATTATAAACAGTAGCCCACATAAGTGCTGATAAAAATATTTGATATAGATTTCAAATATTACTTTAAAATATTAAATCAATAAAAATAATGTCTTTTAAATTGACGTCGATTCCCTTTTTCTTTAATACACATTTAACAAGTTCAATAACTCCTGATTTTGCCGAAAATATTAAAATCTTTTTGGGAAGTTGATATTCTTTAAGAAAATATTTCACAATGATTATATTTCCAATTCTTGCTGATTCATTAATAATATCATCATTAATTTTCATTCCATTTTCTTTCAAGTACAAAAATAAATCATAGTCATAATATGTTATACATTTCTTTCCTAAATTTTCTAAATCATTAATTTCGACAATTTTATTTTCATAAAGATATTTAAAGATATCATTTTGATGAAATTTAATTGCTGTTTCATACGCATTTTCATATGATGAGTGATATTGCTCACATAAATGAATTATCTCTAGATTTCCACCAGCAATTGCATATTCACCTGTATCATCTATTTCAGAACCATTCAGAAGTAAATATTTAAAACATTTAACTGATCCAAAAAATGCTGCATAATCAATTAATGTAACATTTTCTTTATTAACAAAATCACACCTTTCATAAAGTGATGGTTCAATTTTCTGGTTATAATTAAAATTAGTTTGTGATGATATTTCTTGAAGTTTTTCTATTTCATCATTTCGAATAATTTTTGCTATTTCATTTGGATTATGTCCTTCTGCAATTAATTTCTTATGAAGTTCCCAATCATTCTTTGTTAGTTCTTTAATGTTATCTTTGATTTCTATTATATATTTAGATTTCAAAGAAAGAATTTTATTAAATTCTTCTTCATTTGAATGATGAATAAAATATGGATGTAATTTGTCAATTTTTTTGGAATCCATAAGTTTCTCTTTAATCATATATTCAATAAAATAAAGTGACTTTTGAGTATATTCTTTAAGAAGTAAATCAGAAAATATTTTAAATATTTTTGTTTCGATTTTTTTGGTTTCTTCAAATTTTTCAATTTCTTTCATGAAATCAAAATATACTTTTTTATCAGCAATTCCCATATCAATGTATGTATATATAATTCGGCTAATCGTTATGTTAAAAGAATTTACATATTTCTCATTAAATATGCTTATTATTGAATGGAACGCTTGATTAATATTTTTATCATTTAAGCTAGGAATGGTTTGTTGAATTAATTGCATTACCTCTAATCCGTTCTTTTTTGCTGTGTTTGCTTCACTCATTAATTTTAAAAATTTTTAAAAATGCCGGACAAATTACACAAACGGTCTTCACACACATTGCGCAAAAGTGACAACAGTAAACATTATTTTTTCAGATGAAGAAGCAAGAGTTTATAATATTGCAGATACATATAAATTATCAAATGTATATAAAAATGTATATAATTTCATAGGATGAGACGAGGTAAGAAGATTCATATATTTTTTTTTTAATCTGAAAAATTTTGCAGATGTTATTAAAATACATTAGATCCGCCGAAATCAAACTTTTAGATTTTGATACAGTGACATATTAGATGTTTAACAGATATCGATTTATAAATTTAAAAACAAACGCAAAACAAGTATTCTTTGAAAAAGCAAATAAATTCGTCACTTTTATTCATGTTGTTGAAATGAAAAAGCGATTTCGGAAAAAAATAACAAATAAAAAATCTTGGAATGGATGGGAAACAATTTTATCAATTAATCGCATTATATTTGATATGGATGAAGATAGGATTATTCAATCAGTAAATTTAATCGCGACTCACATACTTGACAATATTTATCCATTATCTTTTAACATAATCATCACCCAAATGATATATGAATCGTTTTCTATTGATATGGATAAATCTACAATATATTTAAATCTTCTAAAAGAAATTCAATCATCTATTAAGAAAAATTCAATAAAATCGAATTTTTTCGACGTATTTTTGTTATTTCTTCTTAATAAAAATACACAAGAAGGGAATTATCTTCTTGAAGCAATGATTGAACACAAATTACTTGAACCAAAATTCATTAAAAATAATTCATATTTTGTGCATCGTATGAAAGAAGATAAAATTAAAAATATTTACTATGTTAAATTCATGGATCAAATTATTAATAATTATGAAGAACTATCAAAGAATGATTGGGAACTTCATAAGCAATTAATTAAAGAAGGACATAATCCAAATGAGATTGCGAAAATAATTCGAAATGATGAAATAGAAAAACTTCAAGAAATATCATCACAAACAAATTTTAATTTTAACCAAACAATTGAACCATCACTTTATGAAAGATGTTCATTCATTAATCAAGAAAATGTTACATTAATTGATTATGCAGCATTTTTTTCTGCTGTTAAATGTTTTAAATATTTGCTTATGAATGGTTCGAAAGTAAATAAAACAGGTAAATATGCAATTGCAGGTGGAAATATAGAAATCATTCATTTATGTGAACAAAATCATTTATCATTTAACAAAGCGTATAAAATAGCAATTGAATTTCATCGAAATGATATCTTTAAATACATTTATGAAAATAAGATTATAAGAATTAATAACATATCTAAGTTAGGAAGGTATTGTATTTTATATCATAACTATGAAATTTTTTCATTTTTAAAAGAAAATGGAATGAAAATCAATAATTCAATTATTAATGAGTCAGCAAGAATTGGAAATATATATCTCGTTGAGCATTTTCTTATTAAAAATAAAATCCCAAAAAATATTTTAGTTTTTTCTTCACAATCACATAATATTGAACTTGTAAAATATATTTTAAATCAAAATGGTATTGATATCAATGCTAAAGATATTTTTTTGTTTTGCTTATAATTCAATTTGTTTGTTCTTTGTTCTAATGAAAAATTTGGAATATGTTTATGTAATTTCGAACTGCATTAATGTACGTATCATTTTCAGGCGAAACTGAAATCATAAAATTACTTCTTGAACAAAAATGCATTGATGTTAATACAAAAGATGTTAATTCATTATCTTTAAAGTTTGTTTATATAATTTTCTGTTTGTAAATAGTTGTTGGAATAAATTTATATTATTTTGGACAGCTTTAATGATTGCTTCCCAAAAATGGATACAAAGAAATTATAAAATTACTTCTTGCTCGTAATGAAATTGATATTAATGCAAAAAATATTATATTGTTTAATTTGATGCTTTTTACTTTAATTTTATGTTTTACAATATAAATTGGAATTTATGTAATTAGTTTAATACAGCACTTATGATTGTATCATTTTATGGATTAACAAAAATTATTAAGATACTTCTTAAATATAAAGGAATTAATGTAAATATTAAAAATATTTCCTTATTTTATTTGAAGTTTTCTCCAAATTTTTAGGATTTTATAAAAACATTTGGAATTCATTATAATATTTTTGAAACAGCCCTTATTCTTGCAGCTGAAAAATCACAAGACAAAATTGTAAAACTACTTGAAAAATTCTTAAAAAAGAATACACATAAATCAAGCTTTCATGAGAGATAAAAAACATAAATATATTATTGTTATTGAATAAAAATATATTTGTTTGTATTATATAAATAAAGAAAATTTTATCATAAAAATTGAATATATGATATGAAATCTCAATTTAATTATTATATATAGGCAGTGAGAGTTGCAATGAATGTGTCTTTTACACATGATTCACTTGTTATAACATACGCCTCTTTGTCGTCTTTATACGTGTATGTGTAAGGGACAATGGAATTGGAGTATATAGCTGTCTCATCCATGATATGCACATTACTAGGTGATAGGTTATGTTTCCTAATGTAACCATACACATACTCCTGAAATAAATATATTAGTGTCTTTTTGTTTTTCGGCTCGCTTTTAGGATGTCTTTTTTGAGCCTTTCGTTTTTTCCACCCATATTTTGCAAACGTTCTCCTGATTATAGATTTGGAGACGGTTAAAGAATGACGTTTAAAAATAAAATCAATCGCCCACTTCAAGGAAATAGGTTGAAATTGTTTTCTTAACAGCATCGCTTCGCCCATAAGTTCAGATTCCTGTTCTTTTGTTAATTTCGATGGACGGCCAACTTGATGATTATTAATATTTTCAATCATATCTTCGGCCTCCATATTCCTGTAATTGGAAATGGATGACTTACTGCAAGGCAGTATATGCTCCAAAACTCTACATGAAACTCCGTAACATGCATCTGATCGAATTAGATCAATTATTTTCTTTTTCCCTGACTCACCAAAATCGCTCCACTTCAACACTTCTAGATATTGGGCAATTATTTTTCGAATTTTCGGAGATTTATCAATCAAATTTGCTATTTTGTCATTATAATCCCTTTCCAAATGTTTTCCTATGTTATTTTCATTAGGAATTTTAATGCCAATTTGATCGTCTTCATTAACTTTAAGGCTATTTTCCATTATTTCATCATTCGAAGAAGATAAATTACACATATAATTATTTACAAAACAGAATGTTTAAAAATGTAATAGAGCGATTTTTTGATTTTAGTAAATTATGAAATTAAATATCTGCAATATTTATTCAAAAATCATCTTATTTTAAGAACTAATAAATACATCAAAATGCAAAAATATTACATTCTTTTAATCTTAGAAAATAAACAGAGATATTAATATTTATTCAAAATAAGGAAAAATTCACACCCTTATTATTAAAAAAATATTAAAACATTTTCGAATGTTTAAACATTTCTCCACACATTAATATATTTCACATTTCAAAATAAAACACAAACAATAATTAAGAGTCAATTATATTTAATTAACTAAGTTTTAGAATCAGAAAAATCTTTTCTGTTCTTTCTTTTGTCGAATATTGCAACTCCAATATAAACACCTATAACAATACATACTGCAATCATTGATATAATCACTTTTACAGTTGTAGATAAACCTTTTTTTCCATTAAAAGCTTCATTTGTAATTTTTAACCAAGTAACATCCATAGCAGGCATACTCAGTGTCAATGTAGTATCTGTTTGATTTTTAATTGTAGAAGAACCGGTAATTATTTGAATATCTGAAGTAGTACTAGGTTTAAAGAAAGTACATTCTTTTGAATCAAATTGCCAAACATTCACAACTAAAACATAATCATAACCATCATAATTAAAGAATCTTACACCACATTCTCTACCATCAATAATTTCTCTCGGAAAAGTTGGTTGAGCGTAACCAGGATCTATATCATTACCTGATATAATAATAGGTATATAATTATTCATTAATTCATTTGCAACTTTCTTTAATTTTTCCCATTCATTTTGCCAAGGTTGATGTGGTCCACAAAAAGTAGAACCAAAATCATAATAAATAAGTCCATTAGCTCCACCTACAATCATTTGATAAGTCATTTGACGTAATTGATCATAAGTAGGTGGAAGTTCATTTGCATGTTTTACATTATCATAATATTTCCAACTAAAGAATTGAGGAATTCCCCAATGAGCTCGATTATTTATAACAGCATTACGACTTTGATAAGAAACTATATAAACGGCATTAAATTGATCAAAATTTTGTACTGGATAAATATCACTACCAAAACAATCTATACCTTCTTTAAGATAAGGTAAATCTAATCTATGATTAGCAGCAATTGCTGTATATACTGGATGATTTGGATCTGCTTCACGTAATGCTATAAGATTTTCATGTAATGATGGTACTGCTTCTATTGTAGGTTCATCTAGATGATAATATGCAAATAAACCTGGTGAATCTTTAACTGTTTTTGCATAATTTGAAAGTTTTTGAGCAAGTTCTTTACGTTCTGTTGCATTATTATATGAGACTTTACCTCCTGTACCTATATCTATAACTCGAATTTTACCATGAGTAATATTATATACTCGTTCTATTGCTGCTTTACTACCTCCTCCACCAATAATTAAATTAAATGGACTATCATCAGATGCTATATAATCTCGAATTATTTCTTCCGAATAACCACAATAATAATATAATCCAAGTGGAAAGAATACTTTTCCATGATCAATTGTACGCATTTTATCATCAATAAAAATCGCATAATCACGTTTTTCTGATAAAATATGAATATGTGTTTGTATATGTTCATCGGTATTACAGAAAAGATTATGTAATGTAACACTAATGTTATAATATCCTGGTGTTAAAAGTTTAGGATCTAAGACAAAATTAGCATATATGTTTTCGATATTACGCTTAATTGTAAATTTGGTAAGTGTTAGTTCTTTGCGACCAGTTTCTTGATTAATAAAATCAACATCAAATGATAAATCTTCGCCATTTTCCCAATGTGTATTTTTAACTCCAAGATCAACAATTACATTAGTTTTGTCTTTATATGCTTCTTGACGCCAACATGTAACATCCGCTGATTTCAGTAATGAAGTATAAACAGGTGTCAATGTAATGTCATCAATCCAATATTCACCAGTACCTTTATCACGAAGACCAAAACCAACTACACATGGCCGTGTGGAATTTATTGGTTCTAATGAGATTCTTTCAATATAATACCATTGATCATTGCAATTGTTATTAGAACATGAAGAATTTTGAGTGTTAAAAGCATAAATACCAGATGCGTATGGACTCCAGTTCTCTGCATAAACTAATAATTGTGATGTACAATCTTTCATTCTAATCCAAGCTGAAAGCTTATAATAAAATCCGTTTTCTAACGGTTCTGAACCCTGATACGCTAAAGAATTTCGTTCACCTGATGTATCATGACAATGGATTGAATATTTACCAGAATGTGAAACTTCTGATGTTACAGTACATGTATTGTCATTAAAGCCCCAATTCGATAGCCCTGTTTCAAATGATGGGTTTATAACATAGTTTGATTTGAGGTCAATGCAAAGAGCATAGAAAAGGATCATAATTGGAATGTAGAAAAAGGTTAACCGTTTTCAAATGAACGTTCAGATATCTGAAAATTAAAATTTGTATAGAGTTTTCACGAGAAAAACCCCGTTAAATCAAACCAACTTATATAATAACAACAAAAATTTTTCAATACTGATAGTTTTAAAATTGAATGAAAATGTAATTTACCAATATTGGTGATTGATGAGTCCTATTCATTTTAAGATCAAAAAAATGAGTTTTTTGATATTTTAAAATTATAATTAACGTTTTATATCTGATTAATGCTAAAATTTTTAGCATCCCATTATTTTTGATTTTCGAGATAAATAAGTTTAAAAGTGTAACTTGCGATCAAAATGCATAGAAAATACTTCAAAAGTTCAAATTCTCTTATTAAAACAGTTATACCATTATAACTACCATTAAGGAACTTTTCATCATTGGAGATAATCGCTTGGTGTCCGGTCGTCATTGATCTTTTATAGAGATAAAAAAATAATATCAATATCCAAAAACTCGAGTTTAAAAATATGGGATTTGATGGAACAGAAAAAGATGATGAAAATGATGTTGAATTTGTTCTTTCAGATGAAAATTTAGAAAGCAGTGATGAATATAGTGAAAAGAGTAATGATGATATAGATGATAATGAATTTATTCAAAAATATATGGAAGAAGAAGAAATCGAAAAAGAAGAACAATAAAAAAAATTTAACCAAAAGCAATATTATTATCGAATCAAATGAATATTGCAAAATCTATAATAATTTTATGAGATTTATGTTAAAATAAATAAAAAGGAAAGAGTAATATCAAAAAATTTTAAATGCATTGAAAAAATACATCAAAAAAATTTAATTCGAAACGAACATATTTCATATAATTTCAGAAAAATAAAATTTATAATGAATAGAGAGCAATGGATATAAAAGATAAAATGAAATAAATTACATTAAACTATTTAATGGAACAATAAAAATAATGTAATAGAGAGATATTGGAAATATAAAGATAAAAATTTCAAATGTAAATTACGAAACCATTACGAATAATATTAGTATTTAACTCATCATTTATAATTTACATATTTATTCAATTCATTTAATTATTAATAAATCAAATTAAATTTATAGAATTACGAGATAAATATGTTTATAAACCGATTTTCTTATTTGAACTTTTGAGATTTTTTCTATGCATTTTGATCGTAAGTTGCACTTTTAAACATATTTATTACAAAAACAAAAAATAATAACATATGTTATTATATAACAATATTTTTTGTTTAAAATATTGAGCAACAATCAGATACAAAACGTTGATTATAATCTCAAAATATCAAAAAACTCATTTTTTGATCTTAAAATCAATAGAACTCACCAATTATCACATATAAATTTGAATTACTCATATAATTATTCGTATAATACAATGTTTAAAAATGTAATAGAACGAATTTTTGATTTTATTGCATTATGAAATTAAATATCTACGACATTTTTTCAAAAATTGTAATATTTTAAGAATTAATAAATACATCAATATATAAAAATGTTACAATATTTCAAACTTAGATAATAAACAGTATCAAGATTTACTGAGAGTAGCATAGAAAAGTTGTGATTTTTGGTCCCTAACGGGATACAAAAATCACAACTTTTGAAAAATAACCGCCGCGAAGCGGCGGTTATTTTTCTATGATTGCGTGTGTATATCAAGATTTTGATGTTTCTCGGCCCTATTGAAAAGTATTCAATTCCAAAATATCTAACCATTTTTGCGGTTTTTTCCCCTCAAATCAACTGTAAATTAGTTCCGAGGCCCTATTCAATTTCAATACTTTCGGTTTTGTAGATAATTTTCAATAGATTGTCGACGGTTATTTTTAATTGTGACAAAATTCCAAAAAAAAAAATTAATCTTTATGTTGATTATTTTTGTTTCATTTTTTTACTGTTTTCTTCATCAATGAATCTCAAGAAAAAAGAAAATAAAATTCCACTTCCGGATCAAAAAAAAGAACTGGATCAAACTTTTGATTATGAAGCTTACGTTAAAAAAAAAGAGTTAAAAAGAAAAGATGATGAATTATTGATCGGTGTGTTACAAAGTCAAGGAAACAATTCATTTTTTTTTGTTCGATAGTCAAGAGTTTTTTTCTTTCAACTAGTAGTCAAGAATTTTTGCCTTTTTTTGATAGTCAATTTTTACCACAAAATAATAGTCAATTAATTTCTCAAAATAATAGTCGAATAATTTCCTGAAACAATAGTCAAATATTATCGCAAAACAATAGTCAATTATCGCAGAATAGTATTTCTAGTCTTTCACAAGGAGCAATATGAGGTACAAATGATGAAAATGATCAAAAATTTGAAGTTGATCGAATTGTGGCAACTTCAAATTTAACAAATTGTATTTATGAAATTTTTTGTTATCTACATAATTTATACTTAAGAAATAATATGGATTTATATCAACAAATTATTAATGAATTATTCTATTTGAAAATAGTAAATGAAAATGATTTATTTTACCTCAAGATCATGAATCAAGAAATTACAAAAGAAGAAAGTGAAATATTTTCAGATCTTTGTGTAGAAATGCTTGAAACATTTCCTAAAGATAGAAGTGAATATAAAAAAAATTAATTAAAGAATGGAGAGTATATCAACATTGTCATGATCGAAATGCACCATTTAATCAATCACAAGAAACTAGATTAAGAATCACACATGGCGATCATATGGTTTCACAAATTACAGAAGGATTTATTAATTTTAAAGTTAAATTAACAATTCAATTGAGAACACAAATACCAGATTTTCAAGATGATATCCATTTAATTAAATTATTTGTCGGATTTAAGAGTTCAAATCAATTATCAGAACAATTACAAATTATGTCAAATAATATATCAGCAGGTCATCAACAAAATGAATGTTGTCGTGAAGGTTATTGTTATCCTACAATTAAACCATATTCTGAAAAGAAAACACTTAAATATACACATTCATTATATGAAAATGTATCAAATTATTCTCAATCAGTTTGTGGTACATATGTAAATTTAGTTGATATCGCAGATGGAAAACCACATGATATAGAATTTGAAATGAATTTACCATTCGAAGATATTTTAGCTTTACAAGCATTTGATTTATATCCTAATCGATTATTTAAAGATATAGAATTAAAATTTTATGTTAAACCAACAAATTTAGTATGGTGTTTAGTAGTTTTCGACAACAACAAATTAATGATACCAAGAGAGAAAAAGATGATGAGCTAGCACGTAAGAAGTATCTTGATGAACAAGAACAAAAGATGAAAAAGGCGACTAAAGAAGCTGAGCAAAAATATAATGAAGAACAGAAGCAGCGCAAGATTATGGAAAAACATATTGAAGAACAAGAAAAACAGTTGCGGAAAGCTGAACAAGAAAAAGAAGAAGCTAATCGTTTCACAGATACATACCGTGAAATGACGAAGAAGTACGCAGGATTGAAGAATACTTTTGATTTGAATGAGCTGAAAAGTAAACGTGATTTCATGAAAGCTGCAATTGCTGAAAAGGAGATGAACATTCAACAACAACAAGCAGAAATAGATCAAAGTCAAGTTAAAAAAGAAATTGATTCATTAACGGCGAAAAATAAGATGCTGGATGAAAGACAAAAACAAGTACAAGAACTAGCGAAAAAATATCAAGATGAAACAGGTTTGACTAAATTAGTTAAAGCACAGCATGAAAATAATCTAAAAACATACCAAACTAAAGTTGCTGAACAACGTTTAAAAGTATTGGAAAAAAATTATAACTCAAAAGCTCAATATCAAGCAGCTTTATAAAAAGAAGATATGGATAAGATAAATGAAGCAGAAAAAAATAAAATTACTGCTGCTATTCAAGAAAACATTAGATTAGAGCAATCGATAAGAGGAAAAGAGCTTGACCAAAAGTTATATAATGAACAACGACAATTACTTGAAAAAGAAATGATGCGAAAAATACATTCAAACGCTGTCTTAGATAAAATAACTGAAATTAATGGAAACAATGATTTTTCAGATCCAGGCGAAGATCTAAAAAAGGCAATTGTTGTTAATGTGGAAAAACAAATGGCTATTGAACGAAACAAACAATTAGAAGAAGCTAGAGCAAAACGTTCCGAATTATCAAAACAATTAGCAGAAACAGAAGCAGCAGCTAATTATTATATGACACCAGAATCAGTCGCCTTACAAAATAAAATTGTGGAAGAAGAAAAACAAACAATAATGGAGGATAAAAAAACTGAAGAATTAAAGAATTCATTAAAAGTAAAAGAAGAATTATGGAAAAGTAGTGTTGCTCAGCAAAAAGCACAATATATGCTTGACAATAATGATGCGTCCATCGTCTCACAAGTTAAATACATGGAAGAACAATTAACAGAAGCAAGAAATAATTTAGCTAGTCACGCCGAAGCGTTACAATTAGTAAAGGCTTCAATTAATGAATAATATAAAATTGTGCCTCCACCAATATCAAATGAATCTCATATGAAAAATCCTAAATATCAGTATGCTGCATCAAATGATCCGTCAACATATAGTTTAGAATATTTACAATCACTTGATAAAGATCTTGCGGCTTTTATTGATATGAAGAGTAAACAAGAAGGAGCGGTGAATAATTGATAAAATAGATGTGATGATTTTATTTATTTTACCATTCAGAAATGTTTGCGCCACAGAATCAACAACCAAACGTTATTGACGCTATGTCAGGAAAATCACAGGATTGGTATAATGAAGTTGATGAAGCGGTTAAAGCTTCTGAAATCATTCCAGGTAATTATGAATACACTACAGCTACTTCTTACGGAAATGTTGGAGACATTAACGAAGGTGACACAACTTATGTCGATATTCTCACCGATAGGTTTAATATTATTGGATTAGATAATAGTTATATTACTTTAGAACAAGAAGTTCCAATAACTGTTCCACCACAATCAAATCTTCTGTTTGAAGTATATTATGTTGGGTATAAGTGCTCTGCTGATGCTATTGATCAGTATAGAGTCTATTCAAATACGGATAAAATTCAAGACGTTCATAATGCCAGGTATGAGTGGTTTATGCTATACAATTCATTATCCGATGAAGCTAAAGCAGGAAATGATTGTTTCGCGACTTCAGAAAAAATCCGTAATCATGATCCAATGGTTTCAGGAGTTTATTGTGACTTTAGTGCTATTACTGCATCTAAAAAAGTAATTGTTAAAATTCCTTTAAGAATTCCTATTAATTTATTTGTTTTATTATTTAATATGAGATATTATCCTAACTAAAGAGGAAAGCTTTCTCTTGAACTTATGCCATCATATCAAAATATAGTTATTGCGCTTGTATGTGATCACGAATCACTTGTAGCAGCAAAGTCAGTCGTCGAAGGTAATATTTTATGTGATCTTGGATTTAGAAACATTAATGAAACAGTTAAGAGTAACATTAAAGTCTCAGGATCAGGTACTTTAACTTACGCAACAATGGATGTACCACAGCAATTTGTTTGTCATACACAAGTTACAAAAGATGTTAAAATTAAGCTTGCTACATATTTCTTAAAAATGGATGTGTTTAACGCACTTGCTGCTAAATATATTCAAGTTCCAATGCTATTTCCAATACATGTTTGTCAGATAAGAGACTTCACACAACCATTAGGAAGCAATTTAACATCTGCTTCAACATCATTTAACATGACTGCAGCAATAGGATTAAAGCATTGTGATACTATGTTTACAGTATTTCGTCAATCACAATATTCAAGAACATGCTTATTAAATCCACAAATAAGATATAGTTTTAATATTGATGGTGAAATTTATCCTAGAGAAGCTTATTAAACAGTTGATGATCCCAGGAATATTAATATGCTTTTGGATGCAGTAAATCTTAACGGAAGTTATTTAAGTTCTTTGTCAAAAGATCTTAGAACATCTGTTTAACCTTATTATTATAAAAATACTTATAACGCATCTGGTGTTAATACCCAATCAAGAGTTTGGCACGGTAAGGATAACAGTAATTTCTTCATAGGACTACCATTTGCTGAAGGCGAGGATTTCCAGGGAGGCATATCGACAACAGGAACTGTTCAAATTGGATTATTCGGTGATCGATTGGCTGACACTTCTATGAAGGATGTAGCTTACATTGCTCCTACAGGAATCTACTTCGAAGACGCTTTATTGAAGGTCCGTAGTATGAAACCTGAAGGTCGCGCACAAATTGAAATCACCAACGCATCAATCGAGCAGATCATTATGGGAGCAGCTCGTTAAAAATAAAGTGTTTTAATTGATATTTCTGTCTTCGCCTTCAACAATTGTAATTTCACTATTTCCGGGGTTATACATAAGAATAAATCTACCTTTTGCTGTATTGATTAATGGTTCTCTAATTTTGACATTAATATTATCATGAATGTCATATAATAATTTTAATCCGACACGTTTCGCTCGATTTAATAATTCTGGGCGAACACTAATAACATATTTATATATCGTCAGATTATCAACATAAAAGAATATGTTTTCTATTAAAGGTAATTGTTTAGTAGTGATAACTTTATTTAATTTTAATTCTTTAATGAAGTCATAAACGTTAGTCATTTAATTAGTAATAAAAATATTTTTTTACAATAAATAAATGTCGGTACCAAGAAGTAGTGTTCTCTCATGTTTGAAAGGATTTCTAGCAAAAGTCGGAACTAATCTTAATTCTCCAAAACAAAGTCAAAGTCAAAACGTTAATGTGATCGTTAATCCTTATGAAAGAGTTCCTGTTAGCTATCCGGATGTCAAACCAGTTTCGCCAGAAGAACCCGAAATTAAATAACGAAGTGTTGAAACTGCAAATGAAACTATAGCAAATCTTGAAAAAGTAATGAATGATAAAGATATGTTGATTCAAGCATTAGTATTATGTTTGGATATTGTAGAAAATAATCCTCTGATAGTTGATAAATATGTCATCGCTGAGGAAAATGAATTAGTAAAATTAATTCAACTATTATGTTATACGGAAGAAGTAGGATTACTTAAAGCAGATCAGAAAGCAGGCTGCTGCAGAAACAGTTCGTATGATTATGTTTCGAAAATTTATGTTAAAAAAGATGGAAACACTTATAATTCGAAGTATAATTATTCCGATGTGTGTGAATTTCTTTCCGAAATAAGGATTTCAACTAAGTTTGTCAAGTCATCAAAAAAATAAGTCATAAATAAGTAGATTCTAAACTAAGCTTAATTTTTTTAATCTATTTTTTTTCACAAATAATGAAGGATGCCGAAAAAATATAGTACAAGAGAAATTAGAGAATTATTCAAACGTTATGGTCATACTTTACCGGAAAACTTCGTTTACAGAAATAATACTACACTGATTAGTGTTATTGATGAGCAAACAGGATAAGGAGAAAGACTTACTCTTAAACAATTAAGATATAGAATTAATAAGGGCAGATAAAAATATGATTTTCCACAATTTATGAATATGGCAATTGATGATAATGAACTGAAGTATAAAAAATCATTCGAGAGATTTAAGGAAAAACAAGATGATCATTTCAAAAATGAGATTAATGAATTTCAACAGGAACTTAATCAGAATACACAAAAAATGATTAAAGATTTAATTAAGCAGAAAGATTTTACAATGACTTTTGACGGATCGCTGATCTCCGATATCTTTAGCTATCGCGGAAATGTTGATTCCTTCTTATACTCACTAATATTAGCGATGAAAGAAATAGGTCCTCGGATCAATAACTATATCAGAATGACGATTATTGATGAAAACGGCAAACTTCAATACGCGCATGCTAACAAAAATACAGTTGACTATCTCCGATCATTATCTGAAGTAGAAAAAGAGATCAGTGATTCAAACAAAGTCGCTTTAGATTCTTATCTCGACATTAAATCAATTCATTTTGAATTTACAGATCTCGTGAAGGGAAAAAGAATTAATCCTGGATTCTTTCCATGTCTTAATAAAACAGATATTATTGGCTTAAGTATTAAAAAATTAATACATATCATGAAAGAAGAACAATTATTGGTTCCAATGAATCAAAAAACATTTAATAAGTTATGTTAAGGTTATGAGCGGAAGAGCGAAAAATATGATAGTTTTCGAAAAATTGTTATACCTGATAAAAAAGAGTTACCGTCATTTGTTAAGAGAGTAAATCAAACGAAGTCATTTTTTGGATATACTCCTGACGATAATGAAGTGCATGAACGTTTACAAGAAGTACAAGAGCTAGTAAATTCATTAGGTGTTAAAATTAATGTTGCCAGATATTATAAATTTGCTGACTTAATGCAAAAAATCATGTATGAATACGGATGTCTTGATGACGTTTATGAATTATCAGGAAATATAGCAGAAAAGATTAGATATGAATTAGTATTCCCACGTACTATATAAAGTAAAATATATTTATCACAGAAATTATATTATATCGATATTAACGGAGCTTATATGTCAAGTGTAACAAGCATTCCGACAGGTATACCGGACGAAGAAGGAAACTTTAGAGAAAAAAATACAAAAATAAAAGAATCTGTCGAATTATTATATCAAAAGCGAATAGAAGGCAAACAAAACGGTAACGACAAACTAGCGACAACAATTAAGTTTATGATGAACAGTTCTTGGGGATTTTCAATAAAGAAGCCAAGTAATATAAAACATAAGCGAACAAATGATGTCAATAACTATACCGAAACATTTGCACCGTATGTACTGAAGTATACTTATAACAACGATAATATATCAGGATTTGTTGATACTGTTAACAGCTATGTTGAACATTATTATCATCCACAATTTGCAAGAAATGTTCTGAAGAACTTTAATGATAAAATGAATAATCTGAAGGAAATGGTACATATTTATTATCCAAAAGTCGATTCAGCATTAGTGTCGGAGAAAGATTTCATATTATTGAGAAATAAAGGATTTGTCGGTGATGAACTTGGTGAATTTAATATTGAACATGTATTTACAGAAGTTTATTTTTAAACCGGCGGAAAATTGGATCGGAAAACATGCTGACGGAACATATTATTATCATTTAACACCGAAACTTAAAGAATTATGCCAAACAAAGGAAGATCCAATTAAAGCATTAATGAAATTATGAATGAACTCATTTTATTTTTCGTCATAAATGGCCGATCAAAAATAACTCAGTAAATATTTTAAAATAATATATTTTTATATTTTATTACAAATAATAAGTTTTGTTGAACAACAAGCTATCATTTGCAACGGTGAAAAGTTTGTACGCGGAACATATAACGACATTGCAGTATTAATTAGAGAAAAAGATGGATTCATAAACGCAACTGAAATGTGCAAGCAATTTAATAAGAGATTTGCTAATATTAATGAAAACCATTCCTGGCAAGAATATTATAAAGCATTTTGTGATGAATATACAACCCTCCCAAAAATGGGAGGGTTCCATTACGTATCAAATTTAGGTGTTACAAAGGATTTAAGAGGAACTTACGTCGATCCAAGATTAATTGACTATATAGCGATTTGGGCTTCACCAAAATATGCTATTACTGTTGGAAAGATTATGGATAGCATTAACGATAAAGTGCATGAAGTACTTGAAGAAAAACAATTACAGGATACAGTAGGAAATGCCAAACCTGTATTTGTTGACATTGCAAAACAAATTGCGTCATCTGTTAATCAGGAATTAGTTAATCAAAAATGTTGGAGCGTCCCTGACTCAGCATACAATCTTGATTGTTGGGAACAGCAAGATTTAAGTGCTGCCATCATAAATAATAAAGAAATTAAGCAAGGATTGTAAGATGCAGAACATAAAATTGATGAATTCGGTGAATTTGTAAAAAGATATAATTTTGAATTTGAAAAGTAAGCGTAAATCATTAAAGGACTCATTATTTTTGTCAATTATGATAAGTGCCGACTGTTGTATATATTTTTATCAGAAATGGCAACATGATTTGCCCATTTAACAACATGCCTAAATAGAATTTTTATTATGTTTGCTTTTGTGGTAAAATGTCGAAATAAAAACTATGGAGGAGAATTGTCCTCTATTCATGAGTCTTTCAATTTTGATTCATCTTTGAAGGATTCTGCATCCGACACATGTGTCAGATCGAATGAGGGTAGCTGAACCACCTGACATTTTTTTGTTCAGCTTTGACATGCCAAAAAATCATGAAAAACGCTTATTTTCTCATCAATTTTGCACATTTTTGATATGTTTTATGTGTTTCCATGTGTTTTTGAGATATATGATATCATGACTTCCGACTAGCTATTTTTAATCATTTTAGAAGAATCAAAAAATAAAGCTAATTTTTAAAAAAATTATTTTCTTAATTTTATCAAAAAGAGCGATGTGTTTTGCTGAATCCGTTATTAATGCTAACGTCGACGATGCCGTTAATGAGCTATTAGATTCTTTTAATGAAAGAAAAATATAATATGACATATCTTTTAACAGACCTAATAATTTCATTCCAAAAAAAATATCATTTGACGAGATTAACGATTATGATTTCAGTAAAGGCTTTAATGAATTTATAATTAATGATAATTATGTGCACCTGTACTTTAATTTTGATTCTATTAAATCAGAAGATGAATTTATATCTGTTTATGAATGGCTTGAACAACTTATAAATATAGTCGGAGATTACTCCTACGGTGGTTATTGTAATAATGGGGAAATGGAAGCATGAGAGTCTGGGTAGCATACCCAAAACATACCCACTTTTGGACGGTTATTCCCACAATTTTCGACTTTTTGAATTCGATGTAAAATAACCGTCTCATTTTTCCAAAATTTTGGATAAAAAAAATTTCGAAAAAATAAAGCTCAACAAAAGAAAATAATTTTAACAATAGTAAGAACTATATCAATATAATTATTCATGAATAGTATAGAATTAAATAATAATGAGTATTCTGTGGAAAAAAACGATTTTGAAAATAATCATAAAATATTATAAAATAAATAGTATAATCGAATTCTCCATATGTTAAAACATATTACTGTATTCTTTTTTTGCCAAAATACAAAATGTATATTGTGTTATTAGCAAATGTTTTTGATGTCCATTATGCATTATTGAATTCATGTTCAAAAAGTGGGAATTGTGAAGAAATAATTTCATTCAATTTTAATTTCAATACTTTACATTTTTGCCACAATAAATTCTGAACAAATAAAAAATGACATTGTAAAACAAAATAATTTAAATGAATAATCAATAAATAAGAATAATTATATACATTAAGCATTGAAAAACAATGAGCTACAAAATATATTCTTCAATAAGCATTAAATGACAATAATTTATGAAAAAACATTATTTACAATCATTGATAAATAATGAATTATAATGATTTTTTTATTAAACAATAATAAACAAAGAATATTAATGATTTGTTTTTTTAAACATCAATAAAATATGAATAATAATGATTTACTCTATAAAGCAATAACAAACAATGAAGTTTAATGATTTGTTTTATTAATCATCAATAGACAATGAATAATAATGATTTCTTTATTCAACAATAATAAACAATAAATAATAATGATTATCATTAATTAAACATTAATATACAATGATTTATAATGATTATCATTAATTAAACATTAATATACAATTAATAATAATGATTATCATTAATTAAACATTAATATACAATGATTTATAATGATTATCATTAATTAAACATTAATATACAATGATTTATAATGATTATCATTAATTAAACATTAATATACAATGATTTATAATGATCATCATTAATTAAACATTAATATACAATGATTTATAATGATTATCATTAATTAAACATTAATATACAATGATTTATAATCATTTCTTTCATTAAACATTAATATACAATGATTTATAATGATCATCATTAATTAAACATTAATATACAATGATTTATAATCATTTCTTACATTAAACAGTAATATACAATGAATAATAATCATTTCTTTTATTGCACATTAATATACAATGATTCATAATTTCAATTAGGCAACATGAGAGTTTTTAAGTAAAATGTTAAGCATTAAGCACAAATTTATTGTCATTGAAATTAAAAACTAGCATTTAAAAAACAATCAATTAATATATCGATTTATATTAAATATATAAATGAAATAATCAGAAGATTTTGTTAAAGCAAAATGCTTAACATTCGAAATGCAATAAATTATGATATAATCTATAAAATATTATATATAATATAATAAATTTTTAATTATTTTATCAATAATCGATTCTTATATAAGAATCTTTTATGTGAATCAATAGACAACAACTTGTTGTAAACAAAGAAATATTGATCATCTAAAAAGCTATGAATCATTTTTTAATCTTACTATACTTCAGAAAACAATAATTTATTATTTGTTGAACATTTATAAGCAAATGAATATAATAACAATATTTGCTTTCCTACAAAAAAGTTAATATTAAGGTGCAAGTTAAATTTATAAAAGCCAATAATAGTAATGAGAACAAATAATAAATATTATAAATGCATTAAAATTATTTGTAAAACATCGATAATCAATGTAATTCATGAATTACATTATATGAATGAATAAAAGCAATAGTTTTTTGAGTATGTGCTAAATATTATAAGCACTTATATATTGAATAACTTATTGTTAAATTTGAAAAAACAAATTAATTGAATAAATGTGCAACAATAAAGCAAATCATGAATTTGTGTTATGTTTAAAGAACTAAATAATTAAAATTCATTGTTTGTTAATATATAATGTAGAAAACCATTATAAATCATTGTTTATTAATGTTTAATGTAAGAAATGATTATAAATCATTGTATATTAATGTTTAATTAATGATGATCATTATAAATCATTGTATATTAATGTTTAATGAAAGAAATGATTATAAATCATTGTATATTAATGTTTAATTAATGATAATCATTATAAATCATTGTATATTAATGTTTAATTAATGATGATCATTATAAATCATTGTATATTAATGTTTAATTAATGATAATCATTATAAATCATTGTATATTAATGTTTAATTAATGATGATCATTATAAATCATTGTATATTAATGTTTAATTAATGATAATCATTATAAATCATTGTATATTAATGTTTAATTAATGATAATCATTATAAATCATTGTATATTAATGTTTAATTAATGATAATCATTATTATTAATTGTATATTAATGTTTAATTAATGATAATCATTATAAATCATTGTATATTAATGTTTAATTAATGATAATCATTATTATTTATTGTTTATTATTGTTGAATAAAGAAATCATTATTATTCATTGTCTATTGATGATTAATAAAACAAATCATTAAACTTCATTGTTTGTTATTGCTTTATAGAGTAAATCATTATTATTCATATTTTATTGATGTTTAAAAAAACAAATCATTAATATTCTTTGTTTATTATTGTTTAATAAAAAAAATCATTATAATTCATTATTTATACACACACACAGCACATCTCCACTTCGTTTCTATGTGCACTTCGCTTCGCTCGGTGTGTGCTCTCAGCTCATTCTCATTCGCTTCGAGAATAAAATTAAATTTTGAAGTATATATCCTTACATGATAATGATAAATATTAGGTTTTCGAAAGTTGAATTTTCAAAATATATTCTTCAAAGTCCTTGTGTCCACGGTTGTCTTATGGACGAACACTTCTCTTAAAACTTACCCGCAACACGCAACTACGCAACACGCAATTTTCAAACATATGATGTTGTATAATAATATATTGCTACAAATTATTTTAATAATACCCTTTTATAAAAGACATAGTCAGACATAATATTATTAACATATAAATTGTTAACATATAAATTGTTGAAAATATAATATATATATATATATATTGTCTGTCTACGTCTTTTATAAAGGGTTATTATTATAATAATTGTTAGCAATATATATTACGCAATATATATATATATATTATTGTTGTTATGTTGCGTAATTGCGTAAATTGTCGTGTTGCGGGTAAGTTTTAGATGAAGTTATATGTCTACGGACAGACAGGGACATCAAGGACTTTGAAGAAATACTATAAAAATAACCAAAAATAACATACTTTTAATACATATATTTTTACACAACATTTTTTAAAACTTATGTTGTTTGTAATTATATTGTTAATAATATTTTTGTTGCGTAATTGCGTAAATTGTCGTGTTGCGGGTAAGTTTTAGATGAAGTTATATGTCTACGGACAGACCGGGACATCAAGGACTTTGAAGAAATACTATAGATTTACTATAAATCTGCTGTAATATTGATTGTTGAAAAATAATATGTTTATAAGTATTGTTTTCATAAGTATTGTTTTTATAAGTATTGTTTTCATAAGTATTGTTTTTATAAGTATTGTTTTTATAAGTATTATGTTTCAAAATATATATATATATTAATATGTTTGGAAAAATATATATATATTAATATGTTTGGAAAAATATATATCAAAAATATTACTTTTAAAAAGCAGTATTGTTTTTATATAATTTCATTTTTTTTCCTCTTATAAAAATAGATCATGTCGCAGACTACGACAACATTAAAAGAACGTATTGGTAATAATATCATCAACTTATATAATTACAATAAACACGACAAAAGACAACCCGGAAGAAATACTGTTACAGGCAAAGCTTTATTAAATAATAAAATTAAAAATTTATCAGTAATAGATATTGATATAAATAAATCTTTAGATAACGATACTAAAGATAAAATACGTAATAATATTTTATCTAAGTTATCTGATGATGATATTGTTGTAAAAACAGCTTCAGGCGGTTTACATATATACTGTAATACAGATGATTTTATTGCTAATAATAACAGAATGATTAAATGTTATAAATCTAATGAATTTGATATAGATATATTTAATTGTTATGATGAAAATAAACGTTCATTAATTGTAATGGCGGGTTCAAAATATAGAGATTCATCACATAAATTACCTATTTCAACATATGAATTTATTAGAGGTAATTATGACAGTATTATTATCAGAAATGTTAATGATATATTAAAGGATTTAGATATAAAAATAACTATAGAACAACCACAGGAAGTTCAAAATATTATTAAGATGTATAATAACTCTGACAATATCACTGTCGGTTTTGCTAGAACATTAATGTATGGTTTAGAAGGTCTTGAAATACATAATGATTCTGGTGATATACCTTTATCAAAAAGAAATTACATTATTCCCGCTATTTCAAGCTATTAATAGTTTACCTAAATGAAGTAATAAATGAAGCATATGACTTTATATATAATAATTGTAACTTAACGCCTAATGCTAAATCTAACTTTTATAATGCTAAAGAGAGATATATGCATTTACAAACTCATTACGGAGTTTTAATTAAAATAATCAAACTTTATAATGAAGATTATTATAAAAAATTCATCAAAAATGATGTTGACGATATAGTTATACATAATATTGACCTTAATGATAATTTTAGCATGACAAATATACGTGAGAAAGCTGAGAAACATATATATAAATGTTTTAAGGATATTGTTGAAGATCTAAGCAAAGTAATTAGATTTGTAGAAAGTAATAATTTAATGTTTATTATTAAAACGTTTGATATTCATAATGATAAATATGTTATTGGTTATATGACAAATACTAATATGAAAGAATTGCTTAAAATGATTAAACTTTGGAAAGATGATAGAAAAACAATCACTGCTTACGACGCTTTTATAGCATATCAATCAAAACTAACTATAAAGGGAGTTAGATTCTATAGTAATAACAATAAAGGTATATTTTCTATATTTCAAGGATATAAATACAAATCTGTTGATAAAATAAACATAGATATAATATCTAATTTCTTAAATATGATTAAAGAAGTAATTGCTGATAATAATAATGATATATATAATTATCTATTAAATTGGGTATCATATATAATACAAAATCCCGGTAAAAAAACTGAAACTGCAATTGTTTTAAAAGGATTGCAAGGTATTGGAAAGAATACATTCACTGACGTTATTTGTGAATTATTAAGCGGATATAGTGAAAAAAATATTAATCAAATAGGTGAATTAACAGGTAATTTTAACAGCGTTGTTGAAAGTAAGATGTTATTAGTATTAAATGAATTAAAAAATGTCGGTGAAGACAGACTTGCAAATTTTGATACTTTGAAATCAATTATTACTGATAAAACTATTAGAATTAATGAGAAAAATCAACCTAGAAGAACTTCTGAAAACGTTGCTAATTGTATATTCGTTACTAATAACAGTTATCCTGTAAAAATAGAATCAGGTGACAGAAGATATGTCGTATTATTATGTAACGGTAAATATAAGGACAATCATGATTATTGGAATAATTTATATAACAGTTTTACTACTGAGTTTTATAATCATTTATTAACATATTTTATGAACAGAGATATTAATAATTATAATCCTAGAATCATACCTATAACTGAATCTAAACAAGATTTAATAGAAGCTTCTAGAAACCCTGTAGAACAATTCATATGTGATAATTATGATAAATTATGTGAGGGTTGGTTATGTTCAGAAGTATTATATAATAAACCATATGATATTAAAGAAAGGTCTTTTCAACTTCAATTAAAAGATAAGTGTTATAGAAAACGTCAAACTTCTGGTGAAAGAAAGTGGTATTATATATTAAAGGATGAATATAAAAATATATATCATCAAACAGAAAATGTTGATAATGATTAAATTTTAAAAACAGCTACTGTATTATTATCAATTATTGAAGTTATTTTTCCAATAATCATACTGTTTATTTTTGTTGTTAATACAGTATCATCATCTAAAATACTGCCGTCAAATAATATTATATCGCCAACAGAATATTTACTAGAATCATTAACGTTAAAATAATAATCACCATGAGTAGCAAAATCTATAGTATCTTGATTAATACTAATATCTTGTTTTATAGTATCTCCTATTTGAAAAACACTGTTAGCAGCATGCTTATCAACACATATTCCTATAAATTCTTTATAAGAACCTGTACTTTTAACAGAAGGTATACAGTTAGTAGAATCTGTAGTAGAAATATACTTATTAACATCATTTTCATTAACTAATTTATAAACATCACCTGTTATAAATACTGGTTTTCCAATAGTGAAATTATCGATATTTTCATTTTCAGAAATAGGGCTATTATGAGTTATTGTTTTATTCATTTGACCTCCTCCTGAACTGCTAATAATTGCTTTTCTATAAGTATCATTAGAATAATGCCAAAACCCTAATTCATTTTGATAAGAAGTTATTCTCCAAGTATATGTTCCCGGTGCTTCTGTTGATTGATCATGATATACAAAATCTAAAAATCTACCTGTTTTTAATACAGCATTTTGATAAGGTACTATATCATTTGGTTCATGAGTATGACTTGTTAATGCTAAATTATTTAAGTTAATTCCGTTAACAGTATTACATTGAATATTGCCGTTATTATTAAAAGTAATTGATCCAGAACCGTTTCTTTTTAAACTCTAATGAATCAGTAGATGTTATTCTCCAAGAGTAATCACTGTTAAATTCATTATTATCATGAAAATCTATATAACAACCTACTTCCATAACACCATCACTTTTAATAGTAGCTATACAAGGCAATGTGTTTAAATAATTTCCTGCTGAAGAACCGTTATTCAAATAATAATTATTAATTTTACCGTTAACAGTTAAGTCGTTATTTATAGTATTATGAGTATGATTTATTAAAGAATATTTATCATCATGATTATGTGTTGTTAAAGAGAAGTTATCAACAGGTATATTATTAATATAATTTACTTCTAAATTACCATATATTTTTAAATCGTTATTTATAGTGTTGTGAGTATGATTTATTAAAGATATGTTATCAGTGTCAATATCATTAATATAATTACAATTTATATTTCCGTTAACAGTTAAATTATTATTAACAGTTAAATTATTATTAAATTCTGTATGAGTATGATTTTTTAAAGAAATGTTATCAGTGTCAATATCATTAATATAAGTACAACTAATGCTTCCGTTTACGGTTAAATTATTATCAATTGTGTTGTGAGTATGATTTATTAAAGAATATTTATCGTCATGATTATGATCTATTAAAGCATATTTTTCATCATGATTATGAGAACTTGGCGGGAAAGTTGTTGGTTTATCAGTAATATCATTATAACTATGAGTATGATTTATTAATGAATATTTATCGTCATGATTATGTGTTGTTAATGAAATATTATTAGTATCAATTCCATTAATACTATTACAACTAATATTACCGTTTTTATATATACTTACGTAATTACCGTCACAAGTTTTAAATCTTAAACAAGTATCAATATTATCATCAGAACCTACGTAATGTTCTATTATACTACAATCATCGCCATATGGTAATACACCTATTTCCATTCTGATAGAATTACCTGTTACTGCATTAGATTTATAAATGAATAATCCTTGATAAATATTTGTATCATCTGGATATTTGCTGCAATCAATATTTATATTTCGTTTTGATGTTAATATTCTGCAGGAAATATCATTATCTACTAATAAATCTTGTTCAACCTTTGTCCAAACGCCGTATTCATTATATGATATTCCTGTTAAAGCCTTATTTATATCAGTTAAATTATCATTAGTTAAATACTGATCATGAGTATGATTTATTAATGAAAAATTATCAACAGGTATATTGTTAACAGAATTAACTTCTATATTACCATTTACCTTTAAATCTTGATTTATATCAGTATATATTTCATAAACATCTTCTTCTTCATTAGTTTCTATATAATCTTTATTAAAAGTAATTCCTGTTAGCTTATTGTTAATATTAAATATATCATTACTAATTATTGATAATTCATCTAAATCAATACCGTTAATAAAATTACATTCTATATCACCATTTATTTTTAAATTTTGATTTATATCAGTATATATTTCATAAACATCTTCTTCCTCCTCTTCTTCATTAATAATTGTTTCTAATAAATCCTTATGATAAGTAATTCCTGTATAATTATTTAAATCGAAGCTTATTAAGTATTGATCATGAGTATGATTTATAAAACGTTTATATATCTGACAGTCAACTAATAACATACCTAATTCATTAGTTCTCTGTCCTTTAGAAACATCTTTATAATAATACTTTAAGTTCTTAAATATAGTATTCATTTCAGGAAACAGATTTATTAAATAATTATATTCATTAAAACTATTATCGATATCAGTATCATCAGGACCTTCTAAATCATCTAAATTTTCATCTGTTGATATATCATATTCATCAAATACAACAGATCTTACTGTAGGTATAGGTATATAACCCCTGGCTCCTGTAAACACATTCTTTAATCTGCTAATTAACGACATAGCCCAAGAACTATTTTTAATACTGTTATATACTTTACTTGCCAGTTCAGCAAATTCTGCTAATGACATAGCAAAAGAAAAAACATCTAATAAGTATTCTAGCCAGTTCTTCTTATATCCTTCACCATCTTCTCCAGGCGCTCCTGTTAATAATTCTTGTATCTCATCATCATCTATAATCATTTGTTTTGTTAAATAGTATTCTGATGTTAATACTCCATCAACATTAACTATCCCATAAGTATGTCCATAGTCTTCTAACATAATACTATTACCGTTTGGAAAATTAATTAATAAATTGTTTTCAGTAATTCCTTCATCGGTGATATTATCGTAAGTTGATATATTAACACCATTCTCAAATAATATTACATCAGAAATAGTTAAAATACCGTCTTCAATAAGTGCTATATTATTAGTATCAATTTCATTAATTTTACCGTTAACAATAAGATCTTGATTTATTAATGTATATTTTTCATAAATGTCCTCTTCTTCCTCCTCATTAGTTTCTAATAATTCTTCGTTATAATATATACCAGTTAATTTATTATTAATATTATCTAAATTAGCACTTGTTAAATAATCACTATGTATATGATCTATTAATGAATATCTATCATCATGGTTATGTGTTGTTAAAGAAAAACTGTCAACAGATATATTATTAATACTATTTGTTGTTATATTGCCGTTATTATTAAAAATAATTGTTTTACCGCCTTTTGCTTGAAAACTTAATGTATCAGTTATTGCTCTAATCCTCCAAGTATTATCTTTATTATAATCATCTCTGTAATGAAAATCAATGTATTCTCCTACTTCCATAACGCCGTCTGTTTTAACAGTAGCTATACAAGGAATTGTTATTGTTGAATTAGATCCTCCTCCAGCACTGTTTAAAATATAATAATCATTAATTTTACCGTTAACAGTAATATCATTATTAAATATATTATGAGTATGATCTATTAAAGAATATTTATCATCATGATTATGATCTTTTAAAGAATATCTGTCATCATGAGTATGATCTTTTAAAGCAAAATCTTCTGTAGAATAGCCGTTAATAGTATCTATTAATAAATTGCTTATATTAACAGTATTATTATCTTCATTTATTTTAACAAATTCTTTATATAAAGTCAATACTTTATCAATATCACTAAACATTTGTTTTAAATAAGCATTATTCATAATATTTGACCCTGTAATAATATCACTTACTAAAATATCATTTATGAGAACAAGGTTTCTAATACTGTTATCTAAAGGATTAATTATTATATGATTTCTTCCGTAAGTAAATATAAATGATTTATCTATACTATTAATTGTTAATGAACATATACCGTTACTAATAGTATCTGCTGTTTTACTGTGATTAGAATATACAACACTATTTTTATTTAATAATGATTTTTACAACGTTTTCAATTCTGTCAATCCTATTATTTAACATATTTTATTATAATTAAATAATGTATAAAAATGAACGTCAAATGAGCACTAGTGTATCACAACTGCCTGTAGAAGAAATATATACAAATTTCGATGTACAAGAAAATGAACAAAATATTGATAAATTAGATAAAGGTAGAGGTTATACTTTTCGTTTTCCACAGCGTTGGATTGAGTGTCCAAGTCAAAATAAAGTTATCAGTTTAAGACGTTTAAAAATAACACCTACAAGTCATACTATTATGTTAAAAATTTGGGCTAAAGGTCCGAGTCAATCAAGCGGTCTTACACGTAATGTTACTTTATATATTCAATCAAATAATACATTACGTGAAATATTATTTGATATGTGTAATCAATTTAATAACTTAGCAACAAATTATATATTATTATTCGATTTAGATGAAAACAATACATTAAATATCTTTTGTAAATATAAATCTGATACACAAACAATAAATCAATGCAATTTTTGTTTTCAAGATGTCAAAAGCACTTCTAATGAAAATCTAACAAATTTCTTAAAGTTTTTGAATCAAGATACTTCACAAACAAATATTGATAAATTAAAAAACCAATCTAATATAAGCTTACAATTTGATAATGTGTGGGATCGAGAATATATTGAGTTTAATGCTTCATTTAGTGATAATAAACGCAGATTTATAGGTCTAAATAATGATTTTCTATGATAAACCGACTGTATTATTTAATCCTCCAACAGACGGTAATACTTTTAATATAACATTTTCAAACAGTAATAAAAAATTTATATATCCAAGATACTGTAAATTTATTATACAATTAGTATTTATATATAATTATCGAAATGCAGTTACATTGAAATAATTTTATTAAAAGTATTGTTGTTAACAGATTATTTTTTATAAGTTTATATGTTAAAATGAGTTGGGACAAAATTGTCCCGCATACTACGATATTGATAAAAGAGGTTTGCGCGAAAAAGGAGCAACCTAAAACACATCATTTATAAAATTTTTTAATTATTTTTAATTCTTATAAAAGTATTGATGTCAGAAGTTCAACAACAAATAATAATATCTAATAATGAAAAATTTATATATTCTACTTACAACAATATATCTGTATTAATTAGAGAAAAAGACGGTTTTATTAACGCTACTAAATTATGTAAACGATTTAATAAAAGAATATATAAACTATTTGAAAATAAATCTTGGGTTGAATATTTAAATGAATTTATTAAAGAATATGGTTATAATGACGGTGCTCCGAATTCTGTGCACCCTAAAAACCCTGTTTATAAATTAAAGAAAGGTTTTGATAAAGTTCAGGGTACTTATGTTGATCAAAGATTGATAAATTACATAGCTATTTGGTGTTCTCCTAAGTATGCAGTATATGTCGGAAAAAATAATGGATACTATTAAAAAAAATTGGTAAAGCAAAATTAATTGATGATGAATCTAATATGAAAGAAGTTATTAACAATTTAACAAATGAATTAGAGCTGTACAAAAACAAAAATAAAGAACTTATTGCAAAACAACAAATTGATGAATATATCATTTATGATGAAGCTGTTAGATCTAATAACGTTAAAAATCGTAAATTAACAATATATAAGGATGATGATGTTATTAGAATATCAGCTGATAACAACAGATCTTTCAAAACATTTATTGTTCAGTATACATTCCCCGCAAGTATGAACATAAGAATGCAACTTAAAAATGATAAATTATATAATAAATTATCAAATATTACTGAAGATGAATACATTAAAATAAGAGATTATTTAGATTCATTACAGCCTAAATCAAGAACTGAAGGTATTGATTACTTTTAAATGAAGGATATATATGTTATAATTAATATTTTTCTTCGCCTGTACATACAGTTATTTCATTTTTGTTAGGATCATACATTAAAATATAACGTCCTTTCTCAATGTTTTTAATTGGAGGTTTTATTTTTATATTTACATTATTTTGTATTTTATAGAGTTTTAAACCTAATTTTTTAGACTTTTTTAAAATATTGTTTTTAGCAATTATAATATATTTATATATTACTAAGTCCTCAATATAAAAATTGATTAAATCAATATAAGGTAATTGTTTTATAGTAAACACTTTTTTAAGTTTTAATTCCTTGATATAATCAAATAAATCCATTACAAATGTGTATTTTTACATACAATAAAATATGACAGTTCCTCCTCATTCAAGAGTGTTATCTTGTTCAAAAGGCTTTTTTGCAAAAGTAGATACAAATATCAACAGTCCTCAACAAAATCAAAATGTTAATGTCGTAGTAAATCCTTATGAACGTTCTATGAGTGTAGATCATATAGAAGTTAAATATCCTGACGTTAACGATAATAACGAAAACATTCAAAACAGATCTGTCGAAACAGCTAATGATTTAAATAATAATTTACAAAACATTATTCACGACAAAGATTTATTAATTCAAGCATTAGTATTATGTTTAGATATTATTGAAAATAATCCGTTAATTGTTAATAAATATATAATTGCTGACGAAGATGAGCTAATTAAATTATTGCAATTATTATGTGATACTAATGAAGTTGAACTGTTAAAAGCTGATACTGATACATATTGTTGTAAGAGTAATACTTATGATTACGTTAGCAAAATATACGTCAAAAAGGATAACGAAACATATAATTTAAAGTACAGTTTTCCAGATGTTATAGAATTTATCGATAAACGTAAAATATCACTCAAATTTGTTAAATCAACATCAGGATTAACATATAAGTAAACAATCTTTAAAAATATAATTTTATAAAATTTATTTTATTTTTATTTTAATATAATATATATATGCCTAAAAAGCTAACAACAAAACAAGTAATAGAATTGTTCAATAATTACGGTTATACATTACCAGATAATTTTGAACATATAAATACTAAAACCAAATACAAAGTTTATGATGAAATGAATAATAAATATGATCATTTATCAGTTAATCAACTACAGTATAAAATCAAACACAATAAACGCAGTAAATATGATTACTTTGATGATTATTATAATATAGCTTTATCTGATCATGAACCTGTAGAAAAACCTATACATAATAAATTCGTTAACAATATAACTAAAGAATTAATTAAGAAATTAATGGTTCAGAAAGACTTTACTCATACAGTGAATTCTAATAAAAACAATGTTATGTTAAAATCATTAATGTATGCTATTAAATCATCTGGATCAAAAATTAATAAAGATATTAGGATGACAATTATTGACGATAATAATAATATATCTTATTATCATGGAAATATGAACACAGTTAATTTCTTATATAATATAATTAATGAAAAAGATGATATTAGTGACAGTAATACTTTAGCATTAGAAACCTTTAAAAATATTAAATCTATAAAATTTGAGTTTAAAGATCTTAAAAACGGTAAAAGAGTTAATCCAGGATTCTTTCCTTATATTAATACTACTGATATAGATCTTACAAAATATGGTATTTTCAACAATATCAATAATGAACATATTAATGAATCTTGTTTGATACAATCATTTATTGCAAGTAATTTATTTACAGATAATGAGATTAATATGTTAAGATCTTTTATAAATACTAGAACAGTTCCTTTATCAGAATTAAATAATATATCAGATTTATTAAAAGTACATATTAATGTCAGATATATGGCTAACAAAGATTTTACTCACAGAGATTACGGTAAACAATATAATAAAACTATAAAATTAATCATTATAGATAATCATTATATGTTAAACGAAAGTGTTAATATATCAATTGACAGTATTAAAAATTATGATAAAAATAAAACAATAGAATATGCTTCTAAACCTATATCTGTATATTATATAATTAATACTATGAAACAATGCAATTTATTAAAACCTATGGATATTAATGCTTATAATAAATTGTGTTGGAGTTATAAAACTATTAATAAATCTTATAACAGTTATAGATTAATACATATACCTGATAAGAAGTATATACCTGATTTTGTTAAAAGAATGAAACACGGTAAGAAATTATTTGGGTATAATATTGATGATAATGAAGTTAACTACAGGTTAAATGAATTACAAGATATTATTAATAATTTAGGTTTAAAAATTAATGTTAAAGCTTATTACAGATACAGTGATTTAATGTTAAAAATAATGTATGAATACGGTTGTTTTGATAATGTATATGAGTTATCAGGTGATATTGCTAATAAAATACGTAATGAATGTATATTTCCTAAGACTATATGGCAACAAATACATTTAACAGGAAAGTATTATTATATAGATTTAAACGGAGCATATATGTCATCTGTAACATCAATACCTATAGGTAAACCTGATAATAACTGTAATTTTAAAGGTCAAAATACTAAGATAAAAGAACTTATTGAAATATTATATAATTTAAGAATGAATGCCAAAAATAATAACAATAATAAATTATCTACTACATTGAAATTTATGATGAATAGTTGTTGGGGAATGTCTATTAGAAAACCTCCTAATTTTAATAAAAAATTAAAGACTGATGCCAGCGTTGATAAATATATCGAAGAATTTGCACCTTACGTTATTAAATATGATACCAATAATTATGTTTATACAATAAAACCTTATAGAGAACACTTTACTTATCCACAATTTGCAAAGTCTGTATTAAATAATTTTAATGATAAAATGAATCATATTAAAAGTTTAATATCTGATGTATATTATTCTAAAGTTGATTCTTTATTAATATCTGAAGAAGATTATAACAAATTATTGGATTTAGGATATATTGGTGATAAATTAGGACAGTTAAAGATTGAACACATATTCAAGGAAATATATATTAAATCAGCTGATAATTGGATCGGTAAAAATATCGATAATGAATATATATATCATGTTAATAATAAGTATAAAAATAAATGTTTTAATAGTAAAGATCCTGTAAAAATATTGAGCGTCATGTAATGACAGCGGGTTATTATATAACCTTGAATTAAGTCATTAAAAATAATATTATTTTATTTTTGTTCATTTTTACATATCAAATTTCTTCTTAGATTTTGTGGGTTTAATAATATCATCATTTTCGAGGTCATTATTAGATGTTTTATTAGATGTTTGACAATAATTGTTAATAGAATTTATTTTTGACGTTAAATGTTCAATTTTATTTTGTATGTCATTACATATTTCACTTACAATATGTTGTTTAGCATCAATAAATTTATTATTAAGCTCATCTGGTGATATGTTCTTTAATTTTTTAGCACTTACAGGAGCTAATTTATCATTAATAAATTTAATGTTAACAGCACTTAATAATTTGAGGTTTTGATTATAAAACTTCATATTTACTAATATACTGTGACGAATATATGGTTCTTTAGTTTTCTTATCGATACCTGGTTTCTCAGAGTGTTTAAATTTAATATCTACTGCTTTATAATTAAGACTTTCAAAATCACTTAACAAATAACTTTTAAATGATTCCATATTTATATGAGGAAAAAATATTAAAACAATTTAAAAATATGATGTGTTTTTATTTTTAACAAAATGAAGCATAAATATGAATCTATTGACAAAAAATTCAAGGAAATAGATAACAATTTTAATAAGATTAGTAACAAAAATAAAGTATTATTAGATAATGCTTTAATAAAACCTATACATGAAAAATATCCATTTTCTCAGAACGGTATTTGTGCATTTATTGCTCCTATGGGAAGCGGTAAAAGTTATACTTATTTAAAATTAGTAGCTCAACAAGAAGTATTATTTAATGAACCTTTTTATGAGTTAATATGTATATGTTCTACTAGTAATAAGTTTGATGAAACAGTAAATTCTTTCAAAATATTAATTAAAAAACAGTAAACTCATAGCGATATCTGATAACGATTTATTAGATTTCTTAAACAAATATATGAGGCGTATTTTAAAATATAACTCAATAATGAAATATATTAACAGTAACTTTAAAGAAATTAATGAGGAATTAGAAAGAGTCTTTTTTAAACATAAATTAAATTCAAAAGAAAAGATATTGAAATATATATCATTAAAATTAGCTTATTACAATTGGAAAACATATCCTCACAGAATGTTATTAATATTAGATGATTTTGCAAATCACGTGTTATTAAAAAATAAAGAAACTGATTTAATGAAATTATTAAAAAAGTTAAGACACTTCAATATTAATGTTATTGTATGTGTACAAACAGTAAAATCAATACCAAAAGATTTGAAAAGAACCTTATCTGATATAGTATTATTTCCAGGTATCTCTAAAGAAGACTTTTATTATTTGATTAAAGAATCACCTGCAAGTTGTTTTGACGTAGATAAGTTATGGAATGAGTATTCAAAAATAAAAGATCAACACAGTAGATTTAATATATACATAAAAGCCAAAAAAATAACTATTACATTAGCTAAGCAGTAAAACTGCTATCAGCATTAAATGCTGACTGTTGAAAAATAAACTTTAACAATATAATGATTTCTTTATATTATCAGGAATTTCTTCTTCTTCATTATTATCAATATCAATATTATATATTTTTATAAATGTATTTATTACAGAATTGATTACATAAATAGTTGATATAATACATATATATAATTCAAATATCATTATTTTTATAAAAATAAAATACAATGTTTAATGAAATAATTGATTATATAATTTCATCATATGACAGTAATCATTATAACAGAATTAATGTTAATTTACCATTACCTTATACAAGATTTGCTAAAATGATAATTACATCATTAACAACTCATTGTAATATAGTAGTCATTGAAAAAGGTGATTATATAATAATCAATAATACAAAATATACTTTTAACACACAGTATACTGATGTAAATTATACAAGTTTTGCGAGTTTATTAACAAGTTTAATTACAAAAAGTAATGTTATTGTTGAGACTGATTCTACAAGCAGATTAATATTTAGTAGTGCTAATGAATTTACTGTAAATGATATGAGTTATAATATAAAACAATTAACAGGTTTATATAATACAAATTTACCTTTAACATCAACTTATTTAAATAAAGATACGAATAAATATGAAATATTATGCGATTCTGTAGGGAATTATTTATCAACACCTGTATTATATATAGTAAGTAATTTAGGTAAAAGTAGTTATAGAAATTTAAATGAAAACATCAATATATCAAAAATAATACTCAGAATTGATAATTCTTTTAGTAATAATTATCCTATTATTGTTAATAATGCTGATTTTGAAGTATTGATTAACAGCAGTGATTTGTCACATTTAGAATTAAAATTAGTAGATGCTAATATGCAAGAAGTTCATTTATTATCACCTATGTATATAACAATATCTATAAGACCAATACCTGATGAAGACATTGATGAAGATATTAAAAACAGTAATTTACTTATAACAGCATCTGATGAAAATATAGACAAACAAAAATAAATATTTAATAATATATATCATTTTTATATATATTATTTTTAACGTAATCCGTTAATAACTTGTTCTACAGATGCATTAGTAATTTCAATCTGTGATCTTCCTTCAGGTTTTACAGAACGTATTTTTAATATAGCATCTTCAAAGTATATACCTACTGGTGATGCATTTGCACTTGTAGCTAAATAATCAGTTGTATTTACACGTTTTCCATGAAGTTCTATTTGTATAGTACCTGTTGTTGAAATGCCTCCTTGGAAATCTTCTCCTTCAGCAAAAGGTAATCCTATAAAGAAATTACTATTATCTTTACCGTGCCAAATTCTTGTTGTAGTTTTTACTCCAGAAGCATTATAAGTATTTTTGTAATAATACGGTTGTATTGATGTTTTTAAATCTTCATTAAGACTGCTTAATAAACTACCATTTAAATTAACACTATCTAATAACATATTAATATTTTTAGCATCATCTACTGTTGTGTAGTCTTCTCGTGGATACATTTTACCGTCAATATTAAATCTGTAACTGATATGTGGATTTAGAAAACATGTTCTAGAATATTGATTTACGCGAAATACAGTAAATAATGTATCACAATGTCTGATTCCGATTGTGGCAGCTGTATCTATTGATGATTTATCGTCTATAAATTCTTGTGTGAAATCTCTTACTTGACATATATGTATAGGAAATAATAACGGTATTTGTATATATTTAGCAGCTAATGCGTTAAATACATCCATTTTTAATAAATATTCTGCTAATTTAATTTTAATATCTTTAGTTGTTTGTGTATTACATATGAATTGTTGTTGTTGTTTAGCATATGTATATGATCCAGATGAATCAGTTTCTTTGATATTATTATATACAGTTTCATTTATATTACGAAATCCTAAGTCTACGTCACCGCTATTAATAATATCTCGAATATCAATATAATATTCTCTCTTATCATTATCGCTATCATCATTTTTTAACAAAATATTATCATAATTAGGTATTGGCGCTATAACTAAATTTTGATA